>NC_134861.1:62435995-62755995 GCF_049852395.1 Peromyscus maniculatus bairdii | reverse complement strand
AGTTCATGTGTAGACTGCATGAGGCATAGCAGATCATAACCGACCTCTACATGAACTGCCTAAGCGATGAATTTAGGGACCATAGCTACAGCACTCACTGTCAGTACCCATGACCTGGTCATCAACAGTAGTCACAGACACTTGCATTTTATGGTGGAGCTTCTGCAGTTAGCATAAGATTCACATTCATCATTATTTAAGATTATGATACATGCCGGGCGGTGGTGGCGCACGCCTTTAATCCCAGCACTCGGGAGGCAGAGCCAGGCGGATCTCTGTGAGTTCGAGGCCAGCCTGGGCTACCAAGTGAGTTCCAGGAAAGGCACAAAGCTACACAGAGAAACCCTGTCTCGAAAAACCAAAAAAAAAAAAAAAAAAAAAAAAAAAAAAAAAAAAAAAAGATTATGATACTTATTAGCCTAGACGTTATATGTTATTATTGAATACATTAATAAAGAAGCACACAACTTGAAATAACAAAAATTGTTACATTTTTTGTGGTGTTGGAGGTCAAATTCAAGGCTTTGCATATTCTAGACAAATGCTTTACTCCTGAGCTACACCCCAGTCTATTAAAACCATTTTCTGATAACACTGCTCTACCTGGCTTTTCTCATAGAACTAGACACTTTCCCTCAGCTTTCTCTTGTTTTAACTGACTTATGTAATGTTTTTCCAAAATGGCAAAGTTTGTACATATTTATTGTACACATTGTGATTATTTTAAAATATGTATACCTTATAAGAAGGCTACATTAACCTCACTAACATACTCATAACTTTATCTACTTATTTTTTTTTTTTAGGTGAGATCACCTAAAATCTGTTCTTTTAAAAACCTTGAAGAGTACATTCCATTATTATGAAGTATAGTCACCATGTTGAACAGTAGATAAATTTATTCAACTTTTAGACCAAATTTATAACTTAAATTTTATAGTCTTGGACCACTGTCTCCCCTGATTCCTCCAACTTCATTTTGTGTTTTTCATTGGAGCCTGCTATTTTGAGAAGGGGTTCATGGGTATAATCACCTTGCCAAGGGGCCCGTGGCGTGCATGCACGTACACACACACACACCACACAAAGCTAGGGGCTCCTGGCCAATTGGTGAGACCCGGGGATTATGTCTCCGGGACTAGAATATGCAATCATTTTACTTTATTGGTAGAAGCAACATCAAAGAAAATGAAATTGTATCAAATGTTCCTTCAAAAGACAAAACAGAATAAAGTAAGCCCTCAAAGCCACCCAAAGAAGACCCTAGAACAGTGGCTCTCAATCTTCCAATCTCTGGGACTCTTTAATACAGTTCCTCATGTTGTGGTGAGCCCCCCCCCAACCATAAAATTATTTTCATTGCTACTTCATAACATAATTTTGCTACTGTTGTGAACCATAATGTAAATACCTGTGTTTTCTAATGGTCTGAGGAGACCCCTGTGAAAAGATCATTCGACCACGCCCAGGGGTCACGACCCACAGATTGAGAACCACTGCTCTAGGCCTTTAAATGCTCCTGGCTGCAGCAGGAGAGAGTGAGGAGACCTGGAGGTCGCTGCCGAAGTTGGGCTTCCTCTTGCTATGCATGCCACGAGGTCACAGGAACCCGACACTGGGCAGACTCAGAGAGACCCTGCAGGAATAGGACTGTGTTTTCCTTCCTTCTTCCACACTCCTGAGATCTGAAGCCATGGGGTCTTGTCCAAGGTCACACAATTAGCAACATGGAATCGAGGATCCCACTCAGAGCTCAGCCTGCTCACACGTGAGCACCACAACTTTAAAAAGAACCCAGAAACGACAATTTTGCATCTACCTAGATGTTTACTCTTTTTTTTTTTTGGTCTGAATCTGAAGCTATTTGGCTTGTTGAAACATCCCACAGCCTGGGGTTTTAGCAATGACGTTACTTTAGTCTCATGTCAAAGACCTCCCTGTGGGAAAAGCCAGACATCGGGGGTGGGGGGGATACAGGCCTGCTACCTGGACATAACTTCGTTATGGAACTGAATGGACGACTGCCTGCTAGATAACTTCTCAGATGGTATATGTGTCGATTTCCAGAACAGGAAGAGTGTGGTGTAAAACTTAATTTCTCTAAGGCCGTGGTGATGGGCCACCTTGGGCAAAGCAGAAGACAGACCTGGTTTGCCTGAGACACAGCATATTGAACTCTTCCCTTTAAATTTAGTGTGTGTGTGTGTGTGTGTGTGTGTGTGTGTGTGTGTGTGTGTGTGTGTGTGAGAGAGAGAGAGAGAGAGAGAGAGAGAGAGAGAGAGAGAGAGAGAGAGAGAGAGAAGAGTTCAGAAAATGGCATCAGGTTCCCCTGGAACTGGAGTTACAAGCAGTTGTGAGGTGCCCAACACGGGGACTGGACTAGAACCCAGGTCCTCTGGAAGAGCATCAGGTGCCCTTAACCCCAAAGCTCTCTCTCCATCCCAGACACAGGGCGTTTTAAACTACTAACAGTATGCTGAATATTCTCCCCCCGGCCATTTGGCACTGTTGTCTATGGAAGACTTTCGAGCATCCAGAATGCAGATGTCATGTTCTCATCTTACAGATGTGAGAGAAATTCCAGTGATAGAACAGAGCAACCTCCTCCAGATTTCAAGGTGGATAAGTACCAGAACTGAGTTCCCAGCCCTTGTCCCATCCTCTAGAGCCTCCCAGGTCGAGACGAGTCATTGCCTCGAACACAGAACCGCCTTTACCTCACACCTCAGGAAAACATTGGCAAGGGCAGAGGGAAGGATGGAGATGTTCTGGCTTTCCCCTTAAGAAGAGGATATTTTACAGTATGTGAATCACAGTCGGTTAAAAATAGAGACTCTAGTAAGGAACGCATCACCTCTTTGCTTTCCTCCATGTCGTTTATTTCTTAGGCCATAATTTACACACATCTTCTCTTAGTCTTAAGTCAGGGTGCCTGCCATGAAGAAGAAGAGAGAAGATAACAAGATGTGTGTGAGTGTGTGTGTGTGTGTGTGTGTGTGTGTGTGTGTGTATACATATCTCTCTCTCTCTCTCTCTCTCTATATATATATATATATATATATATATATATATATATATATATGTACATTGTGCTTTGATCTTGAAATGGGGAGGTCTTTTGCCTCTCCCCTGGATAATGTATAAAAAGCACATTAGAATAGATCTTGAGGCAACTGGGCCCTCCAGAAGCTATCCCATGTATATATGGGATATATATGTATACACACACACACACACACAGACACATACACATACACACACATATATCTATATATATCTATATATAGATATATATATCCAGCCTGTAGAAGCAGTTTGGAATAAGTAATAAAAAATCTGAATAGTTTAGTGATTTCAAAATTTAAATATTTACAAGGTGAGATGTACATGGGGTACAACTATAAATGATTGAAAAGGTTAGTGAGGTGTCCCCCCAAAAGTTTCTAGCATTTTTAGTCATTGTGTCCTGAAAACTGTCTCCTGCAGTCAGTGGGAGTGCATGCCTTGATCCCAGTAACCGAGTGGCAAAACCAGGAAGATTGAGTTTTAGGTCAGCCTGGGTTACCTAGACTATCCTAGGGTAAAAAACAGACTGTCTCTCTTCATTTATCTACATGTATCCCTCCACCCCATGTGTGTATGTGTGTGTGTGTGTGTGTGTGTGTGTGTATACATGCATGTGCAGGGTGCAGAGATGGAGAAGTATAGAGGATTTGAAAGGAGTCAGGAAACTGGAAAGGGATTTAGTGGATCCAGAAGTGTAGTCATTAGAGTCCATAATCACTTTGCAACACCGGTAGCAAGAGTTCTGTTTAATATTTTTATTCCCCTGGAGGCAAAGTTTTAATATCTCCATCAAATTTCATCTTGAAATATAATCATCACTGTGTGGTTTTAAGAGTGTGGAACACTTAACTTGTGACATTTGGTGACGGGGCCTTAGGGAGGTTATTAATGCTTATAGAGGAGGTAAGGTGAGGCCCCTCATTCAGTAGGACTGTGGCTTCATAAGAGGAGGAAGCAGCTGAGATATCCTTGGCTCTGCCTCCTTCTAGGTGCCCCATGCTCCTCAGGACTCTGCGGAGTCCACGCCAACAAGAAGGACCTCACCGGCCGCCGCTGCCCAGTGTTGAACTTCCTAGCATGAGCCAAAGAAACATGTATTCTGGGCACACTGGTGTTCAGTTTCAGCAACAGGAGAGGGACTACTAATCATATGTGGGCACAAAGGCTATGATGGCTGTTCTTTGTTGCCAGCTTGACCGGATTTGGAATCACCTAGGAGACACATCTCTGGATGTGTCTGTGAAAGTGTTTCCAGAAAGAGTTAATCAAGAAAAAAGAAAAAAAAGAAAGAAAAAAGAAAAAAAGAAAAGAAAAAGAAAAACAAAACAAAACAAAACAAAATCTCACCCTAAACCACTCCTAAATGTAGTCTGGATGTCCAGTTGAATAAAAGTTGGGAAATGAACAAGAAAACCAGTGAGTCCTGGGTGCATCTCTTTCCTTCCCGATCGCAGATTCAAGGTGATCAGTGGCCCCACAGTGCTACCTTCCAGAATGGACGGTCCCACTGCCACCCACAAATCCAAACAAACTCTTCCTTTTCCAGGCATTTTTGTTACAGCAATGAGAAACGTAATTAACACAAACGCTGTGACCTCGTACCCACTTTCTACGCTTTGTACTTTTTACTTCCTCCGCACAGGGGCCGAGAACGACCTCTCACCTTCATGAGAAAGGACACCCAGCAGCCGTGACTGACGGCATTTGTACTCCTGGTGGAGGTCTCTCCTGGGTTGGAGATTGTGCAGGGCACTTCTCACGCATTATTTCATTTCATTGAGGCAGCAGCCATGTGAGGTGGGGGTAGTACCATCACCCCACCCAGAGATGAGGAAACTGGTAGCGAAGAAGATGGAGTAGCTGGTTCAACTTCCCGCTGTCAGAGTCTGTGGGAGATCAGCTCTGACCTGCTGAAGAATTCTTGGGGGGAGGAGAGAAGGATGAGGAAATGATAGAAAGATAGAGACGATGAGAAAGACAGAGACACAGGATAGCTTCTGGAGGGCCCAGTTGCCTCAAGATCTGTTCTAATGTGCTTTTTATACATTATCCAGGGGGGGAGGCAAAAGACCTCCTCCTCTCCCCCTAGATCAAAACACACTGCACAGCCAAGTGCAGACCCTTCCAAACACCTGGTAACCACACCCGTGGCCAAATCACCCCCATTCTACGGCCCTGCTGGGTAAAGCAAGCTCGGATTCTCTGACCTTGAGCAAGGTCTTACTAGGGAGCCTCTGTGGGCTCCCACACCCCACAGCTGGGAGGAACAAGACTAGGATCTGATTTCATCTCCTCTCAACCTGCCCCCAGAGACCCCTCTGTTCCACATGTTCTGCTCCACAGCATCTACATTTACACAGCAGGTGTGTGCTCACTTTTGCCTTAGTGAAAACCGTTCTTTCTAGTCCCCCAAAAGCTCTTGTGCGTAACAGGAGTGTTTGTGCAGTCTCCTGTCTGATTTTTCTATTTTTTATTCAAGAGTATTTTGTTTTGGGCAGAAGTTCCTAAAATCCATCTTTACAGCGTCTGGTGCTTAACAAGTATTTATCAGTGTGAAGTGTCTGTGAACCAGACAAGCTGGGGAGTCAGGACGCCCCAATACTCTGGAAATAATGAGGTCCCCCCTCCAGGGCTAACCCATTCCCACACCCATTCCCCTGTCCCTGTCCAGCACTTCTCCAAGCCTACTACTTGCGACCCTAATTCATGCACCGCAGGCCAGGCGGCAGCAGCGAGAATGAGATTCAGGAAGACGCTAGCTCCAAAGGACAGAGATGACGTCATCCGGTCCTCTCTTTGTGGGTCAAGACTTTTGGGGGAGCAGAGATGCCTCTTCTCCAGCACGGGCTCAGGTGGCCAGCCCACTTCGATAACTACTGCGCTTAGGCTGGCTAAGAGACACCAACAGTTTTGGTCTGAGGGCCTTGGATGTCTGCCATCGGTGACAAACAGATTGTACCCGATCAAGGCCGAGTAGTGTTGCCCTCCAGAGACGAATTGCTCACTTGCCTCACAGAACAAGGTGTCACAGCCAATCCAGGTGGGGCCTTAGTCATTCCCCCATTTTCCAAAAGTAGAAACTCAGGCGTGGAGGGGGGCTGGTGACTCGCCCAAGGTTGCTCAGAATAAGTGACAGGAATGTGATTTTTAAACTCCATGCATTTTATTTAGTGCTTTTTCTGTGTCTGTTGAATCTTGGTTTGGAATGGGGGAAATGACGGAAATGGTTTAATTATTTCAGGAGTATGGGATGGGTTTTGCTTCTCTGTCTTTGATATTGTAAAGGAAATAAGAAAACAAAAACCAAACCATGAACACACCAGCCACTGGCTGCCCCAACCACCTCCTGCTGGGAACAAAACCCTGTTCCGAGGTTACTGCTGCTGTTTTTGAATAACAAAGCCCTTGCAGGAATTAAGCGTCCGCGCCTCGGCTGCTCAGACCTGGAGGAGCCAGACCAGACCGGAGGATGTCAGACCGATCAGGCCGTTTTCCCTGCAGCAGGATCATTTCCAACCACAGCCGGGATGGCGGAGGCATTAGCAAGCCTGCAACATCTAAAACGGCCAGATCAATTCGCAGAAGCACTTCTAAGGGAAACAGATCAATACGTTCCTTCCCCTAAAGATGGATAACATCATCAGGAAGCAACAGATGCATTTTAGGGCTGGTGCACCGTGAAGGGGAGGTGACTCCCCGCGCTCCATCTCTGGGAAAGCTATTATAAATCAGCACCTGAGCAGCCTGGCACCTGTCAGGACAATCGGAGCTGATCCCAACACACTTGGCAGGTTGGAAGGTGCCATCACATATCCATCTCTCGCCATTAACATTCCGAGGTGGACACCGCCATCCCTATTTCACAGGTGAGATTCAGGGGGGAAAAAAGCAGCTTGTTTGCTACATAGACCCGTATGGCCAAGGCAGGGTTGGAATCTCCTGATTCTGAACCTCTTGTTCTGACTAATCACCAACTGCCCCCCAAACTTCATGAGCTCTGGGGACACTTTCACTGTTCCCCATACACCAGAAAGCCTCCTGTGCTGTTCAAAAGCTCCTATTGCTTTTGCTTTTCCTTCACTTAGTTTTCATCATATGTAACGTCAAGTTATTTAGAAGGAAACCTCCTCACACTATTATAGATGAAAGCGGCAGCTATAACTAGAAAGATACTGCAAAGAGCTTCGAACACTTCTGAAACAAAATCAGCATATTTTTTGATTCATTACCTAAACCAGTGGTATGTGTACAGGCCATCCTTCCAGAACACAATGTTATATTTAGTCTTTGTCCGGGTCCTTAAGTTTCTTTTTAAAAACATGAAGCAGGCCTGGGGATGTAGCTGAGGTGGTACAGTGCCTGCCCAACATGCACAAGGCCGTGAGTTTGATCTCCAGTACCACACAAATGGGGTGTGGTGGCACATGCCCATAATCCCAGCCCTGGAGGAGGTAGAAGGATCAGAAGTTCAAAGTCATCCTTGGAAAATGTGAGGACATTTTCCAAGGGTTACATGAGACTAAAACCACAACAATAACAACAACAACAACAACAACAACAACAAAACATAATTTTAAATCTTGAGGTCCTAAAATATAAACTCTATTAATGTAAGTTCATATCTTTACCCATCATCTTATCTCTAGACAAAAAAAGATTCAAGGTTAGGGCACTGAAAGCGTGCCCCATGTGAACACAAGGGTCTATAAGAAGGAGTCACTTTGGACAGGCTTCCCAAAACCTAAAGAATAGAAGAGATGGGAAATTCCAAATAACATTGTCTTTTAAACAAGTAAACATCAGAGCCAAGTGCCAGGCACAAAAAAAAAAAAAAAAAAAAAAAAAAAAAAAAAAAAAAAAAAAAAAAGCAGCTTCTAACTAATTCTACAGGGGAAGCAGCTCTCAAAGCCAGGATTAAATGGAAAACTGTCTCACTTTATTCCTGAGAGAAATCTGTCATTTAAATTCACTTAAGACTCATTCATGTCTTATTGTCAATTCTGACTCATAATGCTTTCCCCGACTGTCCTCAGATCCTCGTGTCTTCACTCCCCTTAACAGCACCTACACCCCTTTTTAATCAGCATCCCCCTTGAGATGGCTTGGGATCAGCTGCATTGGTTACTCGGGCTCTTGTCTTTAGCTCCTTGTGTCCAGGTCCAGTTCATCCTGCACACAATATCAGCATCATCTTTTCAAAGTACAGGTCTGTTCAACTTCTCCATCACCTGAGATGGGCCACCGAATGAATGTCTTTAATGGCTCCTTGTTGCTCTAGGGTAGAGTGTAAGCTCCTACTGAAGAGATTCCTGCATGGTCATTTATTGTAGTGTTGCTGGAAATACCTAACAGGTCATCTTCAGGGCCAATCAACAGATGCACAGACATAGAAGGTGGTGTATATACACAGAAAGACGAGTATTGCTTGTTCTCTTACATGTATGGGAACTACAAAAGGGGGTCTGAAAATAGAACAGTGACCACTAGATATTGGGAAGGGCTGGGGTGTCTTAGTTAGGGTTTCCATTGCTGTGAAGAAACACCATGACCAAGGCAACTCTTATACATGAAACATTTAATTGGGGTGGCTTATAGTTCAGAGGTTCAATCTGTGATCATCATGGCGGGGAGCATGGCGGCATGCAGGCAGACATGATACTGGAGTAGCAGCTGAGAGTTCTACATCTTGCAGGCAACAGGAAGTTGACTGGGACACTGGGTGGTATCCTGAGCATAGGAAACCTCAAAGCCCGCCCCCACAGTGACACACTTCCTCCAACAAGACCATACCCGCTCCAACAAAGCCACACCTCCTAATAGTGCCACATCCCATGAGACTGTGGGAGCCAATTACACTCACACTACCACACGGGGTGAGGGTGAAAAGGACAGCTAGTTCGATCAGAGCACCGTGCGTGCACGTTCACAAGTATCCCACTGGATCCCATTAGTCTTTGCAATTAGCACACTTTGGAAAAAAATTTAAATATTCTGCGCATGTGGGAAAAAGGTCTAAATTCCTTCACAGGGCCATATGAAGTAATAGCCACGTGTTGTCCACAAAATTACTGTCCCCCAAATCAAACCTACCAGGAAGGACGCTGTATGTCTCATCTCCTCCCCTTTTCCCTGACACACTCTTACTGCCTCCTGGGACTTCTCCATCACACAGTCCAGAAGACACTCGAACACTTCTGACCGATCCACAGAGCGGGTGGTGTTTGCACCCCTGGGCCGGGTGTTTCATGTGAGCAGTCCTGAAACAACTGTGGCAAATTATTTGTTAATCATGAATTATGCATAGCTTTCGGCTTCTTCCCAAAGGGAATCCTTTTCTTGCTTTCTCTTTTTCTTTTTTTTTTAAGTTGATTCATTGATTATTTCTTATATTGTTGACTGCAATATAGTTCTGGGTGTGAAACGCAAGACCTTGGAAATTCAAATATTCGTCAGGAAAAGCATCCATCCATTTTCATCTCCTAGCTGACAATGACTGAGGCGGAAGGCCCCCTTTAGAACAATTACCAGCAGGAGAACTTCGGCATAACACATGAGTCGGTTCATGTTTCTTTGTTCAGAAATAGTCTTTGGTGTGAAATAAGCCCACACCTGCCTCAAATGCAATTCTGTGTTAAACTGTCCATGCTTTAAATGTATAGCTTTATCACTATGCCTTCCCTGAAACACTTACCATCTGAGTATTGGCTCTGGGACAGGCGTACAGTGAGAGGTTGAGTCATTGGGTGCGATGATTGGTATAGCAAATGTGACCTAGCCTCACTTTAGCCCGGAACCCTTTAGTGTAGATGGGTTTAAAGTCCTGCTGGAGAACTGACAGAGAAAGGCATGGGAAGTAAGAAAATCTGTCACCTTTTTGTTTTGGTTTGCTTTTGGTTTTTTGAGACATTGTTTCTCTATGTATCCCTGGCTGTCCTGGATCTCGCTCTGTAGTCCAGGCTGGCCTCGAACTCACTGAGATCCGCCTGCCTCTGTCTCCTAAGTGCTGGGATTAAAGGTGTGCGCCACCACCACCACCTGGCCTGTCACCTCCTTTTGCCCCTCTTGACCACAACTGTCGATCCTTCCTAGTTATATCCTGCTTTCTATTCATAACTCTCCTGCCTCTCAGGAAGTACAGCATCGTGCTTGCTTCCCAGATTAAAAAAACTGAGACTTAAAGATGTTATGTCAACTAGCTGTGGTGACATTACAAATTCCTATGTGCGTGTGTATGTGTGTGTATGCATGCGTGCGTGATTGTGTGTGTGTGTGTGTGTGTGTGTGTGTGTGTGTGTGTGTAATGAGTACGTCTGGAGGCAGCAGAGTGGGGTAGGTGGTAGTGGGTGATAGGCAGGAGAAGGTTTACAAGTAGAGAGAGGATTAGAAATGGGAATAAAAACAAAGGAAACTGAGGACTGGCTTTTGAAGAGTGCCTACGGTATGCCGAGCACCTGGCCTGTCCTAATTCATTTAATCTTAACTTCATAACTCTTTTCTAAAAAAAAATTTTCTTTTTTTTTTTTTTTTTTTTTTTTTTTTTTTTTTTTTTTTTTTTTTGGTTTTTTGAGACAGGGTTTCTCTTGTGTAGCTTTGTGCCTTTCCTGGAACTCACTTGGTAGCCCAGGCTGGCCTCGAACTCACAGAGATCCGCCTGCCTCTGCCTCCCAAGTGCTGGGATTAAAGGCGTGCGCCACCACCGCCCGGCTAAAAAAAAATTTTCTTATTTTTCATGCTTTGAGTGTTCTGCCTGCAAATATGTATGTGTGCCACGTACATGCCTGGTGCGCAAGGAGGTCGGAAGAGGCAGTGAAGCCCTTGGAGCTGGAGTTCTGGATGATCGTGAGCCACCATGTGGGTGCTGGGATATTGAACTCAGGGCCTCTGAAAGAGCAGCCAGTGCTTTTAACAGCTAAGTCATCTCTCCAGCTTAACGTAATAATTCTTTGTGTTAAATATTCCTATGCTCCATTTTTCAGCTGTAGAAATTACTTGTACATGTAGTAACCAGGGACGATTCCTTTTATTACTCCAGGCAAGGATCCGGGTGGTCTGGTACAAAATCCAGTGTTCTTCCCATGCCTTCACCTTTCTCAACAGCTGAGAGGATTCAGGGTCATGGAGAAGCCCTTTGGGGAACTGCACATTACATTCATCTTGACTTTATTACAGGTGGTTTTCTTACAAATTTCTTTACATTATTTTAACATATCGTCAACGTTCCTCTCACCCTTGGACTGAGTTTCATTGTCTTCTGTCAAAATAAAAGTCATCCGTGGGGGTCACAGCCACATACAATATGGGTCCTAGACATCCAATTCAACTTTAGAATTCTGGTATAACAGCAAGATTTCAAAGGGAAAACAAGGATTAGGTTAGGCTCAGTAGTCCATGGCCACCCCACTTCTGTCCCTGTCCTGGAGTAGATCTGATGGCTGATGGAGGACACTCGGTGTCAACTCTCTGGCCAGGGGAGATATTAAGGAATCAAAAAGCATTGGCCCGTCAGGATTTGACTCCAGGAGTCTTCTGTGTGTGACACGCAAATCTTCTTGCTGCAGGATCGTGGGGGAAGTCTGCGTGTCCCAGGAGAGGAGTTGGGGTGGGCAGGGTGGGCAGGTAGCAGTCAGAACTCAGCAGAGAGACTTTTCACCAAAGGGTTCAGATGCACTTTAGTATTGGAACTGCCAGTCTTGACAGACTGGTACTTGTCGCCTGCTTGGTACCCTGCCTCTAACCATCTTCTCTAAGTTACAGCCTCTGCTGCCTCTCTGCCCATCAGGAGGTGACTTCCTTCTGTTTGGCTGATGTTGATTCTGGTGAGGACCAAAGGGACGACATGTCACTTTGTGGATTTGTCTCCCTTTGGCCCTTTTGTAAGCTTGGGGATGAACACAGTGTATCGATAGCTAATCATTTACCGGGGACCCACTCTTTTCTCTCCAGATCTAGAAGTCTAATCTGTCATGTGACTGCCTAGCCAGAATCTAGATTTCCCATTTTCCTCCAGCCTCAGCTACTGTCTGTTAGGTGTATCATTGGTTGATTGTACCATTAATCAATGGGTTTTCCATAGCTCACTACCTTTGAAAATAGATAAGAGGAGGATTCTGTAATCCCAACACTCTTGTGGCTGAGGCAGGAGCTTAATTGAGAGTTTGAAGCCAGTATGGGCCATATAGCAAGTTTGAGGTCAGTGCTAGCAATGATCGGGGTGGAGGGTTGAGGAAGTTCGAAGGGTTTAAGATGGAGCCCAGTTTGTGGAAGTGCGTGGTGGTCTTCAGCGTTTGGTAGAGAACATCCCGACCAACCATGGAAGGTTGAGGAGGCTGGATTATGGCCGTCTCCTGCTGCCTCTGTGGGGACTCTTTTCCATTCACTTCTCCTCCTCTTTCCCTGCTCAGTTTCTCCAGATGCTGGCTGGAGATTCCGATGGCTGCTCTGTTCCAAACACACCTGTCCCTAGGGGGGTTTCAGTCTTCTGGTGGTGGGGATTCTCTTGAGCCTAGTCCACATGGACCTCGACTGTGAAACTTTTTTCTCCCCTAAAGCAAAGAATGTCTCTTCTTGTGCCAGTCAATTTAAACTCTTTTGCGATGCCCATTAGTAACTAGGAGCCAATGCTAGCCAGTCCCAAAAAATAAAAATAAAAAAGAAAGGAAGAAAGAAAGAAAGAGAGAGGGGAGGAAGGAAGGAAGGGAGGGAGGGAGGGAGGGTGGAAAAGAAAAAAGAAGAAGAGGGAGAGGAAAGGAAAAGTCTTTTCAGTCTAGAATTTTTTTTTTGGAACTGATCGACAGCCAATCAGAGATTTTGATTCATAATAGCGTCATAACATTTGTTATCAGTCAGGTAAGAATGGGGGAGAAGTGACATTTTAGATGGTCTCTGCCACCAGGAGTGAGATACCTGGGAGACTCTGCAACTCAGTTTTAACTGAGTGTTGGAGAGGGTACTCATCACTCAGGTTCTCACTCCTAGATCTGGCTTGCCATGGACCACAGACTTTGTGCTCTGGGTCTCCCTTGATGTCTTCAATGGTTTCTTATTCCTTCATGAGAACTGTTACTCTACTTTGTGGGACTCTATGGGGGATTTCAGGAATGGTGTCTTCCTGTCCCAGACTCACCAGTGTGCAACGGTTATTAGTCCACCAGGTGGGGATGCCATCTACTGGTTATATATGATCTTCCTTGTTGGGAGCCAGATCCACCCAAGGCTTTCTCAGAGGCCCTGAGAAAGGGACAAAGGGAGCATTAGTGTAGGCCCTTGTCCAAGAATGGACTTGGCCAAGAGCCAGTCTGAAGCTGGAGCCCTGTGCCTCAGAGGAGTCAAAGTTGTGGTTTGTGGGGACCCAACTCTTCCCCCTGGACTGTGGTTATTCCTGAAGCACCCATGTCTGAGGCAGGCTGTGTTCTCCTAGCTCTCTGCTGACCTTGACCATGACCCCCGGAAGATAGGATATAAGAAGTTGTACTTCTTAGTAAACTTGTCTGGCATTAGACATGGCTTGTGCAAGACTTCCTGACCCTAACCTTTCTGTCTTCGCCTTCTCATCTTCCGGCCACCTTCCCCTTAGGACTCTGTCACTGAAGAATGACCTACTGGTCCAGGTCATTTCCTGGAACTGATGTTACTATAGTTTGAATTTTGAATACCCCCCCCCCCCGAAAGGCCCACGTGTTGACCTGGGGGTGGCACTATCCAGAGTCAGTAGAAACTTTGAAAAGTCAGATCTTGTGAGAGGTCCTTAGAGCATGGTGGAAGTGACTTTTCCTTTTGTCCTTGTGCTTCTTGGCCACAGAGCTGAGTGGTTTTATTCCGCCCTGGACTCCTACTGTGACATGAGGGCCTTTCTGTGAGTCCAAAGCCCTGGGGCCAACTGATCGTGGCCTAGAACCGCAAAACCTTTTCTCTTTTAAGTTGACCATCTCAGGCATTTTGTTATAGTGAGGGAATGCTGATGAATACAGAGATGCTGGGCGAAAGAAGGAATCTCTCTTCACTGGTGTTGCTAAGCTAAGGAGTGTACCAAGTGGCCTCTCACACTCCTCCCTGGCTATACGGAGAAAGCTTGTCTTAGCATAGGGTTTTTATCCCGACATCCAGTGTTGGGTTGAGAGAACCCTGGCAGCGTTGCGTTGCTGATTCCAGACCACTATTCTCAGCCTCTTCTTGAACACTGCCTTTATAATTCCATCATCTATCCAGATTTCTCCTCAGCTCTATGTGCCGGTGAACCCCTCATTTGCTTAAGCTGTTGTGAACTAGGCTCTTGCCTGCAGCGTTTTAATAATACATGTTACTTCCCAAGCATAATTACTAATTAATGCCCAGCTAGTCACAGATTCTAGTTGAATGTCTACATTCTATCAGTGACCCTCTAGAACTTCTGTGTCCACATAAACGAGTCTTTTCAATGGGATGAACAAGTCCCAGGCAGTGTAGCAGGTCACAGGAAGATTGTCTGGGGACCCTGGAGGCTGCAGCCTCTCAAGTCAGTGGGAGCTATGGAGCAAAAGCCCCAATCAGTGACCTCCCCATTCTGTCTCAGGTCTGCCTTGTGCGGGTGAAAGTGACCAGCAGAGCCGCTGGAAGCCGGGAGCTTATTTTAGTGAGTTCCTCCCCAGGCCCAGGGCTTCTGACATCTCTCAGCACTCCTGCACCACTGCAGCAAGACACGGGTAGGATGTTTTGTAGGGAATTCACCACTAAATAGCAATTGCCACCAATACCGCCACACTTCAGGGAAGGACAGTTATGCAACTAATTACTTCCCAAGAAAATACCCAAACATAATTTTGTTCATTATTAAAATTCCCCAATAATAAATTTATCCTCTCCATTAAGTAATACATTATTCTCCCACAAAACACACAGCAAAGTAGAATTACTAGGCACTGCTCATATTAAATTGTTGCTTAATAAATTAAAACTCCTATGGTTATGAATAAAGTAGGTCATCTGCACATTCTGTAAATTAGTAGTTTCTTGTAGTTATTTTCTCCTGGTCAAAGCCTGGAAGAGGGGGAGAGGAAAAATGATGGTTGTTATTATTTTATTGTTTCCAAGCAAAGTACTGCACTCAGCAGGGTGGTTTAAAACAGGGCACTCAATCCACGACACCAGCATCAATATTGTTAAGTATCAGTCAGTGAGGATACGTCTACGGCCTCTAGTCTATAGGCTGCTAAGTCACGCTGGGAGCTGTGTCTGCTTGGTTAGTAAGACCAGATGACTAACCGGCCTCAGTAGGACTTGAAGATCCTTTGTTTGTGTGTGTGTTTGTTGAGACAGGGTTTCTCTGTGTAGCCTTGGCTGTCTTGGAACTCACTCTGTAGACCAGGCTGGCCTTGAACTCACAGAGATCTGCTTGCCTCTGCCTCCCGAGTACCAGGATTAAAGGTGTGCGCCACCATGCCTGGCTTGAAGATCCTGGCTACAAAACATCTCTGTCAAAGTGGCTTTAATTTGTGTCCCCTCCCCCATCATGAGAAGGTCAGAAGTCCCGCCCCCTTTCTCACTAACTGGGGGAGAGGTCAGCTTCTCCGTCATCTTCTGTTTGAAAAGTCCTATCTGAAATGGGAGCTATTAACGAATCCTCTGCAGCGACCTCTCAAGTTACTTATAGAATCTGACAATGCAAATAGATTATTGATGATTAAAAAATAAATCTCCGTACTCATTTAAAAGTTAGGGTGAGAGACAATTAGGCCACAATAAGACACTCGCCACACCTTCTGATAAAGCTGTGGAATTGCACCCGGCAGGTGGTGCACACCTTTAATCCCAGCACTCAGGAGGCAGAGCTAGGTGGATCTCTGTGAGTTCGAGGCCAGCCTGGTCTACAGAGTGAGTTATCCTGTAACTCTGTGCAGCCAGAGCTACACAGAGAAAGCCTGTCTCGGAAAGCAAAACAAAGCAAAGCAAAACAAAACAAAACAAAAGCTATGGAATTGCTCCCACCCAATCGTCATCCAGCCTGCCCGCCCCTCTCCCTCCTGCAGGCTTGGCTCTGCTCCCCACAGTCCTTTTATCTCCCAGTTGCTGCTGTTCAGTTCTCTCGACTCTGCTGATTCACCCCTTGTCTCCGTGCATAGGATTCCTTCAGCACGCTTCTCTTGTCTGTCCTGAGCTATTGGCAGATACTGCAGGGATTTCTTTCTCTTTCCTGAGCAGTTCTGCTCCCCTCCACAAAACAAAACCACCACAGCACCACCACCATGATTACCACCACATCACCACAACCATACCACCGCCACACCATCATGACCACACCACCACCACCATTTCCACACCACCACACCACCACAACCATACCACCATCACCATTATCACACCACTACCACCACAACCACACCACCACACCACCACTACCACACCGCCATTATCTTATTTAACGTACATAGGAGTGGCTTTTTATAATAAGGCAAACAAAAACCAGGCTTCAGACTATACATACACGATCATTAGGGCAGCTGAGATGTCCATCGACTCAGAATCTCTTCAGAGTGTCTACAGAAAGATTTGCTTTAATGAAACCAGTAAACGTGAAACTTACCTCATATTCAATGTTTTTGTTTTTCTGTTGAACCATTCATTTAAAAAGTGAAGATTTTTCTCCCCAGGATACTGCAATCCATCTACATTTAGTTGGTTAGTAATATTTCTAGGTTGCTGGAGGTCACCGAGAACTAACTTTCAAGTCACATTCTAGGAGCTAAAGACACATTGTATCAAACAAAGATATAGCTTGTCTTTTAGAAATATTGCCACTACCATCAGTGAATGTCTTCATTAATCTAGATCTTCATTTAAAAAAGTTAAGAATTACCAAAGTAGTAGTCATTCACAAAAACAAAACAAAGCAATTGTTAAATAGATAAATTAAAATAAAAGTCTCATCTCTTACTACTTTTATTTCTGGTGTATGAGTGTGTGTGCATGTGTATGAATATGTGTGTATATGTGTGTGTGGTGTTCATGTGTGTATGTGTGTGTGGTATAAATGTGTGTATGTGTGTGTGTGTGCTGCACTGTATATGTGTGTGTGGTATACATGTGTGTATGTGCATGTGGTGTACATGTGTGTATGTGTATGTGGTGCACTCTGTATGTGTGTGTGGTATACATGTGTGTATGTGTTGTACATGTATGTGTATGTGTTGTACATGTTTGTATGTGTATGTGGTGTACATGTGTGTATGTGTGTGGTACACATGTGTGTATGTGTATGTGGTGTACATGTGTGTATGTGTGTGGTATACATGTGTTTATGTGTGTGTGGTGTACATGTGTGTATGTGTATGTGTTGTACATGTGTTTATGTGTGTGTGGCATACATGTGTGTATGTGGTGTACATATGTGTATGTGTATGTGTTGTACATGTGTGTATGTGTGTTACATGTGTGTATGTGTGTGTGGTAAGCATGAGTGTATGTGGTGTACATGTGTGTATGTGGTGTACATGTGTATATGTGTGTTACATGTGTGTATGTGTGTGTGGTATGCATGTGTGTATGTGGTGTACGTGTGTATGTGGTGTACATGTGTGTATGTGTGTGGTACACATGTGTGCATGTGCGTGAAGGCCAGGGAAGGATGTCTGATGATGCTGTGCTTCTCTCTGTGGGTCTCTCATGGAGCCCAGGACTCACTAGTTTCTGACAACACTGGGAGACAGCAAGCCCTGACGATCCTTCCTTGTCCCACACGGTGCTGCAGTTACCGGCCATGCATGCCAGCACCCAGCTTTTTCCACAGGGGCTGGGACTGAACTCAGACCCCCAAGCTTGTACGGCAAGTCCTCGTACCCACTGAGCCTTCTGCTCCCATCCATTCCTCTTCTATCCATCCCTCACCAGAACCAGCGAGCATGCCGGGAGCGGTGACGCATCCTGGTAACCCCAGTACTCAAGAGGCTACCCAGTGAGCTCCAGAGCAGCATAAGCTACGTGGGGAGACCCGGTCTCAAGAGCAGACCAAGCCAAAACGACAAAGCAAAGCAGCCAGCGCCTGAAGGACTTCCTTCAACTACTCTATGCAGTCACCATGTATGTGCAGATCTGGAGACAGAGGAACCCTGCCTGCCTGCCTGCCTGCCTGCCTGCCTGCCGTCTGTCTGTCTGTCTGTCTGTCTGTCTATCCACCTACTTACCTATCATCCGTCATCTACTCTTTAAAGTCTATGAGGTTATTTTTTCAATCTATTTACTATGAGCATCCTTTGGTGTATGACTATGATTTAAATAAAAAAAAAATCCCATTAAATACTTTATTATTTCTATAAAATAAGAGGGGGTACGCATGAGTTGGGTCCATCTGAGATCAGAAAGTGAGAGTGGACACAAAGAAAGCCTGCTCAACTCTCCAGACACGAACTTGGCCATGGCATAAAGAACAACCCAAAAGTCCTCTTTTCATCATGGTTCATTTGAAGCAGGGTCTCTCGTAGCCCAGGCTGGCCTCCCATTCCCTGCATAGCTGAGGATAACCTAGAAACTTATGCTCCTCCTTTCTCGACCTCCTGAGTGCTGGGATCATAAACACCTGTCTCTGGGCCTGTTTTGTGCCTGGTAGGGAGCCCAGGGCTCCAACCATTGCAGGCAGGCACTCTCCCAACTGAGCTACAGTCCCAGCCCTGGGAAAGCAGTTTCTTGTTTTCAGAGAACATGACCACGGAAAATAGGAAATCAATGCACGTTTTTGTATGTGCTGTGGCTCATCCTTCTGAATATAATTTTTTTACATTTTGCAAACTCACGTACTTTTTACCTTTTTCCAGTAAATATTACCTCATTCGTGGAGCCTATTTAGGCCACCTCGGAAGTCAAGCAAACACAGTCTTAAAGAAAAATCCACACAGCCGGGACTGGTTTACTCTCCCGGGATTGACAGAGCCACCGAGTGAGAGCACACCTCTCTGTGTCACCAACCTTAGCACACGAGAAGGGTTTGGTTCATGGGGAAGAAGGCCAAGTTTCCCACTCCAGTGCATCTCTTCCTCAGTCCTTTTGTTTGTAGAGGTCGGCTACACTGCCAGGATGCTCCCCACAGGCTGGTCGATCCATTTTTCCATCAGAAACACCTTTTCCTTTACTGCTTTCTTTTTCAAATAATTTTGCCTTTTTATTGTTTTGGTAACCACAAAAGCTTATTCTGTGCTTGTAGTGATGGTTTGTGGCTGCTCCGTGGCTGCTCCGTGGCTGGCTTTTATGTTGCTACACCAAAAACATCTGAGGCTGAGTAACTTTATCAAGAAAAGAGGTTTACCAGGCTCCCAGTTCTGAGAGGATAGGAACATGGGGGCAGCATCTTCCCAGCCCTGGAGAGAGCCTCATGGGAGTAGTATCACAGTGCTGAGAGCGTGTGCTGGTGGCGCCATGGACATGGAGGATATGGTGTCACAGTGGTGGACATGAGGATATGGTGTCACCGTGTGGACATGAATGAGGATATGGTGTCACAGTGGTGGACATGAGGATATGGTGTCACAGAGGTGGACATGAGGATATGGTGTCACAGAGGTGGACATGAGGATACGGTGTCACAGAGGTGGACATGAGGATATGGTGTCACAGAGGTGGACATGAGGATATGGTGTCCCAGTGTGGACATGAGGATATGGTGTCACAGTGTGGACATGAGGATATGGTGTCCCAGTGTGGACATGAGGATATGGTGTCACAGTGTGGACATGAGGATATGGTGTCACCGTGTGGACATGAGGATATGGTGTCACCGTGGTGGACATGAGGATATGGTGTCCCAGTGTGGACATGAGGATATGGTGTCCCAGTGTGGACATGAGGATATGGTGTCACCGTGTGGACATGAGGATATGGTGTCACCGTGGTGGACATGAGGATATGGTGTCACAGTGTGGACATGAGGATATGGTGTCACAGTGTGGACATGAGGATATGGTGTCACAGTGTGGACATGAGGATATGGTGTCACAGAGGTAGACATGAGGATATGGTGTCACAGTGTGGACATGACAATATGGTGTCACAGTGTGGACATGAGGATATGGTGTCACAGTGTGGACATGACAATATGGTGTCACAGTGTGAACATGAGGATATGGTGTCACCGTGGTGGACATGAGGATATGGTGTCACCGTGGTGGACATGAGGATATGGTGTCACCGTGGTGGACATGAGGATATGGTGTCACAGTGTGGACATGAGGATATGGTGTCACAGTGTGGACATGAGGATATGGTGTCACCGTGGTGGACATGAGGATATGGTGTCACAGTGTGGACATGAGGATATGGTGTCACAGTGTGGACATGAGGATATGGTGTCACCGTGGTGGACATGAGGATATGGTGTCACAGTGTGGACATGAGGATATGGTGTCACAGTGTGGACATGAGGATATGGTGTCACAGTGTGGACATGAGGATATGGTGTCACAGTGGTGGACATGAGGATATGGTGTCACCGTGGTGGACATGAGGATATGGTGTCACCGTGGTGGACATGAGGATATGGTGTCACCGTGTGGACATGAGGATATGGTATCACCGTGGTGGACATGAGAATATGGTGTCACAGTGTGGACATGAGGATATGGTGTCACAGTGTGGACATGAGGATATGGTGTCACAGTGTGGACATGAGGATATGGTGTCACAGTGTGGACATGAGGATATGGTGTCACAGTGTGGACATGAGGATATGGTGTCACAGTGTGGACATGAGGATATGGTGTCACCGTGTGGACATGAGGATATGGTGTCACAGAGGTGGACATGAGGATATGGTGTCACAGTGTGGACATGACGATATGGTGTCACCGTGGTGGACATGAGGATATGGTGTCACAGAGGTGGACATGAGGATATGGTGTCACAGTGTGGACATGAGGATATGGTGTCACAGTGTGGACATGACGATATGGTGTCACAGTGTGGACATGAGGATATGGTGTCACAGTGTGGACATGACGATATGGTGTCACAGAGGTGGACATGAGGATATGGTGTCACAGAGGTGGACATGAGGATATGGTGTCACAGTGTGGACATGAGGATATGGTGTCACAGAGGTGGACATGAGGATATGGTGTCACAGAGGTGGACATGACGATATGGTGTCACAGTGTGGACATGACGATATGGTGTCACAGTGTGGACATGACGATATGGTGTCACAGAGGTGGACATGAGGATATGGTGTCACAGTGTGGGCATGAGGATATGGTGTCACAGTGTGGACATGAGGATATGGTGTCACAGAGGTGGACATGACAATATGGTGTCACCGTGGTGGACATGACGATATGGTGTCACAGTGTGGACATGACGATATGGTGTCACAGTGTGGGCATGAGGATATGGTGTCACAGTGGTGGGAGCGTGTGATGGTGGCTCCGTGGACTTGAGGATGGTTGAGGGAAGGAGCAAGCCTCTTCTGTCAGGACTCAATAGAAAAGATTTACTTACTTATGGACGTGTATGTGTGCGCCTGCATGAGTTTATGTGCACCACCTGTCTGCAGGTGCCTGTGGAGATCAGAAGAGGAACTGGAATTGGGAGGAACTGGGCACAGTTGAACTCTCTAATTGATAGTGATTGGCCTTCCCATCCTGTTAGGTGGCCAGGAGTCTTGTTCATTGTGGGGTGGGTTTTTTTTTTTTTGCCTTTATTTGTTTCATATTTTTAAAGCTAATATTAAAATTATTTTAATACTAACTTTATAATAATAATTATTGTTTAAACTAGCTCCCCACAAGGGAGGGGAGCTAGTTTAAAAAGTAGGTTTGTGACAGTGACTTCCCCATATTTCCAAGACAACCTTTTGAAATATCTATATACGTGGGGTCTCCATGGAACCTTCCCCACCCTCCCCCTTCTTTATGACCACAATTGTCCCAAAAGCTGGACAATTGCTTCTTATTGGCTGCTTTCCCCAATCATCAGCATACTTAAAAAAGATAATACAGAGTCTTGCAGTGCCAAGCAGCTAGTGACTGGAAAAGGGAAATAATCATCTTGTAATTTAGACTGGTAGGAAACAGTCATTTCTAATTACTTGTCATGAGAGAAGAAAATGCAATTAAAGGTTCTGGCTTAGACTGGAGCCTCCACACAGCTCAATTGATTCATACTTTAGACTGTCGGAAAAGGCAAAGTCAGCCAGGCTGGCCACACGCTCATCCAAGTTGGCTTGTGTGTGATGGAAGACACCTTATGGCTGGCTCATGCTTTTTGTGGGTGTCAGAGAGACTAGAAGATCTGCCCATTAGAAGCCAAGGTCCTTAGGGCTAGAAGAGCCATCAGGGATTATTTCAGAATGATAGTTAGGGACACTACTCAACTGTGGTTTTTTTTTTTTTTTTTTTTTTTGGTTTTTTTGAGACAGGGTTTCTCTGTGTAGCTTTGCGCCTTTCCTGGAACTCGCTTTGGAGACCAGGCTGGCCTCGAACTCACAGAGATCCGCCTGCCTCTGCCTCCCGAGTGCTGGGATTAAAGGCGTGCGCCACCACCGCCCGGCCTCAACTGTGTTTTTTAAGGATCCACCAGTACGATCTGCTTAAGAGTCAGAGAATTTTGTTAATGCAGCCAAGAGGCACTTTTTTGGTCTTTTACCTTATCTGATCATTATGTTCAGTTCTATGTATCTATGTGTCTATGTGTACCTATGCATCTATGTATGCATGTATCTATGTGTCTATGTATCCATCTATGTATCTATGCATCTATGTATATATGTATAATTATATATGTATGAATCTATGTGTCTATCATCTATCACTATCTATGTATCTATACATTTATCTATCTATCCATCTATGTATACACATCTATGTATGTATGTATGATGTATATATGTATGTATGTATGTATGTATGTATGTATGTATCTATCTATCTATCTATCTATCTATCTATCATCTATCTATCTATCCATCCATCCCTTCTTCCTGGATGTATAAAAGGACTTTGATATTTAGTAACCCTGTACTCAGTTTAAAACCCATTTTCACCTAAAACCTTGAAGGGTAAGTGACAAGTGTGGCCTTGGTGCTGAAGCAGAGCATGTCAGCCCTGACACCCTCTCACACTACCTTCATGGTTGCTGGCCTCTACCCTATGTGGCAGAGACTTTGGACCAAGTCTGGCCCCTTGAACTACCGCTAGGAGGCAGGGAGACCTGCAGCAGCTGAGTGCAGGGGGGCCGTGTTCTGGTGCGAAGCCTACAGGCCTGGGGCTTATGCTGCCACTGCGGGGTCACCCACTTCGTTCGCTCCCAGCATCTTTGGAGGTCTGACTGCCGATCTGCCCGGGATTGTGTGATTCAGAGCTGAACTCTCCTGATACCGCTTTGGCTCCACTTTCTCAGTCTCCTTGAAAACGCCCTCACCCATGCTTTCCCTGTCTTTACTGGAGGTCCTGAGTTGCCTGCTCTGGGCTCTCTCCTCCTCTCAATCGTCATAGTCACCCTGTTCCGGTTCTACCTGACGAGGACTTGTAAATCTGTATCTCTAGCCCAGACTTTCCTCAACCACACGCCTTACGTGTCTGCCTACGTGCCTACTGGATGTCTCCTGTGGATCCAAATTTCAACCCATCTAAAATCTATCTTAAAAGCTCTCCTTCCTTCAAACCCGCCCCTCCTCTCGCTGTTCTCAGTCAGTGCATCACCACGTTGCTGCATGTACTCTTCAAAGATGAGTCCCACGAAGCATCCACCTCCCCGCACTCATGCTCTTGTTTAGATCCAGAACAAGCCCATTTCCAAAGAAGGCCACCTTCTGAGGTTCTGGGAGTTAGGACTTTGCCATACAAATTTGGAGAAGACCTAATTTACCTAGTCTCATAGCCATTAATATCTCAGAACAGGGCGTATCTCAAGGATAAGTTTGAAGTGTAGATGAGACCTGGCACATTCAAGGCGGCATGACCATAGACACATTTGAAGTTTAGACCTGGATCTCAGATGTCTGGAGATCAGCTCATCTTAGAGAAAATCCAAACTCTGGCCCTGTGTCTTTGTCTCCCACGAATCTGAGGAATGCTGTGGCAATCATTGGGCTTCCCCAAGGGCTGTGCATCTGACCCCTATGACCTGTAGCAAGTAGATGGTTGCTGGGTGGTATGCTGCTTTTCTGTGTGCTGGACTAATGAAGCATTATATTTTTGGTAATTGTGCTGGTTTACTATACCTGGAATTTTAAAAACGATTAATGTCCAGATATTCAAACCCCAAACAGAGAAACAGGAATCACTTTCCTCTTTCCTGACCCTTCATATTTCTAGCAAGTGGGTCAAAATTCCAAGTCGATGGATTTAAAACTATTCAGAATAACAAAAAGTTTAAGCTGCAGCCTTACTTCCAAGTCTTTTAGACACACGAAGCGTGGGAAGCGAATGAGTAATTGTGTGCTAGGCTGCGCTGAGATCATCCATTTCTCCCGATGGCTCCATTCATCACTCTCGCTTTGTAGACAAATATGAACTACCTGTACTCCACGTTCGAGACATGTTCTCTCTAAAGACACGCAAATAAGGATTTAAAAAACATTGTTAGAAAATATAAAATGCTTTCATGAATGTGTTAGGACTACCGAGATTCATTTCTGCCAGCTGATTGAACATTATGGCGGGGGTCTTTCGCAAATCCTTTTGTACCGTGCCCCAGCCTAGTGCCCACTTGAGAAAATGCTGACTCCAGGCACCATGCAAGACTTTTGAGATGTCCACATCTTGCTTTATGTCGAATTAGTAGAAACTCATCTCAATGTGCCTTCAAAGGAGGAAATGAGACGGTCTTGTTAATTTAGCATGTAGGATGGAAAGATAGTACAACCATCATCATCTCATCAAAATGTGATTAAAATATTTGTGACTGGCCAAAGGGAAGGGAGCCACTTTTTTCCTCTCTTTGATTTATTTTATTTTATTTTATTTTTGAAGAGTTCTTGGAACACCACTCAGCTCTTAATGGTTCTTTCATTATGGGAGCCAATTCGAAAGGCTAATCCCTGCATCTGAACGGCCTCATATATTAAACTGCAGAACTCGTACGGTCATATAATTGCTATTAATTTAAAGCATGCTGGTCTTAGCAATGGCAGCCAGGCAAGAAGGTGATTTTAAGGTCTTCTCACAGAGATTTTACTTTTTTTAGATTTATTTATTTTTATTTTATGTGCATTGGTGTTTTCCCTGTATGTATGCCTGTGAAGGTGCCAGATCCCCTGGAAATTGGAGTTACAGTAGTGGGTGCTGGGAATTGAACCCGGGTCCTCTGGAAGAGCTGTTAGGGCTCTTAACCGCTGAGCCATCTCTCCAGCCCCCTCTCACAGAGATTTAAAAAAAAAAATCTACTATCAAAAAATCTTTGAGTCTTAAAGGACCTTCTCGTATCCAGGAGAGAACACGGACCAGTGATTATCCACTTAGCCCAGATTCAGACTCCAGCTTTAAGAAATGCTATTTGCTGAGACATAGCAGACCTCACACAAGGGGAAGGTAAGCTCACGGCTCTGGTAACAAGATTTGTGGTGTTAAATGCAATTGGAGCTCAAATTTTAGGCAGTTAAATGTCTTAATTTGTTCTTTTCTACCTGCCATAAGATAATGAGGGAAACTTTGACACCCGGCTGCTCCTCCCAGGGAAGAGTTCTCCGTGTTCACTGTTTCTCAAACCAATCTTCTCTCTTGAAATTGGATTTCCAAAGTGCCTCACGGTCCTTAAGCCAGGTGGCCGCAGTGAGCCCACTTGGAACATTCATAATCATCTGCAGTAAAAGCACACTCGAGAAGCCAGATGTACTTAGGACAATCGAATGGGGTTAGTCACCGAGTAGAAATAGCTTTTTACTCTCTTGCCAACCATGCCCTTTAGCCTACCCAGTCCAGCTCAGGCTGCTGATGGGAATCACCTTGGCTTGGAAATAAATAGCAGGACTCCCCCTGTGTGAAGTACTCATGTGTCCTCTTATGCACAATTCATTGTTCGGGGCTTTGGCTCAACTATTGTCCGTCAGAGGCTTGCCCTGTGGCTTCACTCGGGAAGACTGGCATCATTTCCAAAGGGCACAGTGGAAGCCAATCTCCTGACTTTACCACTACTAAACATTCGAATCTTTCCCCATAGAAGTCTGCCCCCCATCTGAAGAAGGTCAGCTGAAGAACTGATAGGGGTTTTAGAAGATCGAAGGAGTCCTGTGTTCCATGTGTGAGGGCCTTGTGATTTGAATGGGAAATGTCCCATAGGCTCTTGTGTTTGAACCCTTGGTCCTCAGCTAGTGATGGTGGCTTGGGAGGTTTGGAAGCCTTCGGGACAGTGGTTCTCCACCTTCCTAAAGCTGTGACCCTTTAATACAGTTCCTCATGTTGTGGTGACCCCCCATCACCACCACCACAAAATTACCTTTGTTGCTCTTCATAACTGTAATTTTGCTATTGTTATGAACTGTAATGTAAATATCTGTGTTTTCTGATGATCTTAGACAACCCCTGTGAAAAGATCATTCAACCCCTAAGAGATCATGATCCCCAGGTTGAGAACCACTGCTTTAGAAGGTGGAGCCTGGCCGCAAGTCAGTACTTGCTGGACTTGCTGTTTTATACCATGGTCACGCGTGGGGTCTATTTTGTCCTCTGTGGGGTTGACACAATGTGACCAGTTCCCTCCTGCTTCTGATACCAGGCCTTCACTGCCAGGACAAAATGTATCTCTTCTTTTAAAAATATTCAATGAGAAGTTTATTTAAACAACAGGACGCTTGACATGAAGGGAAAACTATCTAGGATTCACCGTCCCCCCCCCCCCCGCCCCCACCCCCAGAGTAATTTAACCCTACTTAAAGACAGATTGCCTTGTGTGTAACAGCTAGGTACGAAAGCTATAAAACTGTCGTCTTTGTTTTTACAATGATAAATGAAAAACATTAAAATTCTCCAATTGAACAAGATCTGTGAAGAGTTTTATGTTGTTGGGTTTTGTTGTTGTTGTTGTTGTTGTTAAAACAAAATAACTTACTGGAATATGAAGTTCAGATCTGAATGAGCATGCCACTAATGGAGAAAGGAGGCATTTTTCAGAACCAGTACATTCCCTGTACCATCTTCATTTGATGCCGATCAAACCCATTTGTTTGTTTTTTTTAAAGGTACAATATGTTCTGCATCCCCACCAGTTACTTTATGTCCAATAAAGATATGGGGAAGGGGAGATGAAGGACTAGAGAAAACCGTACAGTCAGCGGGCTGTGTTGGAATCAGACCGCACTAACTGAGAATGTATTCTTGGTCTGTTATAATTCTGGAGGAAGGGACAGGTTCCTCTTTAGTAGATACTTCCTGTCTGCGACTGGAATGCACCATGGCATTCATCCTCCCGGTTTCTCATCTTTGCGGCTGTGTCTGTGTTATGATTGGCTGCCCATCACATCAGACTCCCGCCTGCCTCACTGACCAACCCTGTCGCTCACAGCCGGCTTTCATGGGTTTGCTAGATGGTTGATACCTTTTCATCTTAAACTGCACCACTGCCATCGGCCCCCATCACCTTCTGATTAATACGATCATTGTTCCCAGTCTTGACTCCTTGCTTGGGTTTCTCACTGTCCAAGGTGAGCCCTGGAGTCTCCTCAGCGGCTGTCTCACAAAAGAGGCATCAGGTCCGCACTGAAGGCGCACGCAGGCAGCCTGTCCCGTCCTATATCGCAGACCCTTTCTCCTGAGTTGCTTCTTGCCCGGCCTTTGGTCACA
Source organism: Peromyscus maniculatus bairdii (assembly GCF_049852395.1). Classification (NCBI taxonomy): domain Eukaryota; kingdom Metazoa; phylum Chordata; class Mammalia; order Rodentia; family Cricetidae; genus Peromyscus; species Peromyscus maniculatus. The sequence goes on along the minus strand of NC_134861.1, from coordinate 62,728,201 downwards.
ATGAGAAAGGTAACTGAAAGACCCTAACCCTTCAGGCTTACACCCCCAAACCCCAGGAAATGAGAAACTAAAAATCTAGTTCCAAGGGCAAGCTGACTCAATCATTATTCAGCCACCCCTGTAACAATGTAAAAAGATTTGTGTTAGGAGACGTGCTCAACTGTGACTGGGATAGTTGCAGGTGTTCCAGGAAGGGCCACTGTGACCTTTGTGTAAGCTCCACTCCCGCCCTGGTACCCCCCTGAGGTTTCAGGAAGAATGTACATGCAGACGTGACTGTACCCACTCTGTGATCAGACCATGATCTTGTGAAACGAAATTGTATGGGAATTGTAATCTTATGGCTTTTGTGGGTTTTTCCTTTCAAATCACCCATGTGACTACAGTAAGATGCGACTCTTGCTCTCTGGAGCTGGGTTTGCCCGACTGTACAGCCGCATTAATAAACACCTCTTGCTGTTGCATCAACTGGACTGGAGTCTGAGTTCTTGGGGCACCCCCTTGAGACCCTAGATTTTTGGGGTCTAACAGTAACTAATAAAGAGAGGAGCCACAGATCTGGATTTGGGCACAACTGACCCTGTTTCTGTCTGTTCATTCTGCATTTCATCTTGCAACAAAACTGTCCTAGGACAAAACCCTTTCCCCGTTATACAGTCGGCCCGAGGAAGGCGGGGCCTCGCTGTCATCTGGGCTCCTTTTTAACCAGAGGAGCTGCCTTTTCTGTGAACAACTGGCCAGAGGTTTTATGGGTAAAAGTAACTGTGTTGACTTGAGAAGAGTTACCACACTCCATGCCCCCCGTTTTTAACTGCTCCCTAACAGAAAAGTCAGAAGCCCTCTACTAAGAGGGTAGGGGAGAATAAACTATAAACCAACAGTATCAAAGGTGGGACAACCACTCGACCACTAGGAGAAAACTGCAGAACCTATTAAGACTTGAACTTAATCATATATCAGTTCAAGACATCAAATCTAGGCACCACTAAAGGTAGAAGCAGAAGCAGTTGTGGCCATTCTAATGTGCTTTTGTGTCTGAGACACGCACTGACTTCTGCTTCATACAAGAAGCTTTTCCTGGCAAGTCGCAGGAAAAGCAGCCAACATTGAAATAAACGAACACTACAGGAATCTGAAGGTTTTAGGAATCTCCACATGTGGACTTAGAGCCGGGGCCCAGGAATGTCTCAGAGGACTCTTTTCTCCATCACCACAGCTTCAGCAGCCCCCGAGGTGCAGCACAAGCAGATACACAAGCGTCCTCCTCATCTAGGGAAAAAGGGGACACTTCCCTCAGCTCTAACAAAAGGCTTAAGTCATCGACTTCAATCCTAGTCTCTCAAATCAATAAGGATGGCAATGGAGCAAGGCTATTTTGATGGATTGTTGCAATCAGAGCCCGGCCCTAGAGCCAAGTGGGGCTGTTAATCCCACCTAACAACGTGGCCGCTGTGGGATGGGTGATGGGAGACGCACCAGGGCCCCCGCCACACACAGTCACTGAGACAGTGAATTCAGGAGTCCTGGGTTTTGTGCTTTTTTTTTTTTTTCAACAATAGGCAATGGATGGCACAAGAGTAACTTCAAAGCTTTTAGGGATCTCAGCGCTCTTACTGGGGCCCTGTTCTGACAAAGAGAGCAAAGTCGATTTCAAGATGCTCAGCAGAGCCTCCCTCCACGTTACCCCTCCGCTCCTGTGACTCAGAGGACGGAGCATCGCACAGTGGTCCAAAGCAGAGTCCACAAACCCCGGAACTCTGCATCGGGGGATGAAGACCGAGGGCACAAGGGTAGGAACCGTCACGTTTTTGTTCAAATTACTAAACGCTTTAATGAATGGTTCCCAAAAGCAAAAGATAGTTTCTGACTTACTTTTATTTTTAACCAAATGGAGCTATTAGTTATCGTTAGATAAGAACAGCTTTATCTTGTTGGTTATGACAAGCCGCACACCCCCTTGGACATTTCTTGGGAGCTCACGGGCTTGAATCAAGAGGTCTAATGCATTCCAGCCATTACTCCCTCAGGCCTCTCCACCCCGCAGGAGCCTCCCATTCCTACCTGCCTCGTTTCAGAGAAAAGTTTCCAAGCTGGTTTTATTGTTGACAATCTTTATAGCTGGGAATTCAGAATTAAAAAAGGCCTAAGAATTTCAAAACATGAGTGCACATTACCAAAGAATCAGAGTGATTTTTTTTCAAATGTGTTAAATGTCTAATCATTTCCAAAGCACAGCCTGTGGAATCCAAATACTAGATGTTGAGAAAAAAAAATCTGGAATATAGTTTCTTGATGAGATAGCCTTAGGAAAACATGGATTGAGCAAATTTGCACACACCACTCCATCTTTTAATATGCCTTATATAGCCCCAGGAAAAAGAACACGCCACGTTTGGACACATGTTGGCCATGAAATTCTCTTCCTGAACAGCATTTCACAGAACACATCATAATGCACACCGGGAAACGCTCCTCGCCTCCCTGTCAAATCACCGGGCTTTCTGTAAGTCAATTATCTACTTGCCCTTTGTCAGTCTGTGTTATTAGATGCCTCTAGGATGCTACCCCACAGTGAAATCCATTAAGGAAAGCTTGAAACCCCCTTTAAAAAGTAATAGAAAGGAGGAGAAAAAGGCCCGAAGGTTATTCTTTCCAGAATAGTATATCTGATCTAAAGATGCTACTGATTCATTGTACTTGTTGTCTTTCTGAGGGTGGAGGGTACACGCTGTGCACCTTTAACTGGATCCCCTTTTCCACCTTATGGTACATCCTGAGGCTCTAGCTTCCTGATATCAATGTCGAGCTGAAGCATTTCTTGTGAGCCACTCCTAAGACCTGGGTGGATGCTGCCCATGTTAAATGCAGATGAGATGAGGCTCTGGCGTCAGTTCCAAGTTCAGGGTAAGACGCAGTTCTGTTCTGCCCCCGGGGGACAAAACTCTGCCTACATTAAGGGACAGCAGCTGGAGAGCTCCCAGGCCTCTGAGAGCAGCCACATGGCCAAAAGGACAGCTGGACTCTGCCAGGACCCAGTGCTCAGATAAACGCTGCCTCATTCAGGCCTCTGCTACAGTTCATTGTAGAATCTGATCATCTAACCAGCTCCAACAGACTCTCCCATCTGCATGGATATAGAAGACAGATTCTCCATTTCTACAATAGTTCTATTCTTGCACACCACGAGAGCGGTAGAGAGCCAGGATGGGTAAACACTGAAGTGTACCGCTAGAGTAGTACGCCAGCCATAACCCCACCAAGCAGCGGCCACTGTTGCAAGGGCTGGGGTTGGCTTGGCTCTGTTTTCTTCCTTTTTAAGTCGGTACATATTTATTTGGCAGTGTTCCGAGCATGGTTCTGAACTCTTGGGATTCCCAGCGCCGAATACGAGGATTTAACCAGGGGACACTCTCCCTCAGAAGACCTAGTCTGGCGATCCTGTCCTGTAACGTGGAGAAGGATTGACTTTTGTTTTGTTTTTGTTTTTTACATACTGAAAAAAAATGTAAGTCCTGGAGCTGGAGGGATGGCTCAGTGGTTATGAGCCCTGGCTGTTCTTCCAGAGGACCTGGGGTTTGATTTGCATCACCCACCACCATGTGGTATCAGACGTACATACAGGCAAATACCCATACACATAAAATTAAAATGTAAAAAAATGTAAATACCGGGCAAGTAATTCTATTATTATATCTTTTTAACATACACATACCCATATAGTAATAGACAGCAATCCTAATATGAATGGCCAACATTATCCTATAAACTAGAAATGCACCCTATTTAAAATGCATTATCTTCTTAAGAACACTATTGGTATGCTATATTATTTTATCTAATTTATTTGGGGACAGGGTTTTACGTAGCTTGTGTTGGCCTCGACATCACCCCATGTTAGCTGGTCTCTGAAAGAACTCCTAATAAAGTAAATGGGAAAAAACAAAAGAGCGACGAAGTTGGCAGTCCCTCACAGTGTCCTCAGTAGCGTCCTCTCCTCCTGCCCCAAGCCCCGAGTTCTGTGTTCTTCTTTCTTTCATGCAACAGTCATGTTGCATGTCTGTGGAGGCTACAGCACTTGGTTCTGTTGTCTCTGGGTGTCAAGTCAATGGTATTGTGTACCACATTATATATATAATGTATATATATTGACACCTAATGATATATATATATATATATATATATATATATATGCATGCACACACATATATCATTAGGTGTCTTATTGTTGTAGTCCCTTATTTTTTGATACATCTGAATATGTGCGATCTGTTCTTCACTCACTTTTCATAGTTTTCCCTCATAATTATAAGCAAGTAGAGTGTGCTTTGAGGACATTATTGAATGTGTCCTGGACCACATGTGACTCCTTCTTAAGCTTTTCTCAAGTGAGGCTTAGGCATGATTCTAGAAGTGAAACTTTTGTGTCAATCAATGCCATAATATTAATCGCCAATATTTTTTTTTTTGACAGGGTCTCAATATGTAGCCCTGGCTGGCCTAGAACTCTGTGACCTCAAGCTCACGGAGAATCACCTGCCTCTGCTTCTCCGGTGCTGGGGTTGAAGGTGTGCGCCACCATGATTGGCTGCCGATAAACACTCTTATCAGCAGTGAGTTCCTGACTTTTATTCCTCACTCACATCCGGCTCCATCAAAGCCTTGAGTTTTCCCCAGTCGGATGGGTATAAAATGGCACTGTGGTTGGTGATGTGACTCAGTAGTGGTGGGATCGCTCACCATGCTCAGGGCCAGGGGTTCAATGCCCAGCACCGTTGAAAAATACTATGACACGTCTACTGGTGGTAATTTGCATTTCCTTTCTTGCAACTCAGTGTGTGTGTGTGTGTGTGTGTGTGTTGTGATTAATATTTTCTTTCTTATTTTTTTTATTTTTTTTGTTTTTGAGACAGGGTTTCTCTTGTGTAACCCTAGCTATCTTGGAACTCACTCTTTAGACCAGGCTGACCTCAAACTCACAGAGATCTGCCTGCCTCTGTGTGGTGGTATTGTGTTCCCCAAAATATTGTACACCCTAATAAATTTATCTGGGGTCAGAGACAGAACAGCCACTAGATACGAAGGCTAGAAAATGGTGGCACTCACACCTTTAATCCTAGCACTCTAGAGGTAGAAATCCCTCTGGATCTCTGTGAGTTCAAGGCCACATTGGAAACAGCCAGGCATGGTGACTCACGCCTTTAATCCCAGAAAGCAAGCCTTTAATCCCAGGGAGTGGTGGTAGAAAGCAGAAAGGTATATAAGGTGTGAGGACCAGAAACTAGAAGCTTTTAGCTGGTTAAGCTTCAGGCTTTCGAGCAGCACAGTTCAGCTGAGAGCCATTCTAGATGAGGACTCAGAGGCTTCCAGTCTGAGGAAACAAGACCAGCTGAGAAGTTGGCCAGGTGAGGTTAGCTGTGGCTTGTTCTGTCTCTCTGATCTTCCAGTTCATCCCAATACCTGGCTCACAGGTTTGATTTTATTAATAAAGACCTGTTAAGATTCCTGCTACACCTCTGCCTCCCAAGTGCTGAGATTAAAGGTGTGCACCACCACCTGGCCATGATTCATATTTTCTATTAATGGTTTCTGCTTTTAATGGATATTTTAAGTTTCTTTATGTGTAATTGATATATTATAATTCTTGATTTTTTTATTCTAAATCTTTGCTAATTTATGTGTAACAAGTATCTGATTTCTTTGCCGCTTTTGTTTTCTGCTTTTGTTTTTGCAATCTGTAAGTTCTTAATATAGTAAACTGGTTCCCTATTTGGGGAGATTCTGTCTTAACTGTTTAAAAATATTTTTACATGTGTGTTTTATCTGCATGTATGTCTGTTCACCCCTTGCATGCCTGGTGCCCTCAGAAGCCAGAAGAGAGTGTTGGATCCCCTGGAACTGGAATTACAGACAGTTGTACATCACTGTGTGTGCTGGGAACCAAACCCAGGTCCTCTGAAAGAGCAGCCAGTGCTCTTAATGTGGAGCTGTGTCTCTACCCCCTTAACTGTTATTTGAACTTGCATTTGTTTTGATCACTAATAAGGCTGAAGGTTGATTTTCATGGTCTATTGGTCATTTATATTTATTTTTATGAGATTTTCAAAAATTTAACGTATGTCTCCACATTACTGATAGTAACCTTCTGTCATATCATTAGTTTTAAGAGTTTACTTAAGTTTCTCCAAAGTTTGTGTTTATATTTAGACCTTTCATTATTTTCTTATTTTGATTTTTAAAAAGCATTTGAAGATTGACCCAGGTGGAGTTGATTTATTGTAGAAGAGATGACATTAATCAACTATTTCTTGTGTGGCACTGATTTATGATTATTATTATACACTAAAATGTTGTTTATCTGGGTGTCTCTGACCTTTATTCTTTGCCACATCAAATCTAATTAGTTTGGCAATGCTTGCCCCCATCCCTATTCTATTATTATCTTCTTAGCTACTTTACTATTCAGGAAGACCATTTGGTTGAACTTTCATGGACCGTATCAGGAAAGGCCTTCTTTTTTGTTATCAAACATTCCATTTGGTTCCTAGAGCACTGTAATACAAATCAAGCTTCCAGATTCTCAGTGTTGAAAAGCAGGGTCACTTATGGTCACATTTGTTCATGGTCAGGAGGAACAGCCAATGCTCCCAGATCAGAGTGTGAATGGTAGTTGATTCAATATCTGTGCAGAGTGAGTGCGGTGTTTGGCATGATGGACTCTCCTTTACCCTCTCAGCCAGGGGCTTGCCATGGTGCCCCGACTGGGCTTCAAGCCCTGCCCTCAGCTGACTATAGACAGGCCTTCAGCCATGGGCTCCAAAGCCAGCTGAGTGCTCATGGGAGCCTCCAGGGGCTGGTTCTGACATCTCTCTCTGCCAAACTGTGTTCTAAACCCACAAAGCATGTTGAAACAATCATCCATCTGTCTGGTGAATGCTAAGAAACACTAGCTTCCACCCACAATGACATTTCTTTTCTTTCTTTCTCTCTCTTTCTTTCTTCTTTCTTTCTTTCTTTCTTTCTTTCTTTCTTTCTTTCTTTCTTTCTTTCTTTCTTTCTTTCTTTCTTTCTTTCTTTCTTTCTTTCTTTCTTTCTTCCTTCCTTCCTTCCTTCCTTCCTTCCTTCCTTCCTTCCTTCCTTCCTTCCTTCCTTTCTTTCTTTCTTTCTTTCTTTTTCTTTCTTTCTTTCTTTCTTTCTCTTTTAGGGGTTTTCCGACAGAAGTCAGAAAACCTGCTAGACAAATTCTAAAAGAGCTGTAACACTCACAATGACATTTCATTCCTCCCGTACCAGCGGATCTTCCGCCCAAGAGCACTGAGCACAAGGACAAATGTGGGGACTTCCGGAGTCCTTGTCCTGCTAGCCTTGGCTGCTGTTGAACTGAAAAAGCTGAGGTCCAGCTAGGTGGAGCTGGACAACTCGGGGCTGGTGATTTCAAACCCATGGAGAGGGGAGGGAGGTTTGGAGGTGGTGTTTGTTGGGAAAGGCTGGATCGGAGTTCTGGTTGGGGCTGACACGGTCATGTCCCAGCCTCCATGTAGCAAACATCTAGTAGCTGAAGCCTGCCATAAGGACAGCTGGGTCCCCTCACCTCCACCCCTAGAGTAACAACATTCAGTCTCAAGGGGTATGCTAGTTGGCTTTTGTCAACTTTACACACACCCGCACTCATCTGAGAAGAGGAAATCTTCAACTGAGAATATGCCCCCATAAGATTGGCCTGTAAGCAAGTCTGTGGGCATTTCTTAACTAGTGAATGAAGCGTGATCCTAATTAGTCTTATCAATAAAAACCAGGAGTCAAATATCGGAGTAATAACTGGAAAGATCAGAGAAGTAAAGGAGCAGCCACCAGTGACTTCTTACCTCTCCAGATCCTCAGACTGAAAGGGGACCTGGGATCCTGTCTCCACCTGCCTTATATTCCTGTCTCCACCTCCCGAGTGCTGAGATTAAAGGCCTGAGCCTCCCAAGTGCTGGGATTAAAGATGTCAGCCACCACTGCCTGGCCTCTATGGTTAACTAGTGGCTAGCTCTGCCCTCTGACCTCCAGGCAAGCTTTGTTAGAACACAAACAAAACATCACACAAGTGAATGATGTGGGAGGACCCTGACCATTGTGGGTGGTGGCACCCCTGGGCAGGTGGTCCTGGAGGGCAAAAGCAAGCAGGTTAAACAAGCCAGTCATGTTCCTTCATGGCCCCTGCTTCGGTTCTTGCCTTGATTTCCTTGATTTTTCTTCCTTTAGTTTTTTTCTGATTTCCTTCAATGCTAGACTGTGACATGGAACTGTAAACTGAAACAAATCCTCTCCTCCCCAAGTTGCTTTTAGATACAGTGTTTTATCACAGTAATAGAAATCCTAACTAAGGCAAAGGGAAAGCTGGACTGCTGAGTCATCTGAATATGTGTTAGTGTAAATTTACTATAAGACAAGTGTGCTTGCCATGAGTAGGTACACCTTCAATTTCCAGAACTCAGGAGACAGAGGCAGAAAGACCCTAAGTTTGAGGCCAGCCTGGACTACATGAAGAGATTCTGGCTCAAAAGACAGGCACTGGAGCATGTGCGAGGACACTGCAGCCCCCCCCCCCAGGTTCTTTCACCTGGGTACAGATGAAAGTCTACCAGTTCCAGCCATGCCCAGGGGTCCCCCTCCTGGGTCTCAAGTGATGTCCCAGATCCTGAGAATCTGGAACAGTTCAACAGGAATTTATCCTGACCAACCTTGATTGCGGAAGTTGATGAAATCCACAATTCTGTAAAACATTGGACTTACCTGAGACACATCACTTCCTTCTCTCGGACCCTAGTTTCTCACCGATAAAACATGGGGAGACATAAAGCTATCCTGGAACATGCCAGAAATGCTAGCTTAGAAATAAAACCCTGCTGGAAACAGTGCAGCTGTTAAAATGATGCTGAACAGATTTAGGAAAGAAAAAAAAATAGTCTTGTCTCCTGAGTCCCTTGAAGACACTTATAATCAAGTATGAAACTGTTTAGGGGAGAGGCACAGTTAATCTGGACCCTAAACAGTGCTCCCGCAGTAGTAATCCCTGACACAACACTCCAGGGAGCTATCCAAATGTCCCAGCACAGTCGCCTGGTGATAGCTTCCTCTGCACGACCCCAAGCATCCTGAAACGCAGGTGAGCTGCATGGTATTTGTCAATAAATAATTATTCATATCACAGCTAATTAGTAGCCGCCAATAGAGCAAAAAAGAAGAGTTATAGTTTGCCATCTGATTTCCTGAAAGTTGTATGTATATACATACCGATGTAATATATAAAATTACATACATACATATAATCATTTTGAGTTCCATAATTTTAGATTGAAAAACTTTTTTTTAATCCACTTATTTTGTGTAAGCATGTGTGCACATGTGCGTGCATGTATGCATGCCATGGTACATTTTTGTGGAGGTCAGAGGGACGATACATTGGAGTTGGTTTTGTTCTTCCGTGTGGGCTCCAGGGCCTGGACTCGCGTCATGGGTCTCAGCAGCAAGTGCTTTCGCCCAGTGAGCCATCTTGTTGGCTCTTGAGTTCTGTAACTTGGGGTGGCACCGGGTTAGAGGGAGTTTTGAACTGGCCACTTCCGAAAACTGGGCATTTCACAGGCAAGCAAATGGGCAACATCAGAGGTTGCCGGCTTCTTCAGACAGAAGCGCGTTGGGTCCGCTGCTGTCCTCACGCACCGTACTTCGCATTTCCATTGAAGTTTGAACTACCGAACCATTCTCATTACTGACTCCTACCTCAGGTAATACCAAAGAATGGGGAGGGAGACCCCGTGGTCTAGATTAGGGTTCAGAAATTTAGTATTCATCCTCGATTTCACGGAGTCATACTTGTTGGTTCTGAAATGCATTCTAGTCGCAGGGCTTTCATTGCGGTAATCGTACTTTTTAAAGATTCGTGGTTTTTTTGTTTTTTTGTTTTTTGGTTTTTCGAGACAGGGTTTCCTCTGTGTAGCTTTGCGCCTTTCCTGGAGCTCACTTGGTAGCCCAGGCTGGCCTTGAACTCACAGAGATCCGCCTGGCTTTGCTGGGATTAAAGGCGTGCGCCTAAAAGATTCGTTTTTAACTGTGCGTGCCTCTGTGTAGGCACATGCGTAAGGGTGCAGGTGCCCACAGAGGCCAGAAGAGGGCACCGGGCCACCCAGAAGTGGAGTTACAGACAGCCCTGAGCTGCCTGCCGACATGGGTGCTGGGCACCGAACTTGGGTTCTCTGCAAGGGCAGTACCCGCTCCTAACTGTGGAGCCGTCTCTCCAGCCCCAGCCACAGGCGCTGCTCCTCTGGTAACTATGGACGTCCTCGACTAAAGGAAAGGCGCTTACTTCCCCATGGTAACGGCAGCAACAACTAAACTCCCCGCCGAACCAGAACCCCATGCAAACAGAACCCCATGCAAACAGAACCCCATGCAAACAGCGGCAACAAGCAGCATGTGGCTCCCTAAAGCACTGGAAAGTTTCCAGGGATCTGCTTGCTGTTACCGCTCCCTACAAATGTGGGACTGAGCATGAGGCACAGTACACCAGAGCTTTAGAAAGAGGGGTGAGAGCCAGCAGGGGGTCCCTGTCTCTCAGCATCTTCTCTGGTCCAATCTCTGGGTAACTGAGGAAAAGGCCCTTAGTGAGGGCAGCTGTGTCTAGTGAGTGAGGAACCCTGAGGAAGCGGGGGTCGGGGGGGTGCGGTAAGTGGTAGCACACACTGACTTCAATGGGATCATTACCTGTTTGCTCCTGGAAGCTTCCATAGGCATCTGAATGATCTCTCCTGGTCACTGTGTATCTAATTTCAAGGAGTTAAAATATTCCCTTGGGAGGCAATTCCACAGCAGCCCCTACAACCAGTGGGTAGATCTGATTGTTCATAAATAGGTGACCTTGGACACACATTTCTTTTTTCCTTTTTTCTTTTCCCTTCCTTCCTTCCTTCCTTCCTTCCTTCCTTCCTTCCTTCCTTCCTTCCTTCCTTCCTTCCTTCCTTCCTTCCTTTCTTTCTTTCTTTCTTTCTTTCTTTCTTTTTTTTTTTGGTTTTTCAAGACAGGGTTTGTCTGTGTAGCTTTGTGCCTTTCCTGATCTCGCTCTGTAGCCCAGGCTGGCCTTGAACTTCACAGAGATCCGCCTGGCTCTGCCTCCCGAGTGCTGGGATTAAAGGTGTGCACCACCACCACCACCACCACCACCACCGCCGCCCAGCTGAACGCACATTTCTGCCATCATCTGACAAGGCAGCCCTGAGCCAAGAGCCATGAGACTCTCTGCTCCCCAAGAAGAATTACCCCACTCCCCCCCAGAAATAACAAAAGCAATACCAAGTGGATTTGAGTATTTTATTTATAAATGTACATTTACTATAAAAGCTGTTGCATTTTAGACAACTTTTCATTTTTAATTTTTTTAAACTATTTCTCAGAGGCATTTTTAGAATAAATATTGTAAATGAAAGTTAGTGTAAATTGATACAGAATGTTGCCCACCCAGAACAGGAACATCTCTTGGATGGACTCCCATCAAAAGGTGGATTACTTCCGCTCACTGAATCTTAGGCCGTGTACGGTAACTAGAATATGGATCACGTTAATGACACTACGCAGAAAGAAGGACAGATGTCATGAAAGTTTGCTAGTGAGAAACAGAGTCACCGTTCTTGTTCTTGGGAAGGAAGCATTCGGAGTCTGCGGGGGAGAGTCAGCTACAGTCCCCCAGGAACAATAAATCACTCACTTGCCCCGTCTGGTTTATAAACAAACACATTTACATTATAGCTCCACACAACAGCGCATTTTTTTTCCTGGGATCTCAAAGATTATTTGAAGAGAAATAGATCATAGTCGTCTATGCTGCCTTGGAGAACAACAAGATCTAGTCTGCCGAAGCTGCCATGTAACTGGCCCTAAATGAAATATAAACCAAATAGAAATAGAAACAGTTGGCAATTAGAATTTAGAAAATGCTGGAGATTATTCCAGGCTGGTGACTAGTGTTCATTACGGGAAAGCACGCTCCGCTTGGGAATGGGGCTTGATTCCTCCTGACTCCAGTCTGGCTTCAGTACATGTACAGTGCGTCTCACTAAGAAATATGTATAAATGGCTTTGTGAAACCAGAAGAATGTGCAATACTCATGTGCTCCTGACAGAATGGATGGCCTCTCGCATGGAAAAAGTATTCTATAAAAGTTGCTTATGAATGACCATATTGTACATGTTTTGTGCATCGCTTCTCGTAAAGTACTCTGTTAATATCATGCAAAGTGTAAACATCCACATTATTAAAATAGTTAATAAAACATGCAGGTGCTTCATCAAAATATTGGACTTGATCTGTACATTTTCAAAACTTTTCTTTTTCTTTTTAAATTTTCCTTTTTTTTATTTGTCTTTTAAAATCTTTTATTTTTTATTTTTTTCTTGTAAAGCAGCAAACACCTTTGAGAGAACTCATGGGAACCGGGAAGTGACGTCATTTCCCTTCGGTGTTCTGGATCTGCCGTTCATCGCTATGTGCAACAGCTTTGCATTTTCTAAGGCACAATTTTGAATGAAATGGTGTGTGAATTTCAATCCAATAACAGCTCGTCCAAATGACAAGGTGGTCAATATGCCTCCAGTGGCCAGGAGATGCCTGCACCTATAAGGAACCCACATGCAAAGAACCGTCTAGCATGGAAATAAATAACTGCTAGCCATACTCCATAAGACACAGAAAAAATTATTGCTTTACATAACAGAAAAACATCTACTTGCTCTCTCTCTATGCTACATTAGCCTACTAGGAGTGTGTCCATAGTCTACATTCATCTAACAGCGTCGTTACTTGGTTGCCATCCTTTTAAGGCAGAATAAATAGTTCCCCTTTCCCCAGTCTTAAGGAAAACAACCTGGAGAGCTAAGTCATGCTGGTTTAGATATTTCATGCCTGTCGCGTCCAGCTGAAACTTATCACATAGGGCAGAGAAATAAACCAGATCTCCGCAGGCATCCCTTTCTACACTCCACGGGTCAGGTCCAGAACGCTTGAGCGTAAAGAAGGCGACGTGGGAGAAGGAAGGCGCTCACGGGTCCATGGGAGTGGGCAGGGTACCGTCCGCCTTGGTTGCGGCCGCTTACAGACCAGGCTGCGGGCTTGGCATGCCATGCCATCTGGGTTCTGTTGGGATCGACTTAATGCTTCTCTTTGGATACCTGGGCGTCAGCCCCCAAGGCGAGCTTGCAGGCAAAGATGAGATGTGCCCCTTCCTAAAGGTAGACGGTCCTCGATGCCTAACACCCACATCCTCACATCAAGCCCTCAACAAGCCCTAACCCAGTGCTTGGAGAAAGCAGGCGGCCCAAGCCGCAAGGCTACCACTGACACACGGTCAGGGTAGACTCTGCTTCCTCACAGATTTTACAGTAAGTCTGAAGACAGCGGCTGGTCTCTTTCCCTCCTGCTGCTTCCTACCTTCGGACAATGTCACAGAGGGGAAGTCTGGCAGTCTGGAAAGGGCTCTCTTCATTTGCTGGACCAGCCTCTATTAACGACTTGACTTCCAGGGTACACAAAATCTAATACTAGCAGTGGGATAGTTTATTGGTAGGATTTCTGCCCCCAAAGGTAAGTAACACACATGTTCTCAGGAGTACAGTATATACTATCAGACTAGCATCTTTGCATTAAAAAACAAGTTACAGTTCAGAGTCAGAGCTTTCTGGGGTGTCTAGTTTTTCTGAAATGCATTCACTTTATGCTCCTGTCTTAAGTTGGCATGTCTTGCACTTCCTGAAGCTCAATTCTGTAAACATAACATGTTTAATTTCTAGAAATACTAAAACACAACAGGTTTATTGCACCCTTTTGCTATTTCCCAAAGAAGAGAATAACAACTTTCCAGCCATAAGTCTCTCTGCCCATGCTAAAACCAGTTTTTTTTTTTTTCCCCGTTAACAGTTCAGGATCATTACAATGCAATATTCTTTTGTATATACTGTGCAAATGCAGAAAAAAAAAATCAGCCCCCAACCAGAAAAAAGCACAAACATTGTGCTACAATACAAAAGAGCAGATACCACCTTGTAGAAGAGTCTTCCAGAAATTAGATGAATGCTGAGAAGCCCCTGAACTTGGGGTTTAATTAAGCAGTTGCCAAGGGACACCCTTAAAAAAAAATGATGCTCGGTGATCCAGAAGCTCCCAACCACATCACAGTGTTGTAGGTTGGCCAGCACCTGTGGTGAGAAAAACAGAAACTTGGGTTAGTCTCATTCCGTATGTTTCAAAACTCTCAAGTCAGCAGCCACCCTTGCCAAAGTCTCTTCCCACAGGAAGGGGAGTCTTGGCCCCCCTGGATGCTTTCGGCAGCATCTCTGGGCACAAAATGTGGCATCACATGGGTTTTTGTTAGAACACAGCTGTGAGCTCCTCAGCCCCACACGGCCAGGTGTACAGGTGGTACCAATGCTTCCAGTCTGATGTAAGGTCTCTGGATTTCCCCAAACCAAATGACTCCCCATCAAGCTTTCCAATTTGTCCTTGGGACACATTAGCAAGAAATTTTTTTGTTTTTTTTTCTTTTTGAGGTCTTAGGTCAACGAATCAGTCCACTGAAACTGGAGCAATCTAAATGATCTAAAAACCAGATTGCTGGATTGAACAGGTAAAATACAGAACACCTAATAAATCTGACTTCCAGATAAATACACATTTCAAAAGCATAAGTATACCCCATGTGATATTTGGGACACACTTGTGCTAAATCTGGAGCATGCAATATATATTGAAAGAATGATTATACATCTGAAATACAATGTGAAAAGTTATTTCTTAGCCTGGTGTACCAGTGCATGCCTGGAATCTCAGCACATGGGAGGTGGAAACAGGAGAATCAGAATCTTGGCTACATGGTGACTTGGAGGTTAGTCTGTGCTATGGTGTAAGTCTGACTATCCCAAACCAGGCCACCCCTGCCCCCACCGCTGCCCACCATACAGAATGGGGCACAGGAGACGGCACAGTCGGATCCTTAGAAGCCAGGTGACTAAGTTTAAGATGACAGCACACACTTGCAATTTCAGCAGTGGGAAGGCAGACACTGACAGATTCCTGAGGCTTGCTGGCCAGGCAGCCTAGCCAACTTGAGGCGCAGATAGACAGACAGACAGACAGACAGACACACACACACACAGAGTGGACAGCATCTAAAGAATGAGAACCAAGGTCACCACCTGTGGCTTCCCATATGCATTTGAATTTTGTAAACACATACCAAAAACAAACAAATAACAAAACAAAATAGCCCAAAAACAACCCCCGCCCCAAACCAACCAAAAACAGTAACAAAAATGCATGGCTCTCTGTGAAATTCAAGTTTCAAACACTTCACTGAGCATCTTGTATTCTACCTGGTCACCCCATCTAGGGAGGGTTAAATTTCGAGTTCTCGTTGAAGCTTTCCCAAGGTACCTTCTTCATTTGAGGCACTCCAGTCATGATGAGGCGAACTTCACATTGGAAAGGCCCCGGGGGAGTTTGTGCTAAGTGCATTTCACCGGAGTGAATGATGGGACAGAATGCCGTGTACAAAGACAGCCATGCAATGCCCAGGCGCCAACGGCACCAGTTACACATGTGACGGCTGGAGTCGTGACGGGGAATTGGCTTTGCACTCCCACTCCCATTTACATACGAACTGAAAAACTCCTTACGTGGCTTTTAGGGGCTGCATTTGAATATGCTTTATGCCATTTTTCCTCCAGCAGAAAAAAAGTTCATTTAAATGTGACTAGTTACTTGGAGAAAAGAGGATTAAATATTCAGGTTTTATTATTCCACAGAATGAAGTGATTTTCTTTTTGCTTCTGTGGAATGCCTCTGATGTAAGCCGTACTTTCCATCAATCCATCTCCCTTCTCATTTCAAAGCAGGATTTTAAAAAAGAGGAAAAATTGCTGTCAGCCATCCTTCCCCCATGCCACTTACATCTGGGGATACAGTCAACCTGTCAAGTGTACTTATAGTTCTTCAGCTAAGTGATTCCTACCCCATCACATCATTCCCGAGTACATTTATTTCTTAAGACAGCAAGGAGAGGGAGGGAGGGAGGGAGGGAGGGAGGGAGAGAGAGAGAGAGAGAGAGAGAGAGAGAGAGAGAGAGAGAGAGAGAGAGAGAGGTGCTCTCATATACCCTGATCTCTCCCCCTGACATGTGTTTACTTAATTAAAATTAGCCTAAAATGATACAAATATTTGTCTGGAAAAAAAATCAAGGGCAAGAAAGCTTGGGGGCGGGGGAGAAAGAAACTGGAATGTATGTGGCTATTATACGTCAATCTTAAAACATATTATGAAGCTACAACAATTAAAACCACACAGTCATGAAACGTAAGTACATTAAAATATAATCGTATATCCAGAAGCAGACTCAAACTCACAGGGAACTCAGGAGAAAGCTAGTATTCCATATTAGTTACAAAAAAAAAATGATCATGAAGTAATATTCATGCCATGGGCTAACTTACCAAATATCTGCCTAATTTTTATCTCCAAATATGTTCCTGAGAATCACACATTTATAGTCTGAAGGAGACTTTAGGGTAACTTTCAGCTAATCTTGATTATACCTTTGGAACAGAAAGTGTTGCTTTCTCTGAGTAGGACATAAGGCCCAGAATTTTAAAAGGCAAAGAGTTTGTATGTTTATTTAAAATGAAAGTCTTTTGCATGGAAATAAATCACAAAGTGAAGAAAAATTAATAATCGCAGCCTGCAGCAAATGTCACACCGGGAAAACGTCTAACTTGCAAAGCCCTTTAACAGAGCAGGTTCCGGGCAGAGGGACAAAGGACAGAGAGCCACATTACAGAAAAATCAACACAAACGGAGAATCAAAAAACACAGGGAAAGAGGCTTCAACTCAGAATTAAAAACACACCTCTGGGGCCAAGAGGAAGCCTCAGATGGTAAGTGTGTACATACGAACAGCTGAGTGTGGATCCCCAGGGTCCACACAGAAGCCAGACATGGTAGTGCGTGTCTGTGATCCAACACTGGGGAGCAGGGAGAGACAGGTGGGTCTGTGGAGGTCACTGAGCAGCCAGGGCAGTTCACACTGTGCACCTGGCGGTTCAGTGAGAGACCCTGTCTCAAAAAGTATGAGGAGTGAGCGCGGAACACGTGTTGCCGACCTCCACTCACATACATTGCACACGCATTTACACCATTCCCATACCCACCCGCTACTCACACATACATTGCACACACATTTACACCATACCCATACCCACCTGCCACATATCTAAGGAACACAAGCTTTTCCCTGCCTAGCAGAGTGGGTTTTTCCATTTCCTTTTTTTCTTCTTCTTTTTTTGGTGCTGGTTCTCATGGACGCTAACCAAGCACTCTGCCCTGAGCTACACTGCCAGCCCAGGGGTAAAACTTTAACAGATGATCATTCCAAGAGTTGCAATCAGCAGAGAAGAAGAGGGAGGATCCCCATGCACTCTGCACGGAGGACTCATTTGTTTTCAGACGATAATCAGGCAAGGTGTCTGAAGCTGTAAAAAGCTCCCGCCTTTTAATACAATGTTGCTCCTGCTCAGCATCTACCCATTGGAGATGGCTTCACATCTTCATCCAGGTATACCCAAGGATGTTCACAGAAGTGTTTGGCCATAACCAGTGTATCCACCCAGAAGACATTCGGGGGCAATGCTGAACACAGCTATAATAACAACTCCGTACAGAGCCCAGTCCCTCTGTGGAGTGAAGCCAAACACATATGCAGCTAGATGCAGCCCGTGTGCAAGCCCATGTGCTAGCCCATGTGCAAGTGCGTGCACAATACACAAACACCCATTCCACCCCTGCCCTGAAGAAACCACGGGAAAGGGGTAGCCTCAGACAGACTTTGTTCCAATGTCGTATGCTTCAGAGAGAGGGAGAGAGGGAGAGGGAGAGGGAGAGGGAGAGGGGGAGAGAGAGAGAGAGAGAGAGAGAGAGAGAGAGAGAGAGAGAGAGAGAGAGAGAAAATGATGAACACACAGGATGTACACATACGAAAGTGGAATAAAGAGACCTAGCATTTGGTATAATGACTATGTGCTAATAAAAGGAGAAAAAAAAACTCATTATAAACAAGAAAAAAAAATCTCATGTGTAGTCTACCTCCAAATAGCTTTCTTTTTACAGAAATTGCTTCAGGAATTCTCTGGCTCTTATCTTTAGTCGGAATTAAAAACAGTTAACGCCCTTTATACTTGCATGTGTAACGGAAGTTCTTGGCCTACAGCCAGAAACCCAATTGCAAAGGAAATGGCAACAAATCACCTAACTCCCAAAAAGTCTGGATGAAAAAACGGGTCACTGCCACCCAGAGGCAGGTTCAAGCTTGTCGACATCTTTTGCGCATGCTCAGATCCAAAAGCAATTCAGCTCCACTGTGCTGCCTCAACAGTCCCTTATTCCAACAGCGCCCCCTTCTGGGACTATGATTCCAATCCAGCCTCTTGCTGAGGTTGAGAAGAAAGCGTGATTTATAAAGAAAGAATGATAGGGAGAAATCACTTTGAAACCTGTGGGAAAGGGGAGTTCCTTTCCAAAACACAAAAACAAAACACACAAAAGCCTAGTTTTAAAAAGTACAATTGTGCGCTTGCCTTTAATCCCAGCACTAGGGAGGCAGAGGTAGGTGGATCTCTGTGAGTTCGAGGCCAGCCTGGTCTACAGAGAGAGATCCAGGACAGGTACCAAAACCTACACAGAGAAACCCTGTCTAGAGAGAAAAAAAAAAAGGAAAAGAAAAGAATAAAGTACAATTATTATACATTGCATGTGTATGTATGCATTTGTATATGCAGGCATGCATATCATGAGATGTACTGAATACTGCTTAAACACCTCATATAGGATACAAAATCTGACAACTAACGCCGTGTAATCCATGACGTCAACAGTCCCATTATTCAATAACAGCCCCAACTGGAACTGTATGACTTCAAGGTTTATCACAGATGCAAACAATCTGCATTTGATTTTGTTAACAGGCATCTATTTCTCTGTATTTCTTAATGCACTAAATCTGTAACTATAAATGAAAACCATTGAATTTTTTTTATTCTTATCCTCCAATCTAGAAGCCAGTGATATAATTTCTTCACTTACTTGGACACATAATATTTTTGAATTTCGGATGCCATTTCTTCCGCGTAACTGGTGAATTTGCACTAAAAGGTCTCCTGCTGTTTGTCTCCACTTACTGAGGACTGGGCCAGCAAGCCACGGGCCAGTTTCAAACGGTCTCAACAGTTAGACATCAGCGCCCCCTGGTGGCTCCACACAAAACACGCACCCAGAAGGTACCCACAGCCAGCCAGTTTTTAAGATCTTACTGTACGCAAAGGTATGGAAGTGGGCGGGGTCAGAGAAGTAGGAGCCATCAGTATGCCTTTCAGTGAACGTTGAAGTTCCTTTAAGAACAAAGCCGTATTCTGTAATGAAACCCCTGAAGGGCTCTGCCGTTGCCGAGTGGGCACTTACCTATCGAACCCCGGACAGCCACTCTCCGAATTCCACCTCCTCCAGCAGCTGCCGGCCTCCGCAGACAGGCTTGACCAAGGGACAGTGCTGGAGACCCTAGCCCTTCCTCTGCCTCAACAAGGTCCCTGTGGTACGCTCAGGCGGGTCTCTCAAACCTGCCTACTACAGTTTCACCTGCCGAGGAGTTCACACTCCTCCTGGGTAAGAGTCATGTGCCCAGCGGAGCGGGAACGTCCTGTGAGGAGTAACTGCCTACTGGCTTTTTATTTCTCTGACCCCCATCCTAAGAATCCTCCTTCCAGGGGTAGGGATACCAACTGGAGGCAGAAAATAACTGAATCCACGCACCAAATCCCACAGAAGAAGCGTGACTGGGGGAGACATCCTCTCCATACTCACTTCTGGATCGCATGTAGCAGTCGGTACAGTTTAGGAGGCCGTTGCGAATCCTAACATCCGTCCCACTCACTGTATCTCCGAGCTGTCCTTTACAAATGCCGCACTGCAGGAGAGAGAGAGGGGACAGAGGTTATAAGACATCAGGGAATCGTGTCTGGAACCTGAGGGGGCCTGTTTGTGGTGGTTTGAGTGAGAATAGCCCCAGTGGCTCATTTGTTTGCATGTTTAGTCCCAAGGTGGGCTTTCCAGGTGGTGAACTGCTTTGGAAGGATTAGGAGGTGTGGTCTTGTTGGAGGGAGGTCCGTCACCGGGGGTGGGCTGGGAGGCTTCCAAAGCCCACGTCAGGTGCAGTGCCTCACTCTGTCTGCTGCCTGTGGTTGAAGAGGCAAAGCTCTCAGCGACTGCTCCAGCCCCATGCCTGTCCGCTTCCTGCACTGATGATCGATGGATCGATCGTGAACTCTACCATCCTCTGGAACTGTGAGCCCCAAATGAAAGGCTGTCCTTAGTAAGAGCTGCCTTGGTCATGGTGTCTCTTCACACCAACAGAACTGTAACTAAGACACTGCTTATGCGAGGCACATGGGGATACTCCCATGAGCTCCATGTTCACTGAGCATCTATTATGGGCTAGCTATGGCACCCTAAGCCAATTTATGGCAGCAAGTAAAACATATTTTGACCATTTTATCATAACTCCTGTATTTATAGAGAAGGACACAGGTTGAGAGACACTAACCGGTTTGCTCTGGGGTTGGGAACCTGGTAAGCGACATCGCAGTGACTTGAGAGCCTGCTCAACTGTTAAAATGCACAATTTCTCAACGGAGACAGAAGGACCATTTCCAACATATTACACCCTACTGGTTTTAAAGAGACATGCAGCCAATGGATATCAGTTGGTACTTGACTACTAATAGTCTCGGCTTTCTGGAACATCCCACCAGAGAATTACTAAGGAACACATTCCGTTGTCTAGTTCCACATTAGAGGCGTGGTGCCCAGGGTAATAAATTCCCCGGGTATGGAACCCCCGTTAGCCGAGCAGTTTGGGAGCAGAAGTGAACTGCAGGAGGCGTCTGAAACAGAGGAGGTGGCACGGGGGTCCGTCCAGGTGCCAGCCCCTTGCAGAGGTTCAGATGCAGCCTCTAGTCCATACTCCAGCCAGGTCACAGGGGCACAGTCGGCAAACAGGCGAAACTGCATTTCACTGTGTTCTGTCTGACTTCTGAACTCCACTGACTGCTTCTTACACTAGGGACAAAGGGAGGTTTTTATTTATTTATTTATTTTTCATCCCTTATGAGGATGGCATAGCCAAGGAGGCTACCAATGAGAAAGAGGGCAAAATCCAAAGAGAAAAAGAAAATGTAGTGGCATCATGTAGAGAAAAGAGGACTCAGATATTCAGAGAGAGAAGGCTTGACTTCAAAATCAATGACGTCCACTTGAAAGAGAGGCTGGGGTGTGCTGATAGAGTACAGTTCATTCCCCCGACAGCACACCAAGTATGACAGTCTCCCTGTCCCCAGGTAGCAGGAGACCTGGCATGAGAAAGAAGCGAGGCCCCTAGGTGCACTGTACTCGTCCATCTAAAGTATTTATTGATACTTACCCCTGTAGATGCAAAGGAAAGCCGTGGCCGTTGAGGAAGACAGAATCATTACTCTTTTTTTTTTTTTTAGTTTTTTGAGACAGGGTTTCTCTATGTAGCTTTGGAGCCTGTCCTGGATCTCACTCTATAGATCAGGCTGGCTTCGAACTCACAGAGATCCGCCTCCCTCTGCCTCCCGAGTGCTGGGATTAAAGGCGTGCACCACCACCGCCCGGCCAGAATCATTGCTCTTATGGAGCTCACTGTTTATCTCAGCAGCTGGTAACTAACACAGCATAATGAGCAATGAGGACTCAGAAAGGCTACCTGGGATTCCCCAGCAAAGGCCACTGACTGGCTGGGTGTGGTGGTGAGTGCTAGTCATCTCAGCAGTAGGGAGACTGAGGCAGAAGGACCGTGAGGGGCTTGAGGCCAGCCTGGGCTACACAGCGAGACCTTGTTTCACACAAAACAAAACACACCAAGGACCAGCAACAACGGATCCACAGGCTTAACCCAGGGCTTGCCAGAGGGGGCTACCATCTGAGGTGACAGACATGCTCTCTCTGAACACTGAAATCTTACAGCTAGTCACTGCCACTCACTGGGCAGGAAATATTCCATTAGGGCAACACCTAAAACCCTGTCACAGGAAATCGTAAGAGTTAAAGAACAGCAAAGCTATTTCAAATAAATCCTTAAGGCCCCACAGACCCTGAGGCCCCGCTGTCTCCCAGGGTCTCATTCCCGACTTCCCTTTGGAACGTCTACTGCCAGCCGCGGAAGCGTGCAAAGACAAATAGCACAGATCTATTTTCCTTCTAGAAGGAGTTCTCTTCCCAGAGGGACTCAGGGCTGGGGAGCTGTATCCTTAAGGCTGGACTGGACCCACACCTCTATCTATACCACGTGGGAAGAGGCAGCCAAGTTGCAGGAGGGATGTCTCAGGACAGGACACGAACCAACCCCTGACATCAGCTCAGAGAGGAGAGCGCTGTGTACATACCCGGAAACACTGGATGTGAAAGTAGAGATTCAAGGTCTCGATGATCATGGCGGCTCCTTTACCCAAAGCGAGCCCGCAGGAGGAGCACAGCTTCTTCCCACTTATAGACCTGAGTCAAAACAAAACAAAACAAAAACAACCAAAAAAAGACATAGTGAGAACCTTGGCTCACGCAACAGGCAACCTCATGCAAAAATGGGAACATGGATTTTAAAAAATGCTTAGACCATGAATAAAATGAGGATGCCACACTGACAATGAACACAGAATTGAGCAGAGCCACACACTGCCAGCAAGGCCCAAGCTGAGGGTGATGGATGGCATGGTGCTGAATGTGCTGGGTCTGAGCACCTTGAGATGATTCAACGTATGTATCATGTTTACAGAAGTCCTACAGAGACACTCAGATTTAGCTTCATTAAGGTCCCAATGTGGCCTTAGCAGTCTCCATTGCCTTTCCTTAACAAAGAGTCCACTGTCATGGGGGAGGGGGACGCTTGTGGAGGCCTCAGGGATCGGGTCCCTGCTCCTCCGAGTCATGGTGTGCCATCAAGGGCTCTCCTTGGGTCTCCCTCCTACCTACACAGGGAGAGGTTGGCCAGCCTATCTCTACTGTGTCTTCCAGAACAAACACCGTCTGCAGGAATGGTACGTGCTGTCTGTCTATATCGGAACCTCCTGGGACTGAACCCACGCCCTGCCTCTACCTACAGCCCTGGACACTGTCCACCCATAGGGGCTAAACTCAGCAGGTCCCACCAGGGGAGAGGGCAGGGTCAACTGCCCACCTGTCACCACAGGGCTGTCCTCTCAGGACAGCGTTCCCATGATGCCCACAGCTGCAGGGCCCTAGGAGAGATTCACAAGTATGTATTGCACAAAGGGCCAGAGGAAACAGAAGGACAGACGTCGGCGGAGGAAGAGCTGGCCTCATCAGACACCCTCAATTAAGATCTCCCTCTCTCTAGCCACGAAGAGAACTCCTCTACCAATGAGAACCACTCTGAGCCCGTAGCCATTAGTGCCTGTGACAGACAGACACCCAGGCAGCTTTGAAAGATATCACGGGGACCGGCTAATGTCCAGAGACCTCGGGGAGAGCCGGAAGAGGATGAAGTTTTGTTACCCAGCGTTTCTCTGGAGGAGCCAGCAGCCCATTACCCTGGGAGGGCTGATCATCTCGGAGGCAGAGACCCTGCTGTAGGAGCCCACCAGCTGTCTGGTGGGCTTTATTATTAGATTGCCTGTTCCACACGACGTCATTAAAACCTAATGGCCACGGCCAGCACCACCCAGCTGACTTTTTCTACCCCATGCGGATGAATCTGCAGGCAGATGGAGATGTCTTCCTGACTCCTCCCCTCTCTGGGGATGGCGGGGGGTGGGGGGGAATGGGGGATGAGGATGATGAGCCTCTCAGCATCACTTGGCATGCACTCATCTGGCCAGAATCAGGCCCATTAGGTGCTGGACCACAAAACAGCCTCCGAAAGGCTCGCTGACCTCTTATACCTGTTCGGTGACTGGCCAGGAGGGGTAGGAGAACAGGGGGGCAGGGGCCCGGCCCGGAAGTTCTCTCGAGGGCTTTTCCTGTAACACGGTAAAGGAGCCCACAGTTACAAGAAGCCAACAGAAGCCGCAATCAAAGACATTTTAGCTTAAAACTAAAACAAAAGGGCCACAAAGGAGTCTCCTCCTGGCGTCTTCGCTTATTTGTTTTGAGATAAGGTCTCACCATGGCGCCCAGGCTGGCTTGAAGCTTACTCTTCCTCGTGGCTCAGCCTCTCAAATGGGGGTTAGGAACATGTGCTACCACGCTTGGATTTTTGTCTTTTTGGAACAAAATTAGCAATTACATCTGGCAGGAATGCACACGTATGTAAAATGAAAACCTTACTGGTACTGCTGCTTAGAAAGGAGAATACTGGCGAATTCTCCTTCACTTTGGTTACGGGGCTGTTACTCATCCACGCTGTGGAGCAAGCTGATGTTGCATGCCGAGTTTAATATGTAAACTACGGCCTTTGTGGGATTGAAAGATGAATAAAGACAGAGGAGGAAATTCCCAAGGGCAGCCCAGAAGTTCAGGGGAGATTTTTTTAAAAATTGCTTTATGGTAAAGACCTTGCAAATAACAAATATCATGCTGTTGGGGTCACGTGACCTCTCAAGCAAGCAGGACAGATCTTAGAGGAAGCAATTTTCAGTGTCACGGTTCCTGCCTTCGACGCCCGCCATGAAGGGTGGCGCTGGGACCCTTCAACACTCATTAGGTCATGAGAAATCAGAAGAGGCTCCACCTGATGCTGCTAGCATGTCACCCGGGTGCAGGGGCTGCTTAGGAGCCAGCCCCTGTGTGGGATCAAGTTTTCAGTTTTGAAAAGCTAGTTTCCTGAGTGAAGAACCAGTTAGGCGACAGAAAAGACCAAGGAAAGGAAAAGAGGACCACCGAGGCAGACAGAGGCAGTCCCCTGTCTCCTGGCTGCTTGCTGGTGAGATCCTTGGAGGCCCTGCTCACCCGGGGCCTTCCCACCTCGGTGGCGCTTGTCTCCTCTAAAAGTCACATTTTCAAAGTGTCAGCACCAGGGCTCGAAAGAACAAAAGCCTGAGAAGCACCACAGTAACCACTGGGAGTAATCCCATCCAGGCCATCCGAGCTCCCGCTGATCCTGGTGCCACAGAGGTCCAGCCATGGAAACCGGAGCAACCCGAGAGAGAGGCAGCGGCAGCGGCGGCGGTTCAATACCGTATCAAGGAGGAAGAGAAGCTAACGGGCATGCTCATGACCCACACTGCAGTGCTGGGTATTTGCCAGGCCTGGGAATCCGAGGAAGGTACCAGTCTCATTCCCACAGGGAATGAGGAAACTAAGACCCATGCCCAAGGTTCCGGGTAGGTAAGCGGCCAGCAGACAGACTCTGAACCCACACAGTCGGGATCCAAGTGGGATGACTGTTAAAGGAACGAATGCCTTAAGTGTGATGCGGCTTAACTGTGGTCTGAAGCCGTGAGCCCTCTGTGTGTTCCTCTAACACGTCACCAGTCGGATTCGGTGGGCAAGTTACGTAACTTCCCTAAATTCCTCATCTGGAAACTGGGATTAGCAACCTCCTAACATTATTGGGAAGGCTCACTGAGAGGAAGAGTTTTAAACGCTTAAATACCTATCATCCCCAAGTATATCCTTCAAAATGATCACACGGAGACCAAGCACAAACATGCCGCTGCCATCTTACACTTCCCCCCTCCCTGAGCGGATACAATTGTTTTCGATACAGGAATCCCACCTCCGTCCTCCTCGTCTACTCACTTCCGCCTTTCACCCGGAGACTCAATCTGATGATTAACGTTTTTATCCAGGGGCAGGGTTTTGGGCTTCACATCTTCTGGCACGTATGATGATGGGTCTGACACCTGAGGACTCTGAGGTGGATCTAAGACCAAGGGAGGAACATAAACGTGTTCAGCCAAGTCACTTTGATACCCGGCAATACACTGCCCTTTAAAGCGCCGATGGCTTCCGGTCCTCACCGCCATCCTACGTGGGCCAGGTTGCACCTGTATCCCAGTCTGGTTTGGCAGAGTCTAACCCTCAAGAGCATTTTGGGGTTGGAGCGGGGGTTATGCTCAGTGGTAGAACTGGGACATTTGAAGAATGCATGGTTTATGATAAAAAAAAATTCTATTTTCTGAGTATGGGTGTTTTGCCTGCACATACATTTGTGACCCCCACACGCAGGCAGTGACGTGGAGGCCCTAAGAGGGTGTCATATCCCCCTGGATATGGAGTCACTGACAGTTGTGAGCTGCCATAGAGGTGCTGGGAATTGAAACTGGGTCCTCTGAAAGGGCAGCCATTGCTCTTAACCATTGAGCCACCCCTCCAACCCCTCCATTTAAATGAAAAAGAATTTCATTTATTTATTTATTTATTTTTTGTGTGGGGGGGGCACATGCCACAGGGGTGTGTGTGTGAAGGCCAAAGGACACCTTTTGGGAGACGCTTCTCTCTTTCCACTCCATGAGTCTTAAGGACTGAACTCAGGTCATCAGGGTTAGTGGCAACCCTTTCCTCGCTGGGTCATTTCGGGAGCCACAAGCCTCCATTCTGTAAAATGCTAAGGACTGTTCGGGTCCCACTGAGACCCCGATGACCTCGTATAGAGTCTGGTCACACAGTGGGAGTTTATGTGTTACATATTTATCAGAAGCTAGGGTACCGGGCTCTTAGAGAGATCTTGCCACCAGCAGAGGTCAGCTCTGGACAGCAGGAAGGATTTACAGTAACTTAAATGTTGGGATTCTTACCTGAGCTAGCTGGGGGCTTGCACCATAGTGTGTGTGTGTGTGTGTGTGTGTGTGTGTGTGTGTGTGTGTGTGCACCTCTGCCTCCAGCTGCTGGTCCATTCTTACCCTGAGCTAGCTGGGGGCTTGTAACACAGTGTGGGGCCCCAGCCTCAGCCTCGGGCTGCTGGTCCAGATGGATTCCTTTTGACATGGACTCTTCAGAGTGAGCCGAGGGCCCTTGAGTTAGGCTGCTAATGCTAAAACAAAGAAACATACTTCAGAGTAGAGATAACAGCAAGCAGATCAAACCTACTGTTTCCATACCCGGGGACACAGAGCTAGCAATTACAATCTAAGGGAAGGAATAGACTGTTCATTCTTTTTATTTTAAACTAAAACCATTATACAATACTATGCATTTTTAGTGCCCATCTATTTAACCAAGTCAAGAAATGATCGTTTCTGGGGTCCTCCCTGCCCACTAGGCTCTTCATGCTGAGTTCCTCTAGGGAGTGGACCTGAAGCTCCCACATTTTCACAAGAGAGCAATTATTATAGGTTTCACTTGGAAGCCAGGCCTGGTGAAGCACACCTGTAATCCCAGCACTCAGGAGGCAGAGGCAGCAGGATCAGCCAGACGGGGCTACATAGTGAGTTCAAGGCCAGCCTAGGCTGCAAAGAGATATACTATCTAAAATTAAACAGATAAATAGATCACTGGGGCCACTTCACTTGGGATCTCTGCAGCCTTGGTTACTTCCCCAGCCTTTCGGTGACTTCTGTGTGCAGAGAAAGGAAAGATTTAAGGAGATGAAGGCACCGTTTCTGGTGACCACGAGACCAGCCTGGAGAAAGCAAACAGCCAACCCACAGGCAGGGCCTGTTTGGAGAACTAGTGAAGGAACATGCAGGCACATGGGGTGTGTTTTGGGACCCTTCAAACCTTCCTAACAGCTCACTCCCCAGACTGAAGCAGTGTTACCCGGAAACAGAGTTGCTCTTCCAGGCCATGCCCTGCCAGTCAGACTTGGTGCTCAGAGTCCGATGCCAGCAGCCCAGAGTGCAAGCCCTTACCAGAACCCTGCACCCAGCCAACGGCTCACCTTGACCCGTCTATGACACCCGGACACCTTTCTCATTTTCCAGGCCCTCTGGGATGCTGTACACGTGTTATAGGTGCATGCGTACTTGCTGACACCTGTCTGGGATCTCACGCCCCTGAGGCAAGCATCTGTTTCTTAAGTGGAATACTGCCAACTTCCTGGGCTTCCTGTAGATTCCTTCCAGGTTAAGCAAGAGGTGCACTGATAACCTGCAGCCCAGAGTCTGCTCCAGTCTGAGGTACTCTGTGTGTTCTGGGGCTTCTGGGTTTGTTTCCGGATCTCCCGTGGAACATCCTAGAGTTCACACGTGAGGTGACCACCCACAACTGTTCTGACAAATTGGTTATCCTTCACATTAACACTCACATCAGTGAGGACGCCTTCGGCCATGCTCGGGTCCACAGTGAACCACGGTAGGTGGGCCTCGGGACTTCAATGTCTTTTCTCTCTGGCACATCCTCTGCTTCAAGTAACTGAAAGCTTGAGGTTTGGGGTCAACAACAAGCTTCTCTGATGATTTATACTATTTTCTTTATTTAAAAGAGGTCTCCCTTATTCAACTTTTTACATCATTATTGAAACATTCAGACTGAATCACGTGATATACATGTGTATGATGTGTGTGCTCACATCACACCATGCATGTGGAGGACAGGGGATGATTGTGGACTTGGGTCTCTCCTTCAACATTTATGTACTTTCCGGGGATCACATTCAGGCTTGAGTAGCATGTGACTTTATCCTCTGAGCCATCTCTCCAGCTATTACATTTATCTGGTTTTTTTTTTTTTTTGAGACATGCTTTCATATGTACCCAGGGCTGACCTCAAATTTATGATCCATTTTTCTCTTTACAACTGGCCTCGCCTGTTTAAAAATAAGTCTATATATTCCAGAGCACAAGGACACTGACTTCAGAGCTGTTATAGCATGTTTAAACAACACAGACTGCATCATTAGAGATCCTTTTAAAGCAGCGGGACCACCTTCCTGGGAGGGAACGGCAGAGCTCAGCTTTGGAAATTCCCGTGGACGGTCTGGGATGGGCACATACCTGTCCTCCTCTGGTGGACCACTTTCCCTAGCCCTGAGCAATGAGTCACTGTCGTTCTCCTGGAAAGGTGGCTTCTGTCTTCTCTCTTGTTCTTTGTCTTGACAGCTTTCCAAGTCCATCTTATTCTGATAGAAAAATTGGGGTCATTTTGAATATAATCTTTAAAGATGCTAGATGACTTTTCTGTCTGACCATGGACTCTCTGAACCCCACCCCCAATGACTTATATCTGACCACGACTACCTGAAACCCACCTCCAATGACTTATATTTGACCACGGACTCTCTGAACCCCATCCCCTAATGACTTATATCTGACCATGGACTCTCTGAAACCCAATCTTTGAATAATGAAAATTTTCTTCCATTTTTGCCCTAACTTTTAAAGAAATTATTACTATGTACTTTCTGTACATGAATGAGACTCGCTGTAGGCTTGCACACACGCACTTCTGTACATGAATGAGACTCGCTGAAGGCTTGCAAACGAGCACACAGTGTGCTCTGGTTATAGCCACCCTGCTCTTCTCCTTCTGCACCGACCCCCTGTTTTACCCGCCCCACTGTCTACAATTCAAAGAATAGTCTTCTAAACTAACAGAGCTCAATGATTTCCAAATACTTAGAATAAGTGTGCAAACTGAGATCTTTCTAAAAATTATCACAAAAGGGATTGGTCCAGAAATCCCCCTTTCCAAACAAAATGAAGTCATGGGACTGCTTACTTCAGGACAAATGGCCTCTGGCATCCATGAGTTATTTTACACGTCTTGGCATGTTTCTACCTAGTACCCCCATCACTTTACTTGGGAGATGCGGGTCTGACCAGCCTTTACAGGCTCTCTCCACCCTCAAAGACACGTCAGGTTTGTGTGGAATTTGGGGGATAAGAAGCTAGTTTTATGGCAGCTGGAGGGGATATACTGGGGGCATGTCTGCGGCTGTGGGATGATGCAGAGGGATGCATGGCACAGTGGGGAGGGAATGCATTGGGGGCCTGTCTGTGGCTGCGAGATGATGCAGAGGATGCACGGCACAGTGGGGAGGGGATGCATTGGGGGCCTGTCTGCTGCTGTGGGATGATGCAGAGGGATGCACGGCACAGTGGGGGAGGGAATGCATTGGGGGCCTGTCTGCAGCTGCGGGATGATGCAGAGGGATGCATGGCACAGTGGGGAGGGGCACATGGCTGTGGAGGGAAGAGTGATGCTCCAGTCAGGCAGAGAGAAGGTTCCAGCGCATGGCTTTACTCCTGGAGATCCTGCTAGCCTGTCTGGGAAGATCTGGCCAGGGCAACGACTCCTGCTCTGTGGAGGGAGCTCAGGGTCTGGTACCAGCAGTGTAGGAGCTGCTGAGGCTCGGGGTGAAAAGCCAGCTCCGTCCGGTTTTAAGTTACTAAGGTGATGGGAAGCCTGCTGAGGTTACTGACAGGCAGACTCGGTTTTCATCAGCGCTCTCACCGGTGTCCCACTGCCTTCGGTTACAGAGGAGGAAGTAGACAGCTGGTCTGCAGAACTTGAGGAGAGAGTGAACGGGACCACAGTGTCCTCAATTATCTTGCGCTCCTAGAGCAAAGACAGGGATAAATGGAAAAAAAAATTAAATCTGTCAAGAGAAAGAAGTACAGTAAGGAACTCCGGGAAAGGAAAACTCATCAGAACATACACACATAAGCAGGGCATTAGGAAAATTATTTTTCCATACAAATCAAGTAACGCCAAAGTGGGCAGTAGTTTAGAACTTTGTACTGAATTTGCAAACACCAAGTTTAATTAGTGCTACAGAAGAACACAATTAAGAAAAACTACTGTGGAGCTGATCGGTTAAGTAATTGCTGAAGGTGAAGTTCCCAACAATATTGACAACAAATTTAGATAGTCTCCTCCAAACTCTGGGATGTGGCCTGTTTGTTGTTGTTAAAACATTATTACCGGGACAACTCTCCTCCACAAATTCCTCTAGCGTGGTGCAGTAGAGGAGTCAACAGTAAGGATGTATGCAGCTTCAGTGCTAAAGTTATCCTGTAAGACGAATTCATTACTACCAAACGCTCTTCCTGCAAGGGAGCACACACACAACGTAATAGTCGCTGTGTTTGTGTTACCTAAGACAGATCAAGAGTCAGGCAGGACTGGAGGACAGATGTGATACAGCGGCTTCTTGAACATGGTTCAGTCCCTTCCTCCTACAATCCATAGGGTGTGTGTGTGTGAGTGTGTGTGTGTGTAGGGGTACTGTGGTCTGTTGGAACCGGTATGATGTGGTTCTCTTTAAAGAAACGGAAGGGACCCCACTTTGAGCACAGAGAGTCAGATACACCCACAACCAGCATGCGCTGCAGACACAAAGGGAGGTGACAGACTTTGCGGAACTGTGTGATGGGCCCCGGTCCTCTTGGTGGTCTCCTACCTCCTCGTAGTACCTGCGTTCTTCTTCCTCCACCTCCTTCTGGGCCTTTTCCCACTCTTCCTTCAACTTATCTTGTTCCTTCTGGTACCTCTCCTGTCATGGGATGTCCAAAGAACAGGTGACCATCGCACTCATTACCGGGATGTTTTCCCCTCTTCTAAAGTAATACAGTCTTTGTGAGTGAACATCTAACGCATGCATATCAAAAAAAGAAAAGAAAGAGAGAGAGAGAGAGAGAGAGAGAGAGAAAGAGAGAGAGAGAGAGAGAGGAAGGAAGGAAGGAAGGAAGGAAGAAAGGAAGAAAGAAAGAAAGAAAAGAAATGTTGGGTATTATGCACACAAGTTAGGTCTGTGTGGGGGATGGAATGAGTAATGTCCCCCTTTGGCTCATGTATGTGGACATTTGGTTCCAGCTGGTGTCATCTGGGAAGGTTCTGGAACCTTTAGGATGAGGAAGTATGTCACTGGGGTTGGGCTCTGAGGTTTTAGAGCCCAGTCTCCCTTCCTCTTCTCTCTCTGTTTCCTGTGTGTGAATGAAATGTGACCACTTTGCTTCTTGAGTGCCAGGCAGGCCTCCAGCTCCCGCGGCTCGCCTTCCCCACCGTGATGGGCTGTAGCCCTCTGGAACGGTAACCCAAAATAGACCCTGTCTTCCCTACCTTGCTTTCCATCAGGGTATTTTTTTTTTAATCACAGAAACAGAAAAGTAACTAACATAGACATTTAAAATCCCATGGGAAGCCAGATTTCTGCTGCTAAATTTTGTAGAAGTTCTTTTCAGATAGACCTTTGTTCATAAAAGATGAAAAAAAAAAAAGCAACAATCTCCCTCGAGAGATTGGGAGGTGCTAGTTAGGCTATACACAGAGTTTGCTTTAACTGAGCCTGTCAGAGGTGATTTTTTTTTTTTTTGAGTGCCTGTCCTGGATCTCACTCTGTAGACCAGGCTGTCCTCGAACTCACAGAGATCTGCCTGGCTCTGCCTCTCGAGTGCTGGGATTAAAGGCATGTACTACCACTGCCTGGCCTCAGAGGTGAATTTTGTTATTTAACTAATAGAAATATATTGCTGGACTGGGGATGTAGTTGCTTAGCATGTGCCATGGTCTGGGTTTGAGCCCCACCCCCACAAAAACCAACCAACCAAAGCTAAAACCAACCAGCAGTGCTGCTAAGGAAGTTTAATAAAAGGTTATAAAATCCTGTTAAGTTTATAAGAGATACAGGGCAGAAAAAGTCTAAAGTGCTCAAGACAACCATCAGCTGAGAGGCAGAAGCACTCTGCTTATCACCATGGCAACGAGGTGAGGTACCAGGCCCAGCTAACAGTAACTTGAATCAATAGAGCCTTTATACCACCCCTTAACAATGTGTTGGCATGAGAACTTCTGCTGTGGGATGTCTTTCTACACACTGTGAATATGTGTTGCTCTGATTGGTTGATAAATAAAGCCGTTTGGCCTATGGCAAGTCAGGTTATAGCCAGACGGAAAATTGGAGAGAGAGAAGAAGAAAGGCAGAGGGGAGAGAAGCCAGCACCACCAGGAGAAGCAAGATGTGAAAGTACTGGTAAGCCACATGGCCACTTATAGATGAATAGAAATGGGTCAAGTTATAAGAGCTAGCTAGCAAGAAGCCTGCCATAGGCCATGCAATTGGTGATTAATATTAAGCCTCTGAATGATTATTTAATTAAGTGGCTGTGGGACCTTGGGGCCAGGTGAGACTGGAGAAACCTTTTGACTACAAACTTCCATCCTTGTGTTCAGAAATGGTGTAATACTTGTCACCATTTCTGAGAGCAAATAAAACACTTGGAATAAGAATGACATTAAAAAAATATGCAGGGAGTCCCTAACAGCTGACCGGGAAAATATAAGAGTATATGAAGATTAAAATCAGTATTTGAAATAAGATTTGGCCCCTTGAAAATGGTGTCCTCATGGCAGACAAAGGAGACACGGGCTTGTGCACAGACGTGCCAACACTGGTCGGAACGGACTGGTTACTGTCCGCTGTCTAAAGCTAGGACAGGACTGTGTGTCTCTCTGGAGGGGGAAGGCAGGCACTGAGCTGTCCCCAGAGAGCGGCTGCTATGACTTAGGTGCACAAAGCTTTCCTGGGGACTTCTGGAGACGGTGTTCTTGCTAATTCTAGCAGAGCACTGCTGGCTGAACCATGGCAGGAGCTGGAGATACAAGTAAAAACTTATTATCGTCACTAAATAGTGCAGAAGCTGGGCATGGTGGTGTGTGCCTGGAATCCCACACTCAGCAGAGAGGCAGCAGGGTCTCTGTAAATTCCAGACCAGGCAGGGTCACCTAGTAATTAGTCTCAACAAACAAGCAAACAAAAGAAACCAAAGCCAATTCTCCAAACAAATGACCCCCCCCCAGTCTAGAATACTGTCAAAATTCAGAATGGGAATTCCAAGGTTCTTACTATCACTTAAGTAATCAAGGCCTAACCCTTTGAAGTTTTCAAAGGCACCAAGCTGAACTGCAGAGCTAAATCCAAGTAGTTGATTTTAGCACAGAACCCACTCCCTTACCCATGAGAATCAGGGCAAAGGAGCAGGACAAAAATCTGAAGAGAAAATAGAATAAATCACATTGCACTTCAGTTCCGGAGTGGCAGGGAGCCACCCCGTTTAATGAGGTTTACACTTCCTCTACGTGAGCGTTCGGGGGTCCAGTGGAAATGGCATAGGTTTTAGAGCTGGACAGACAGACTGGGCCCAGGCTCGGCACCTATCAGCCATGTGATATCAGGCGGTTAACCCGACCTCGGTGAACCTTCACCTCTTCAACTAAAAGAGGGATATTCAGATGTGTCCCCGGCACACCCCAAGTGTATAAATAGGCCAGGTTTGAAGGTTGCTAGGTCACTTTGGGCATGAGGCAAGCGGAAGCATGTTACATCTCTTCTCCAAATATTTCTAGGATTGACCATTATCAGCTTTCACTGAAACATGGAGTGAAAATTCTGTTGAAGGAATTAGACTGATATCAAGTTTCATTCTACCTGAGTGCTGTTGACTATCTTTTGGGTAGTTCATTCTCATTGTTTCTTGAACTGGGAACTGGTGGCTAAGGAGGTAATAAATCCGGGTAGACTGACCCTTAATCACTGCACAGAGATACATTTTTTTTTTTTTTTTTGGTTTTTCGAGACAGGGTTTCTCTGCGTAGTTTTGCGCCTTTCCTGGAGCTCACTTGGTAGCCCAGGCTGGCCTCGAACTCACAGCAATCCACCTGGCTCTGCCTCCCGAGTGCTGGGATTAAAGGCGTGTGCCACCACCGCCCGGCTCGAGATACATTCTTTAAAGTATCAATGTGAATGTTTTTCGCTACTCCTTCTCATCACTGGACCTGTTCTCAGGAACAATCAGGTACAAGACTGTTGCCTGGACACAAAGCATCGAGAGACTCATGAGTTTCTGAGAACTGGATTCCACGTTCCCTGTGCTAAAAATCTATT
The DNA here is from genome assembly GCF_049852395.1 of Peromyscus maniculatus bairdii. Classification (NCBI taxonomy): domain Eukaryota; kingdom Metazoa; phylum Chordata; class Mammalia; order Rodentia; family Cricetidae; genus Peromyscus; species Peromyscus maniculatus. The sequence continues at coordinate 62,693,342 of NC_134861.1, read as the reverse complement.
CAATGCAACAGACATTCACGCAGTCACGGAACACAGGGAAGGCAGCAGGCGGGTCCTACCTGGAGCACACGTTCTTGCCGACAGACATTCAGAGCACACAGTCACGGAACACAGGGAGGGCAGCAGGCGGGTCCTACCTGGAGCACACGCTCTTGTTCCCGCTGCCATTTCTCCTGCCGCCTCCGCTCCTCTTCCGGGTCCCACGCCCAGAACTTAAACTGCTCCGGAAAAACAAAGAACACAACCCTGTGATCAGAACTTAGGTAGGTCCTCAAGGGCCGGCCAGAACAAGAGAAGACAATTAGCCTCCAACATGGTACCCAAGGGACATAGAAACAAATCTTTATATATCCAAATGCCCTCTTTGGTGGCAGACTTAATCTCTCTCCTCTCTCTCTCTCTCTCTCTCTCTCTCTCTCTCTCTCTCTCTCTCTCTCTCTCTCTCTCTCTCTCTCTCTTACATTGATTCCCAAATGCCAGGCTGGTTCTGTGCCTCAGTGCCTCTTTACGGATCATGGAAACACACAGTGACTAGCTGCAGGACGGAGAAGGCTTTGCTCCATTTCTCTCAGAAGCATGAGAAGTTTAGAAGCAGCCACACTCCTGAGCATGACGCTCACGGTGCTTACACCAGGAGAAACGCACCGTCTAAGGTCTAGAGACCCCATACCGGAAGCAAAGCCTGTATACCACTACTGCTTTCCAGGGCAGCTTCCTCCAGAGTGGACTGATGTCACTCGGAGAGGTAAGAGGTAGGAGGAGTCGGGGGAGTCCCAGCCCTGAGGCCAGCATAATCAATACTCACACCCAACACTGAGAACAAACAAAATCCTTCGAGAAGAAGCATGTTTGAGAACAAACAAGAACGCAGTTGGATTTTCCATCCAAATCCACGGATTCTCTTGCTTCCCCATACAGGAAACTGCAGTCCATCTTTCTGCAATGCCTCCCCCCCTCCCCCAGGGGCACGTGAAGAGTTTGACAACCTTGGAAGTCAATGGCTTACATCATCCTCTTCAGCTGTGTGTGGTGATACCAGCTTTATAGTCATTCTGGGGTTCTTAGTTTCCAGGAAACTTGGGGTTACTAGCATGGGTGTATGATCGAACTTTCACATATGGTTCCTAGTTCTGAAATGTGGTGGGAGACACTGAGGCTAGGTGACAAGCGGTGGTCCATTCTACATGGCCACCAAGGGAGCAAATTTGCCTGTAGATACTAGGTGGTACTGGCTACAGTAAGCATCGTGGACTGGTCACTGGAGAGGGAGGGATCATCCCTGTATCAGGCACCGTATAGCAGCAACTGTACGACGATTTCAAGTAAGGCTCACAATAACCCTAAAAGAAATCTATTTGCACCTCACTGCACAGTCAAGGAAGATTAATTAAGGATTTATAAACTACCTCCAGTGTCCTAGGCTAGTAAACCTGGACTCAAGGGATACAAAGAGAGAAGTGCTTTGTTTCCAGGCAGGGCAGGATATTGACTTCATATAATGATGATCTATGACTTTACAATCTTGGGTACCAGGAACCATCAAATTGTTTCAAAATAAAAAAAATTTTTTTTTAATCTCAGTTTTGGTTGAACACTCTTTAAGAAGATCAAACATACGTTAAAATCACTCTAAATGCACGGCTTAGTTCTTTAAGAGGGACTACTTACAGGTGTAGTCACGGGGGACTTTTCACTGCTTGGAGAATCCGCTACACAGAACAAAAGACAGAAGAGAAGACAGAGGTCAGTGTACGTGGCTTCCGGCCTCGGTGGTCTTTTGATCCTACAGTGTAGTTCCTATGTGAACCTGGGCAGCCTTAGGAAATCACAGTAAAGCGGAGCGTCACGGCAGGGTGTGCCCGTCACCAAGAGGAATGAGGAGCGGGGCACACCAAGTAGCGCCAGGTGCTAGACTCTAGGAAGCGACCACTAAGCCATTAGTGCTGGCGCTTAGTACACCGTGCATTCCGGTGAAGGGAGCGGGTACCCCACTGTCTGGCATGGCGAAGTCCCACACAGAGACGTTACCCAGAGAGTGACACAGTTAACAAGAGAACACCACGTTGGTGGCCATGGAGTCTAATCTTTGTTTTCCCGGGGAACGCGGGTGGTAAAGGGCCAGGTGGATGGTGCTACTTCTCTGGCATCCCAGAAACCAATATAAAGTTCTGTGGACTTCCTCCCAATTTGAGTGCCACCGTGCGGACATCAAAGAGCAAGCTCATTGCTAACTGTGTGTCACCAACAAGCCTCTTTCTTCTCTCAAGTATCTGAAGCCGGAGACGAAGACAGTGACAGATACCATCGGTTGCCCCAACATGGATTTTTACACAAAAGAAAGGCAGCGACCCCCGTATGTCGTTTACCTGACCGGGAGAAAAACTGGGACCGTCGCCAAGAGTTCTGAACTCTCAGCGGGACACTGGCACTGCTAGGCACCTCTAGATCAGATGGCGAAAAATAGAATAAACAGAAATCCATGAAACCAACCGGGTGAGAGCCGAGAACACATCCCCACCCGTCAAAGAGGGGTCAGCCGGGGTCGAGCTGGGAACTGACCGTAAGACAGCTCACCGGAATACACGCCAAACCTGACCATACGGACAATGGGCAGGAGAACCGGGCGGTCTGTGTTTCTGTTGTCGTGGGTGCTGAGTGCAAGTTTTTAGGCTCATACGTGGTGGGGAGATTTTTGAAGGGTTAAAGGTCACGATGACGCAGCACTATGCTGCGCAGGAGCAACTTTAGGAAAGTGTAAGAGGGCGGTGGAGATTGTGTGGTGGGGTCGTGATGTTACCCACACCCCACCTGATGAAGGGGCGATGCTGTGGCTGGCTTCCTGTCACACACACACAGACAGGCACACGTCTGTGACAGCCTGTGGGGCACCAAGCAGACAGAACTCCTGGCGAACACTTGGCACCTTACCCATTGGCTCTGAGACCTGCATTCTCAGAGCAACGGACACTGCACGTTCAAGCCCGCGTTTTACAGAGACATAACTTTGGCATAACTTGACTGTTCCCAGAGAGTTGGATCAAGGCAATCTGTCAGCTTTAAGTGTATTTTATGAATGTTTCCACAGCTTTGAAAGACTGTACTGATGCGCATGTGTGTGCCTGGGGGCGCCTGTGGAATCTTATTTGGGTTGACAGGCAGATCTGCAGTGGCCTGTGAGCATCTATAAATAGAAGACTTTAAAGAATTTGGGAAGGCCCCAATTTCTGGGGGAGAGAGAATTTATGAGGTGTGGCCCCGGGGCTTCTGGTTCCTTTGGACTGGATGCTGGAATTCATGCTAGCCGCTTCAGTGTGGACCAAGTTCTCATATCTGGGTCATAACCCAGGACTTCTCCCACCACACTCCAAAGACAATGATGTCTTCAAAGGTTACATTATTAGAGGCCTCTGGCTTCCAGAAAGACCTGTACTCTGCGGAGTCTAAATAAGCACTACAGCCAGTTTCCTATCCATCAGCAATGTCTCTGAGGCACCATTTAAATAAATACTTCAAGTCAGTGGCTTCCAGGTTGGGATTCCTGGGCTGCCTCATCACCTGGACATGTGGTCTTGCTGAAGTACAGCGGAGCCTCTGGCCAGATCTACGGAACCAGACCGAGGGTTTGGCCCCAGCCCGGCAGGCTCAGGCACACACTCAGGTTTGAGAACTATTGCTTCAAGCTGTGTCGCTGTCCTGTTAATGCTTTTATTTTCCTCCTCCTCCTCTTCCTCTTCTTCTTCCTCTTCCCTCCTCTTCCTCCTCTTCTTCCTCTTTTTTTTTTTTTTTTTTTGGAAAGCATTCCAGAAGATTTTATTATTTCTTCCTAGCACTTGACTCTATACTCCCACTCTTACTGCTATAATTCTATAATCGCTAAATCCAATTCTCTTAAAAACCAGTGTATGGTTATTTCTTCTGGACAGGTGATAGTTAAGCCCACAGGGAAAACCGGAAGGAGAAAACTATGCAGCTAAGAACTCGATGAGCGAGAATTCAAACCCAGGTGTTCTATCTCCAGTGCGACACTTAAAGATCACAGAGTTCATGATCCACATGTCACAACAGAACAAGCTGTGGATTTTGCCTGCCAAGTGAAGAATGACCTTTAAAAGACTCCAATGCCATGAGTTTTTATTTTTTAAATTATTCAACTCGGATAAAGCATGAAGTAAAGTTCTTTACTTCAATAGCAGTTTCTCAACACCAGAATGCCTTGTGTTTAATGGGGGATGACAAATATAAATATAAGCCATCAAGACTAATTGATAAGGCTTACATGTTTATCCTAACTATATTTCTTATTTACATAGTTATAAAGTGCTAGAAGTGGAACATAATTACAATGTCTACATATGGCCAACTGGTTGACCCAGTTGTGAGTTTTATTTTTATTAATTATTTTCAGAACTGTAACGCTGAAAGATTTGGGTAAAATGCTTTGGAGGTGGTACTGAATTTGCCTCTATGTTAAGAGACTAATGCTCATTAGTACGTGTACCTCTTAGTTTCCTACCAAATGCTCCTTGTTTTGTATGTGGCTCCCCAAATGACCAGCAAAAGTTAATGGAGACCAACTCAGATGGTGTTAATGGTGACCCCAAATAGCTTTTCACTCTTTAAAAGAAAAGTGATGATAAACCATGAATAATGATGTCATACCATCGTCCTTGACAGATCAGATCTACAAATACTGGAGAAAAATGTCAATAAAGAGTTACGTGGAGCCTTATGATCCTACCTCCCACGGCAGCTGTTCCAATCTAGAGGATTTGCATTGGTGCAGCCTAAGTCTATCCACTTGGAGGGATAATCCCCAGGGATAGCAGCATTCTTGGAGTGCCATGTCCCCCAGTCCACATTCCTGAGGTCCTTCATGGGGTGTGGGCACTGGGGTTTCCCAGGAGGATAAAGGGCATACAGTTGAGTTCTTAAAGAGTAAAAGGGTGAGTTCGTAACTCATAGATGGTCCACAAAGTGGGAGCCAGCACAACTCTAAGACCTTCACTGATCCTGAACTCCCACATTTCTCAACGGTACCCCTCCCTACATATATCAAACATTAAAATATAGCAAATATACAAAACACATTGAAATGCATCCCAAAGTATGTTATGTGTTAAACATATTAAAACCTATCTTTAGTGTGTGTGTATGATTACACACATACTTAAGATGTATCTTTAAATGTTTCATGCATTTTACTTTTCATTTTTGAAAATATTAAATTTTCCTTTTTTTAAAAAAAAAAGATTTATTTATTTATTTATTTATTATGCATACAGTGTTCTGCCTACATGCCACAGGGCACCAGATCTCATTATAGATGATTGTAAGCTACCAGGTGGTTGCTGGGAATTGAACTCAGGACCTCTGTAAGAGCAGCAAGTACTCTTAACCTCTGAGCCATCTCTCTAAATTTTCTTATTATGAAGAATTTTATTTGTTTGTGTTGTTTTGAGACAGTGTTTCTCTCTATCACCTTGGCTATCCTGCAACTCACTCTGTAGACAAGGCTGGCCTTGAACTCAGAGGTCCACCTGCCTCTGCCTCCCGAGTGCTGGGATTAGAGGCGGCACCGCCACTACCACCTGGCCATGAAGAATTTTTTAAGAGTAAAATTTTGAATGAGTAACTACACTAATCATTGTGTACACCCAAGACTTATTATAGAACAAAAAATTTTCACCTTCCCCAAAGTTTATATTAAATGAGTATTTTATAAAGACTGGAATTAACAATAAAGTTTATATAATATTAAGAGATAAACTTTTTGAAAAACAAGTTGAGTTTTTATTTTTAATTATCTTGTCATGTTTTGGAGCCAAGACAAAACAAGTTGGAAGGTCTCAGTACCTAGTCAGGCCCTGTTGTACCCATAATGCCTAGCTGACAAGGTGGGCTTCATGGCCAGGGTCCTGTTGTCAAAGGGAAAATGCATCCCAGCTTTCCAATCTGAAATTCTCCATTCGCAAACTCTGGCGGAGACTATGGCTACAGGAATGTCACATGAAGGATGCAACCTGCTTTCCGTATGAAGTGCATTTTCCCACAGGTGGGCCCAGCAGACTATGAAGATCTAAGAGAGCACCCCGCCCTTACCTTGAGAACTGAGATTTGGCAAATGCAGTTGGTTGGTTTCAGGCATTTTGTCGAGAAATGGAAACGTCAAGGTTGCTTCTGGTTCTGGGGATTTTGGCTTTACCACCTGGACCACAGCAGGAGACACAAACTTTAGAAAGACTGTCCAGCACTTACCTCACAGATCATTGTTACACTGTGACTATTTAAACAAGCCGGTAAGCAAAAACATTTAATTTTACAATAGAATTTTTCCTTCCCTAATGACTTACCACACTTTTCTGAATCAATAGAGTGGTCGATTTTTCTTAGAAATCACGTAAGGGCATAAAAATGTGGTGATCCCCTTTCTTCAGCCTCAGAAGACATTTGGGGCCCCCACACTTCCTTCTCTTTGTGGGGGGACACAGGGTCTTACTGTGAAGCCCTGGCTGTAACTTGCTCTGTAAATCAGGCTGGCCTTGAACGATCTACCTGGTTCTGCCTTCTGAGTGCTGGGATTAAAGGTGTACACCACCACTCACGGCTTCAACTCCTGGCATTACAACCTGCTGATGAAATATTCTATGGAAGATGATGAAGACCTTCTTTGCTGTAAGGCTAAGCATCATAGTAATCCACGTTTAATGGACATTATTCTGAAGACAGTATTCCACCCTCCTACGAAGTTAAGCAACATACGTACACTTTGCCCATTGACAAAGATGCATTGCCCATAACGGCTAGCTAGTATCACACAGTGCCAGCACAGGGGTGTCCTTACAGTTTTTGAGGCACATTAGATGACTTGTCCTTATGGTAAGTGGTTCTAAAATCATAGGCTTTAACAACTGTCATTTTCGCGCTAGGATTTTTTGTATCACTGCCATTTAATTGTATTTGTTTCTTCCTGGTTGAACGCCCCTTAGTGGAAGCGCCCTCTTGCGGTCTCAATGCTGCCCATCAATTTACTGCTAGAGACAGACTGCCGGCCATTTCCACTGTGCCCCAGAGGAGAGCCACTGACTTCTGAATCTGAATGTAGAGTGCAGCTGTATGGGGTTGGGTTCTGGCTGCCTCTCACAGGACTGAACTCTGATTTCATCTCCGGCTGGTAGCTGTACGCCATGCTTAGTGTGACAGCCAGTGACCTCAGGCTGTGCAACGTTTATTTCTTCTCTTTATTAAGAATACACACACTCCTAGGAGAACCTTGAAGAAAACATAGTCCGTCACTTCGGTCAGTGTTGCTGTGGTCAAGCAGCTAGCTGTCAGACTTCAGCATTCAACGTAGAGCTGATACTGGAGGTCTGGTTTTGCCAAAGTTCACAGCATGCTAGTCTTTTACTTTTCTAAATACTTATTTTTTACTTATAACTCTGTGTGTGTGTGTGTGTGTGTGTGTGTGTGTGTGTGTGTGTGAGAGAGAGAGAGAGAGAGAGAGAGAGAGAGAGAGAGAGAGAGAGAGAGAGAGAAAGAGAAGTTATGTGCATATGAGTGCAAGAGATATGCACCAAGGCCAGAGGTACTGGGTCTCCCAGAGATGGAACTTTGGTTGGCTGTGACCCATCCGATGTGGGTGCTGGAGACAGCGCTCAGTGCTCTTAACCACCGAGCCACCTCCCTAGGCCTCACAACCCTCCAGTCTTAAGCTCACAGACACTACTTCCTGCGTGGTGCAGACTGAAAAGAAGGGGTTCACAGAAGAACTGGTCACGAACCGAAGAGTAACACACGGCAGAAGTGTCAGCCTGGTGCTTTGCTTTTGCAAAGGTAACATCCCCAAGTGAAATCAGAAAAGCAAAGGCTGTCGGAAGCATGGTGCTCATCATTATCTAAGACCAAGGGAGCAGGGGGAGGGGGCCACAGAGAGGGCGGGTGGGCAAAGTGTGGCCCCAGCGGCCATCATTCCATTTGCTAACCAACCATCAGGACTTCTGAACCTGCGGTCAACAGCACAGAATTTTAGAGCTGTGGACACAGTAGCATTTGATACCAAGGATGAGCTGGGAATCCTGGATATTTTATACTTTAAAAATATGATTCTGAGACTCGTGTGTACTAAACAGACAAAAGGTTTGTGATAGAAAAACAAAATAGATAAACAACCTGAGAAACCCTGAGTGTGTGTGCATGTGCGTGCGTGCATGTGTGTGTGTGTGTGTGTGTGTGTGTGTGTGTGTGTTTAACCACAGTGGTTGGACATGAAACTGGCAGTCCAAAGATGGCTCACATTGATGAGGGGACCCAGGTGAGCATTAGCCAGGAATACACTAAGTTATGGCGGTCACTGTGTTTGGTTAGTCCTAAATTCCAGGAATGTTACAAGGTTTTCCTTTCAGGTTAGCATTGCATGAAGTGCTGAGTTTGGAGTAATAAGTAAATCATGATTACAAACACATGGGAGATAAGGTACACTTGGCAAAGAGATGCAAATCCTGCCTGTCCCACTCTGCTGTGAGACGCATGATTCAATTTTTCTCTGCAGACCTCCAGACAGCTCAGTAATTCTCTCTGTATAAAAACGGGGACTAGCTGAGGTCTGAAATACTCACATCAGATTACAGGCATTTTAGAGGCTCTTCCAAGGACAGTTCTGTGAGGCTAGGTGCTGTGTCCTGTTCCCTATGAAATACCCAATGTCTAGTACGGTACTTGGCATATCATAGGTGCCCAGTTAATGTGCCCGAGTAAATGATGTGTGAAATGGAACTAAGTGGTACAATTTTCACTTTAAGGTCAAATCTGTATGTAGTTAGGTTGATTTTCAATGGTGGAACACTGCTAATAATTTGACTACCATACACGGCCTGGTCCCCCTAGGTGGTCATGAGGATTCTCTAGCTTTCACGGAGGTCAGGGCCATGTTCCAGAGAGTGTCTATTTGGTCTGGAATGCACTCTTTAGTTTTAAAATTCTTTAGAAATCAACAACTGAGACAAACGTGAAGAGTTTTTAGATCTGGCATTTAAAAACAAACCCAACTAATATAAATAAGACTCTAAACACGAACTACATTTAATTAAGAGCAAGACTTCAAAGCCCATGGCATCCTAAGTTTCTTGATATTCGAATCCAGGGGTATCAGACATACCATTGCTAAGAAGTAGATAGACAATGGAAAGAGAATATTTAGTAAGATGTCACGTTAAGAAACAAAACCAGCAAGTCCATCCACAGCAAGTGAAAGCCTAACTTTAAAAGGATTCTACAACATGATCACGTTTAAATAAAAGTATCTTGAAAACTAAATGAGAACTGTAACTGTTGAAACTACAGAATACAGAATGGCATGCTTCAGTTATCTGCCCCTCCCTCAGTCGGTTGTCTGTACATTTAACAAATGTGTCTATATATACTATGGTATTCGATATAACTGTAATGCAAATGTCTCTCCCTTCCCCCCCCTCTCTCTATCTCTATCTCTATCTCTATCTCTATCTCTATCTCTATCTCCATAGACATTGATGGTTTGAATGAGAATGGCCCCTATCAGCTCATATATGTGAATGCTTTTTCCTTAGTCTGTGGAATGATTTAGGGAAAGATTAGGAGGTGTGGCCTTATTGGAAGTGTGTCACTTGGGGCAGGCTTTGAGGTTTCAAAAGCCCATACCAGGCCCAGTCTCTCCCTGTGTCTGTCTGTCTATCTGTCTGTCTGTCTGTCTCTCTCTGCTTCCTGCTTATGGATCAGATACAAGCTCTTAGCTACTGCTCCAGCACCATGCCTGCCTGTCTGACGACACACTTCCCACCATGATGAGAATGGACTCATCACCCTCTGAAACTATAGGCAAGCCCCCAACTAAATGCTTTCTTTTATAAGTTGCCTTGGTCATGATGTCTCTTTACAACGTATGGGAGTGTGTATGTGTGTGTGTGTGTGTGTATGTGTGTATGCATGTGCGTGTACGTGTGTGTGTGTGTATGCGTGTATGCATGTGCGTGTACGTGTGTGTGTGTGTGTGTGTGTGTATGCGTGCGTGCGTGTGTGTGTGTGTGTGTGTGTGTGTGTGTGTGTGTAATGTTTAACGGTGAACATGCAGTGTAGTTTTGAGAAAGAAATATAGATTGAAGACAGGGAAAAGGTCAGCTGAGAACGTCAGTCCTCAGGACTGCTGGCCACCCCGGAAGCCATGTTAACCTGTGGATTGAACCCTGCGCTCCGCCGTGCCCTCACCTTCTGTGACAGCACCAACTCCACCTTCCCGCTCATGTCATCTGGCTTCTTCTGGTCCTGCTCTTCTGGTACCTCATCCTTCCTCTGCGGGCTGGAGGAAAACTCCACAAAGGCCACTGTCGGGCTGCATCGGGTCACAGTTGTGGTGAAATGCCGTGGCTCTGGAGGGAAGGAAAAGGACAACATACAAAGGATCACTTTCCTTCAAAGTCGCCGCGGCCATTTCATCAGAGTCCTCCCTCCTGCTGACAAGCAAAGGGCCGGGGATGGCAGGATTCCCACCGAACTGCCCGGCTTATCTAAGACCGTTCTGAGCAGTCACAATTCACATCTGAGAATCCCCGCGTGACACCAAATATTTAATGACAGTGGGGCGGAGTGTCCACAGACCCGTCTGTCCGTGTGACTGGGTGACAAGCTAACTTTCCCTTGCTGTGTGAGCTGCTGTCCTTGCCCGGAGGCTAGAGGCTAGTGTCTTTTTCTACAGCTCCCACCAGGCAAGCAATGTTCCTCCACGGTCTCTGCTTTGATTCCTGCCTCCATGGTCCCGACTTACGCTCTTGCCCTGACCCCCTTCCATGGATGGACTGTGATCTGGGAGTTCCAAGATGAACACTTTCCTCCCCGAGTTGGTGTTTATCACAGGGACTACAAAGTGACTAGGACAACTCGGTGTTTGAATTATTTCTATAAAGGAGTCAGGTAATTTTTAATAAGCATGAAGACATACTTTGAGGAAAAAAAATATCAGAGTACAAAAAACGAACAACAAAAACCCCAAAACCCAAAGCCCGAGTTCCTATTTTTATAGCAACGTTAATGCCGTAGTGAGCATTTCTCCCCAGAGCCTCTAGGTGGCAGCACCACCACAGAGCCTGACGAGCCCCTGCCGTTTAGTAGGAGAAACCCGGCATGATTCTATCCCAAGGTACCAGGTTTTACCTGAAAACCAGCTTGCCATGAAACAGACCTGTTGAGGACGGCTCCATGTCCTGTGTCCCCGACTTCCCATCACCGTTCTTATCCTCCTGGCCATTTGACTCAGCTTCATCAGAGGCTGCCTGAAAAAGATTTTTTTTCCTCCCCTGAATAAACCAGACGCTTGAAAGTTCTGAAAAGCAAAGAACTTTTTTTTCCTATCTCCTCAATAACAATTTTCAGGCCAACAAGGTGGGCCACCCACAAAAACTGTCTTCTGTGTCCAAGCAGCTCTATGTTGGAGATCTATTTTGTTGGAAGGAGGCGTCTGTGAGCGTGAACTGGTGGGCACCAGCATGCCACTGTCCCCGCCCTCCCCTTACACATACATCCTCACTTCCCTGTCTTACCACCAAATCTCATAAATCCAAGTTACCATCGGCTCGCTCCAGAATGCCTTTCAAGCTGGCTGCAGGTCCCCTCACTAGCGGAGGGGATTTTGTTTTGATGTTTAAAGGATAAACCTCACGGCTGGCTGTCCCGGGCAGAGCTGCCTGAGCCTGCTCTTAACACTGTAGGTTTTATCCTCGAAATTCTCGGGAGTTTTTACAGCCATTTCTGTCCTTTCGTCCCGACAGCTGGGAACTAAGGTTAGTTTTTCTTCCCTCCGTCTTCCACTAGTGGGACCCCTTGGCACGGATGCCAGTCACCGGCCACGCCACGGTCAGGCACCCTCTCACAGCCATGCCTTCCCGCTGTCAGCTGTGTGCTTTTTACAACGTCCGCTGCACAGCCAACCTAAACGTTCATCAGATGGGCAACCGTGGAACGAATCACTCAGGACTATGAAGGGAGGGACCACTCGGTCACTGAACATAAGATGTTGAGCAGGCTGTGGACACTGCTCAGTGGGAGGGGGACTGCCTAGTGTTCGTGAGGCCGTGGATTTGTTTGAGCCCAAGCGCTGCAAAACAAACAAACGAACAAACAAACAAACAAACAAACAAACATGCTATACGGTAGTGATGTGTGAAAACTGTTATTCAATGTGAAGTTAAAACATTTAAAGTTCATATATACATAGCATTATGTCTACATATATAAGATTGTGCATATGCTTACGTACATATAAATGTACCTGTTAGTCACGTATTAAAATGTACAATGTACATACATTTATACTCATATATATACACACACATTTATGTCGTGTGTGTGTGTGTGTGTGTGTGTGTGTGTGTGTGTGAGTGTGTGATAAAGGCAAAAGAAGACTAACATGGAACAGCAGTGGCAACGGGGAGAGGCAGCAGATAGCAACAGGAGAGATGAATGAGAGCAACGGACAGTGTATGGATGGAAGTGTCATAACAAAAACTAAAACAATAAAAACAGAAACAGAACTGCAAGGAAACAGAAAATGTCAATAGTGCTTATTTTTAAATGTGCGTACATGTGGGGATGACCTTTCCATTTCTTTATTCTTTCGTATATTATAAATGCTGGACGATCAGAAAACCATCCTGACATTCCACACTATCTTCACGGGGGAGGGGACTCACTCTCGAGTTGAGTCTGAAATTTTCCTCCTTCTTTTCTGTCTCAGTTGCTCGATGAAAATAAGCGGAAGGTTAAACCAGATGTATCTGGAGGAATGCTTGCGCCAAAGAGTGTAAGTCAACGACTCCTTTATTATTATTATTTTTTAGCAGAAGTTTTATGTAAAAGACTAAAGTTGAAATTTTAGTGTGTATAAAACATTTCATAAACTTTAAAGGGTTTTGAGTCAAGAGCTAATATTGGTTTTCAGGAGAGGCATTATTAAATTCTTCATAAAATACCTCTGAAGAGAAAATCAAGTCCCTTAAGTTGTCCTCTGACATCCACAGGCACACCACGACACACTGTGCCCTCATACAGGCACACACACCCATAGATACACACATTATACATACATATACACACACAAAATACATGTAAAACTTTAAAAATATTAAATAAAGGAATTTTAAAGCAAAACCTTTCAAGCTTCTAAAAGACTTTAACACTATCTAGTGGAAAAAAAACGTGTTTTTTTGTTTCTGGAGTGTGAAATACTTGGAAATACTCATAATTAGATTGGAATTTTCTTTTCTTTTCTTTCTTTTTTTTTTTTTTTTGTTTTGTTTTGTTTTTCAAGACAGGGTTTCTCTGTGTAGCTTTGTGCCTTTCCTGGAACTTGCTTTGGAGACCAGGCTGGCCTCGAACTCACAGAGATCTGCCTGCCTCTGCCTCCCAAGTGCTGGGATTAAAGGCGTGCACCATCACCGCCCGGCTAGATTGGAATTTTCTAGTGATGGATAATCATATATCAAGTTGGGAAGAGCACAATATCAAGTTAAAAATATAGTTTTTTTCTTTTCCAGTACTGAGGACTCAACAGAGATTCCTACCCACAAGTCAAACCCTACCACTGAGCCACACCCTGTTCCTAGCTCTTTCTTGCAGTTCAAGTCAGGGTCTTGATAATTTGCGCAGGCCATCTTTGAACTCACTCTGTATCCAGAAAGACCCTGCAGTCCTCCTGCCTCAGCCTCTCAAACAGTTGAGACTAAGCTTATGTCTTGAGGCTGGCTTTTTTTTTTTTTATTCTTTGAGACAGGGTTTCTCTGTGCAGCTTTGGAGCCTGTCCTGGAACTCGCTTTGTAGACCAGGCTGGCCTCGAACTCACAGAGAACCACCACCTGGTGACGCTGGCTTTAAAAACCCTTGTAATCTCAGCCATTGCAGAGGCTGAGTCAAAATCACAAGTTCAAGCCCAGCATAGGCAAATTAGTGACACCCTATCACAAGAAAAACTGAAAAGGTCTAGGGGTGTAGATAAATGGTAGAATGCTTGTATAGCATGTACAAGGCTCTGGATTTGATCCTCAGTATCACAAAAAAAAACAAATAAACATAAAAATAAACAAACAAATAAATAAAAAGGAAGAAAGAGAAACAAACATTCCCCAAACATACTGCCAATAAGAAAAATAGTCAGAAAATAACCACATTGATATTATTTAATGGATTTTAATATATTTAATCATATCAACAAGCTTGAATTGAATCCCTTTAAAAATAAATGAATGAGCAGAGTGGCACATGAATGAGGGCAGCGCACGCCTTTAGTCTCAGCACTAGGAGGCAGAGGCAGGGGGATCTCTGTGAGTTTGCAGCCAGCCAGAGTGAGATCCAGGACAGCCAGGGCTACACAGAGAAACCCTGTCTTGAAAAACAAAAACAGTAACAACAAAAAGAAACAAAGGAAGAAATATAATGAATAAAAATAACCAGACCAAAAATCTCTTTTATTATATTGAGGTTCTGTGCGTGCGTGCTTGCGTGCGTGCGTGCGTGCATGTGTGTGTGTTTGTGTGTGTACTCGTATTTACAGGAATCACTGAAGAACAACCAGCTCAACACTGTAAAAGAATAAGCTAGACTTTATCTTTGAAGTTCACTCTGATACAAACAGAAACATTACTACCAGGTGGTATTTTTGCTTTATGATGTTAATATACAAAATGCTGGCAGGACTACTGATCCTTGGCTTCCTTCTCCTAATGGACAAAATTACAGAAAACTATCTAAGGCTGGAAAACAAATTTGCAGCTAAATACTGATGAAGGAGCCTCTTGGAAACACTCATGTTTCCAACTCCTAGAACTGAGTAACTGCACACAGGGCCCAGAGACTGAAATGAACAAGGAGATGAACATATTTTCTGCGATCTAAGATGCCATCCAGTTCAAGCGGTACTATTTCAGGCACTCCTAAGAACGAAAGCACACTGCTAAGCATGGCACACTACAGATTACAAGAGTAGTCTTGATTTGTAGACGTTAAAACAGAGAAAGGGTGCCACTTGAACTCAATGAAATGAGAGCATTTCCGAAGCCTGTCTGCCATAATGCATAATGCAAACAGGACAAGATCCACCAGCATTAACTACTTCAACCAGGGTTATGTAACTGGCATATCACGTTCCAGTAATATTTTAGTTATGCATGACTAACAGACCTACCTTTGAGAGTTCTCAGATTGCCGAAGTATTTCTATACAGTTCAACACCACCCTGAAATGATGGTCAAGAACCACCCTTACATTCTGCTGTTCACTGTGGTTCAATAATGGCTGTAATACAGTTACCATGATCAATATTGACCTCATTTAGCAGGTTTCAGTGCCACTGAGTTACCTGATATGGATGAGGTCACTGACCCATCAGGGTGAACTTAAGGGCAGCATCAACATGGTTCTCTTTACACAGGCTGAGGTAAGTGGCTTGCCAGGGTGCCAGTGCCAGGCGGGAGAGGCAGGAGCTCTGAGCTGCGCTAATGACCTCCCCATGCTACCATCTGGCTTTAGAGTCATACTTACCATCATCGTCTCCCAGCATTTAGTTTTTGATCCAATAGAAGTTAACTAAATACTCAAGACTTTCAAGTTCACTGTAAAAACAATTCAAACTGCCATTTCTAATCCTGCTCTTTACCTCTGCTCATTATTCAGGAAAAGGTTAGGACTGGCTGGACTCCTTCAGGGCAGAAAGCAGTTTGGTCAGCTCCTCTTCTCAGAGAAGCCAAGACCATAACTGCCCCTGGCCAGCAAGCCATCCCTGGGTTCAGGGTGGCAAGGGTGGACACACAGCCCCTATCAGGAAAATGAATGCTTTCTAAATAAATGCATTAACTATGCAATCCATGCTCAAAAGCTAGGTTTAAATGCACAGTATACACCCAAATCAAGTTACCACTAGCAAAATATTCAGGGAAAATTGAGAGAAAAAAGAAACTATAACTCAGTTTAAGAACTCTTTATATGTACCAAGAAAAAGAAAAAGCTATTTTTAAGCTATTTTAAAAAATGAACTTAACAGTGGTAATGTAATGGACACCTTACTTTTTTTTTTTCTATAAAGTTTTCTGCGTTCCGCAACATACAAAGACTATCTGTAATGAAGGGAAATTCCCAAAGCTGGTTTAATTAACTCAGGTCTGGCTTCTCCATCCTGAATGCTTGTTATTTCTGTACTAATGGCATTACATCCAAGGAAATGAGTTCAAAGTTGGCAGTCTTAACCAGCCCTGGTAGAATCAGAGGTTTGCTTCAGAAACACATCCTTGCTGGCAAATGCGCCTTCTGACTCGGGCTTTCCCTTGGTTACAGCTCAGAAGAGAGGTCTTCCCTCCTCCAGCCGGTAACACTTCTTAAGGACGAAAGCAAATCAACACAAACAGAGGGCTGGATGGGAATGAATGAGCGCCCAGAACGGTTTGCACGGGACGAAGCCAGGAGTCAGCTTCCCCTTAGCCAAGAACTCATCCAAGCTAGCCTCACTGCCCAACTCGGCCCCAAGACCTCAGGCAGGAGGTGGCGGCTTCCTGGCTTCAGAATCACATGGCTTAGCCACAAAAATCTACCTGGCTACCGGGCTGCTCCTCGAGACCTCAGCCTTGTCAGACTGGCAGAGAGCAATCTAAGGGATGGCAACTGTGAGGTGGAAGGGTAAGATCCAGGCTGAGACCTAAGCTCCAGAGCATCTCTTGACCTCCATGGTGATGTCCAAGGACCTTCTCGAGAGACTATTCTGGGACGGTGAGAGGTTTTTCTGGCTCCGGTCTTGAATAATTGGACGTGAGCCTGGAAAACCAGTGTATTTGCGTCCTGGCATCATGAGCCAGTGCCACGTGTGCTGTGCCTATGATTCTCCTTCTACTTTTGGGCCATTAAGAATCTGTCACCACTGGATGGAGAAGAAGCAAGACAGGAGACCAGCTTCTGCAGACTTTAAATGCTACATACATACATGCATTGGGGCTGTGCTATTTATAACCTGCTTTTCAAACCACTGGAGCTGGGCCAGCTTGAATTTACTTCCTCTGATGTACATCTTCTCGACACTGCTAAGCTTCTCTGTAAAAGTATTAAGAGAATACTTAATAGATTTTTTTTTTCAAAAGCACTCATCTATCAGCCTCACGCTTACTTCTAGTTGGGGAAAAACACTTTATGAAGAACTGCCTGTCAACATTTGACATCCGAAAGGAATCTGCAGTTGGTGCGAGCTTTGAGGCAAACAGCGCCTACTCAGATGCCTTTGCCTTGCTCTCACGGCAAAGCAGAACGGAGCAAGAAAGATCCGATTGTTCCCCTGGACCAGAAAACAGAAGCAAAGCGCTGACTTTTTTTTTTGAGGAAGGCCACAAGCTTTTTCAAGATGGGGAACACAGACCCACCTCATCACTCAGTTTGAGAAAAGCTGGGGGAGTGCTTGAGATCCCCAGGAGCCAAACTGCCACCATCATTTGGGATGAGTGAGTGTGTGACGGGGATCTGGTCAGCCCTTCAGGGAATGGAGTGACAGAAAGGTCACTCCTGTCTGCAGAGGGGAATCTTGGGAGCTCAGGTGGCACAAGGGAGCCGAGACAGGGGAACACCACAGCAGAAACAGAAAGAGCCAAAGGAAGAACGGAGAGTTATCAGCGATGGAGTCTTCTGGAAAGAACTGTTCACAGCTGCCTGGTTTTCAGGGAATGGACTGGAATGATCGACATGAGCAGCTGGGAGATGACAAGGAATTCACCTCATGCGTGTGAAATTCACATCTGCTCCAAACAGTAATTTTGATGATCTTATGTAAATTCTCCCAATTTGGGGCTTCTGGGGGGGGGGGAAGTACTATTTTACCTTGCATTTGCTGTATGGCAATATCAAAACTAAGGGCACCCGTGGTCTACAAGTTGCCTTGGCATTATGCTAAGTGCGTGGCAGATGTGCGTTCTTACAATAACCATCTGACATGTATTAGTGTATGCAATGCTAGTCTACTAACTTCCTTCTAAATACAGGCCAAGGTCAGACACTTACATGTGTTCAGTAGAGTCTAGCCTAACACATGGTGTTCTTAGGGTATTTCAGGAAAGGATCATTGTCAGACCACCAAGCATGGAAGAGATTCTAATTGAAGTATAAATGGCTATTGGACAAAAAACAAATCACACAGCCACCACCATGGAGATAGCTTTGGGGGAGACTATCTCAGTTATTTCTCTTGTGATAAAAACACACAGCAAAAGCAAGTTAAGGGAGGGAGAGTTTCTTTTGGCTCATACTTCAAGGGGATACAGTCTGTCATGGCAGCAAGTCAGGGCAGCAGGAGTCTGAGGCAGCCAGTCACATGGCATCCACAGTCAGAAAACAGAGATGAACGCTGGTGCTCAGCTCCCTTTCTCCTTTTCAGTCAGTTCTATACAATGGTGCCATCCACACTTAGAGGGGGTCATCCTACCTCAGTTAACCCAATGTAGACATACATGTTCAGAGGCCTGTCTCCTAGGTGATCGTAGGACCTATCAAGTTGACAATCAGTATTAAACACCGTGAAGACAAAATCATGTCTTTCAATATAGGCTACTAAACACAGGATAGATTAATCTCCACTAGGAAGACTTCTAAGTTTCCTTTCCAATCCTGTGGTCTAGGAACCTGCATGTGTGCTGTGACATGGTTTTCTAACAGAAGCCAGCATTTTAAAATGCAAGGGGCTAGCTTTTTTTTACTTGGCTTCTAACAGAGATACAGAAATGAACTAAACTCTGAAAGATCTCACAAGTAACAGGGAGGGAGGGGAATCAATCCCTTGGTCCAGAATGGGATAGCAGCTAGTCTCCAGCACTACCTGGTATCCCTCTTGGGTCCTCTGATTCTAATATTCCCATTATGTGGAACAGCCACATCTTTCCTCTGATTTGATGTGAATATCCACGCTGAAGGTCAGGCTTCAAAGTCAAAGCCCACACCCCACACAAACATTCCCCTACCACACCTACTCTATACTGATTTTACCCATTCTTTGCCATCTTACAGTCCTCTGGTGTCCTTAGTCTATAACCGAGCATCTGATTACATATAGTTGGATGCCCTTCTCCAGTTCATTTATGCAAACATTATATTCCTATTCTTATACAACTGAGCCTACCAGAAGGGTCTGAAATGGGATGGTCTAGGTAGATACAGCCCAGGTATCAGAACAGATCCAGATTTTCTTCCAATCTAATTATAAAAGAAGAAACCCATTGTCTCAATGGCATCCAATGAGAAAGAGGAAGTTGAAGAAAATTGAAAGAGGTGACGTGTCATCATAAAAAGTACCCATGTCAGCCTGGGAGGCTACCACTCCCACTCCAGGGCACCCAGTGGGAGCATCATGGCCTCACTTCCTTGTGGCTCACCTCACGTTCTGACTTCACACTCCTGCCGACTCCCGCCCCTGTGCCCTTTGCACAGCGCCAACTTGCCCTAAAGTCACTGTGGCATTTTAGTGGTGGGTGAGGCTACTCCTCTGTAGAGGGTGTCTCATTTGAGAATGCAGTTTTTGGAAGAAAGACACTATTTAAAAAGAACACTATTCTTTTGACAGCCCCACGGAACTGGGAAAATGAGTTAGAAACAAAAAAGTCAAGTCCAACCCAGTACTAATCCTCAGGAGACATGGAAATACAGCATTCTGTTTCAAGACGGCCACCATTCTCCACTAGGATCAATTAATTTCACGTCTTCAATGTGATTATAACAGCTTGCTTTTTTGGAATAACAGAGAAGGAAATAAATAAAAGAGTAAGATTTCTGGAAAAAAAACCTGATTCTTCTTTCTTTCTTTCTTTTTTTCTCGAGACAGGGTTTTTTTGTGTAGCTTTGTGCCTTTCCTGGAACTCACTCTGTAGACCAGGCTGGCCTCGAATTTACAGAAATCTGCCTGCCTCTGCCTCCTGAGTACTGGGATTAAAGGTGTGTACCACCACTGCCTGGCCTCTGATTCTTCTTTAAACAAAAAACAATTATGTATTAATTTATGGATGGTGTTTCACTGTTTCCCTAGCTGACCAAGAACTTACTATGTGGGCTATGTGTGGCCTCGAACTTGCAATAATCCTCCTGAATAAGCTTCCTAAATATTGGGATACAGGCATGACTAGCTCTTGGGAAGGGATTCCTTTAAGATGACTTCTGGGATAATATGCTTGAGTGGAGAGGTTTTAGAATTTTTGTTTGTTTTTTGAGACACAGTTTCTCTGTGTAGCCCTGGCTGTCCTGGAACTCACTCTATAGACCAGGTTGGCTTCAAAATCACAGAGCTCTACCTGCCTCTGCCTCCTGAGTGCTGGGATTAAAGGCGTGTGCCACCACTGCTCGGCAAGTTTTAGAATCTTAAGTAACCAGTGTAAATGAAGAACTTTTTAGTAATGAGCCAAAGTTCCACACAGTACAGATAACCACTTTTCACACACACACACACACAGACACACACACACACACACACACACACACAAATACATGCATGCATGAATGCATGAACAGAGTTAGGGAGGGAGGGAAGGAGATAGATAGATGATAGATAGACAGACAGACAGACAGACAGACAGACAGACAGATAGATCCACTCAGAAAATATTGGAATCATGGACTAACTCCTATCAAGTTTAAGAGCTTAAAGTACTAGAGATCATAAATGTCAGCCTCCATTGTCAGCACTCAGGTTTACTCAACTAGAAATGAATCCTAACTAGGAAAAACTACACAAGAGGAAGAAACCCCAGGCTTGCCCATGGGTCTGGATCCGTCCTCTGAGGCTGCCTAGGACAGTGCTGGCTGTGGGGAAGAAAGGCCACAAGGTCGCCTTTCCTTTGGAGTTCCTCTTACGGGGACACGCAGACTTCTGAAATAACACGATGTATTTCATATCATGGATGCTGCTTCTTAAGTGTTAACTTAAGAATGGAGGGAATCTCGAAAATGCTCCTGAGGACCATGGAGTGGGGAGAGAGTTGCTAACTTTCCCTGAAAAGCAAGCTCAGCCCCACGGTGTTTAATTACTGGGGGGTTTCTAGTTTAAATGTAAGAGCGGAAGTGAACATTTATCTGACAAGTTAAGATCTCCCCTCCTGGTAGCAGAACTCAACCCCCCAATCCTGCCGCTCTGTAATGTGTCCCCAGCGGTGGTGACAGAGACACAAAGCGGAAGTACAATTACAGTACAGGAGATGAGCATCCGCCTGGGTCACAACACCTGGTGAAGAAGTGACTTCGGCCTCTTCCCGTGTGAGTCTCTGTCACAGAGCATGGGGCAGGGAGGCTGTGGGGAGGACGACATCCTCTCAGCAATTCTGGCAAAACTTATTCTCATAGGGCCGCTAAAAGGACGAAGCTATCCGGTCCAGTGTATGGGGTTGGCAAGGGGGTACCTCATGCTGAGTGGAGGCGGGAAGCAAGTTTACCTTCGACCAAACCTTCTGAGGAGCTGGAGAGGAAACCTCAACTATTTATCCATCCTTAACTATCAGACAAACCCCAGCACAGTAGGACGCTGGCTGCTGGTGAGGGCGACCTGAATCCCCAGACCCTGGCTGTCCCTGTGCAGGTGACAGATCGACTGGCTAAGCAAAGGAGGCCTGAGTTCCTGACGGCGGGACACACGCCCAAGGGCAAACCTTGCACCGCTCTGAGTTCTCACGGCCGCTCTTCTTAAGGCACTCCTTCTGCCTTGTTCACTGAAGACTGGCCTGCTGCCTTTGACGAGCTCGAATTTAAAAGTTGAAGCTAATACAAATTGATTGTATATTTAACGAATTTTTGGTTCTTAACTAATAAAAACATATGTGCGTGCATGTGCGTGTGTGTGTGCCTGTGCGTGTGCGTGTGCGTGTGTGTGTGTGTGTGTGTGTGTAGATAGGTAGGTAGATAGAAGATAGATGATAGATGATAAATGATAGATGGATGATAGATGCTAAATAGGTAGATGATAGATGATAGACAGATGACAGACAGACAGACAGACAAACAGAGATACATCATCAAAGATAAGAAGTCAGGTTCTGACAGTACCACTCATCTTATTTTGGGACAGGGTCTCACTATGACGCCCAGGCTGACTTTAAACTCACCATCCTCCTGCCTCAGCTTCCTAAGTGCTGGAATTACAGGTGTATACCACCACACCTAGATCGGTACTAGTTATTTTCAAATCATAAAACCAAGTCTAATGATGCCTTTCACAAATAGAGAAAAAGGATAATTTAAAGATACACGTTTTCCTATAACACAATAGACCATTAATATGAAGAAAAGTTAATTTATTGTCCTCAAATTATATTATCTTTAATTATAGTCTATTTTTTTAGATTGAATTGGGTTTCCTTAGACCCTTCAAATATGATCTTATTTGGAAACAGGGTTATTTCAGCTGAATTTAGTTAAGGTTAATGGAGTAGGCATCCAGCCATACTGATATCCTTATAAACAGGAAACTTGGGCACAGCCACACAGGAAGAGCCCTGGGGAGAAGAAGGCAGAGGTTGGGGTGATGTATCTACACACATTGGGCAGTCAAGATTTCCAGCAAGCATCAAGAGCTTGAGGAGAGGCCTAGGGCAGACTCCCCCTCACTGCCAACAGAAGGGTAATACCTTGGTTTTGGACTTTTATTGACTAGGATTGAGACGATTTCTACTGTTGAGGCCTTGTAGTTTGCAGCACTTTGGTATGCTATGAAGCTCTAGCCAACGTATGTACTCAAGGAGAAAGAAAGAAACGTAGGTATGCTATGAAGCTCTAGCCAACGTATGTACTCAAGGAGAAAGAAAGAAGCGTCGTCATGACCTACTTATTCCAGAAGCCGATTACATGACAGAATTACCCCCAGGGGCAATGGTGCGTCTTACTGTCGGTTCCTGGGGAGCGGAGTCTGGCTTCTTGATGTTGATCTCAATGCTGCTGCTGCCCTGCTTCACTTGCACAGGAGAACCGTGCACTGTGGCCACGCCTTCAAACAGCTGGGACCTGGTCAAGGAGGGGCCCGGTTCTGCCGCGGAGGGCCCTTCTTTCTCCTTTTCTTCCTCATCTCTGTGGGCCATGTCTCCATTCATGCTGATCTTCCCATCTACCTATAAAGGCCAGGATGACAAGAAAACACAGTGTTCCGCAACCAAAGATGATAACCAAACACACATTCCGAATGGCTTTAAAGAATTCCCTGTGAATGTCCCCATCTCAAAAAGGAATCAGGGGTCCCAGAAGCCAGTCTTCGGTCAATGTCATCTGTAAGGGCATTTCTTTGAGGTTGTCAGTCACATAATGACTGGATGATATTTCATGCTCATCTCTACAGTGTGCTTTCATTTGAAAGTGTAGAAAAATCAAGGAGTCTTAAACACACGCCACATATTTGGGTTTCAGTCACTTTTCAATTTAAGCCGTGATGGCAATTCCACAATTCAAATTGTTTTTTTTTCTGCTTAGCATACCGGTGAAGTGGGACCTGATCAAGAAAGAACATTTTACAGGCTGCCTTGGAGTGGAGAGATGGGGTGTATTTCGTAAAGTTATCACGGAGGGCAAGGACTCTGATATGTTGTATTCCAAAACTAAATCTCATTTTCTATTTAATTTTATAATTCTACTTTTTTCCTCAAGAGGAAAAAAAAAGCCCGTGCTCACTAAAACAGTGCTGGTTTCACACTCCATATTTAGAGGAGGCAGCGAGAGTGAGAAGGGAGAGGAGGAGCTCGCCCGGCCTCTGGACACCTCTGTCCCGCTGTCTGAGGTCGACGGTCTGTGGTGAGATGACCCCCCGATCCAGTTCTGAACCCCCGATCCAGTTCTGACGCTACCTCTCAGCAGCTCTGCAATCTCCAGCAAGTTTTTGACTGTGTGTGTGTAAAAATGCCGATCTGGACACAACTTGACCTTCCTCGTAGTGCTGTTGTGGGGTTGGATGACTAAAGCGTGCTCAGGACTTGGAGCAACACCTAACACACCACTGCCTGTTCTTCTGAAATCTTTTGAAAGAAACAACAGAAGGTCAGATACCAGCTGTGCTGTTCACCTTGTGCTACTGGCCGGCGTGCTTTATCGCCTGCCACCGATAAGAAATCGACAACACAGCCGGGCGGCGGCGGCGCACGCCTTTAATCCCAGCACTCGGGAGGCAGAGGCAGGCGGATCGCTGTGAGTTCGAGGCCAGCCTGGGCTACGGAGTGAGAACCAGGACAGCCAGGGGTACACAGAGAAACCCTGTCTCGAAAAACTAAAAAAAAAAAAAGAAAGAAAGAAAAAGGAAAAAAAAAAAAAGAAATTGACACCACAACAGCACACACGCATGAATGTGGTGGAGACAAACAGTATGCTTATCTTTGAGTGTGATCTGTGTGACTTTTTCTATTGTATTCTTGCCCACTTCATTTTTCAAAATGATGATTCTAAACCATTAAACCGACAAAAACCCAACGGCAGGTTTGAAGCGGGATTGTTTTTGAAAACCAGTCCTTGAAGTGCATCACCTCGATCTTCCTTTAGTCTTTTTCCCCCTAAAATTATGCTACAGATTATTTACTCATTAATTTTGAGAAAGGGTCTTGCTGTTGTGGGAACATGTACACACACACACACACACACACACACACACACACGCATGCACACGCACGTGTGCACATTTTTCTCAGCTGTCTCACCTCTCTAATCTAGTAACCACCGTCCTATTTACACGTCACCTTGACAAGGACTGTTCACGTATTTTTGAGAAGGTGTCCCGCTGTTGTGGGCATACACCCCCACTGCCCTATACACACAGTGAAGGAGAGGCTGCCGGACAAAAATGACAAGGTTTCCTCAGCACCTAACTTTCGTCATAAAGTCTTCTATCTTAACCGTGACGTGGTCATGCTGTACCATTTACGTAAGTGAGGGGAAGTGGACATCTAACTAATGTGATCAGATGCCTTTGATATCAGTTATGGAAATGTATTCTCACCTCTGCCTGGGCCACCTCAATGTAATGCTTTCATCGAATGTTACACCATCCTGGCCCCAGGTGAAGGAAGGTACTCAAATATTTCAACCACTGAGGACACTGCTAGGCACAGATCACACACACACACACACACACACACACACACACACACACACACACACGTCTTCAACTTCTATGGCTAATCTCAGGAAGAATTAAGTTATTTACTTTTGCTGAATGTCTACTATGTCCTGGGTGTCTGTCTATGTCAGTCTATGGAGCCATGAAAAATAAAGATACAGTTCTTACCCTGTAAGGCACAAACATTTTAATTCAATCTGGATGAAATGGACAGACATGCATCTTTTTTTTTTTTTTTTAATGCTGGCAAAGCTTAAGATACAGATTTTAAAGATGTATTTAGATTTATTTCAACCTAAGTCAGAAGGTAGGTTTGGGGTCTCTCTGAAGGCCAGTAATAAAGGTCCCCTGCACTCACTCTTGGTTAGTTGAGATAAAGGTCCCCTGCACTCACTCTCGGTTAGTTGAGTTAGGCAAACTTCTCGCCAGTCTGAATGGCAACAACTGCTAGTGATGAAGCCCACTTTTGACATCTACCACAAAACTCACAGAGGGTACAAGGACGATGTGAACTGATTTGTCTTTGGAGTCAAAGGAATTTAGGGTTCAGGATGAATACTCCCCCACAGTACAGGTGGACACTGGAATATGAGCAAGTGAAAAATTGTTGGGTTGCCAAAGAGTCTTTGGTTCTTAAAAATGATTTAACACACTCTTCAGTAATACAGCAGTTTACCGCTCAAGAAAAACTTTCTTATCTGATGATGAACACACCCCATGCTACCGTGTGGGCCTTGCGTTATCTTTCCCAAGTGCAGCAACTCTTTGGATATAGTGTCAATTTCTTCCTTAAGATATAGCTGTGTATTTTTCTATTTAAACTAAAAGCAAATACACTTTGAGTCTGCCATGCATCCAGATAACTATAGATGTGGAGAATCGCTAAATTAGGATTTGCTTACACTGCTCTAAGAGAAACCACCTCATCAACAAACCAGGACTAGGCCTTGCTTATGGAGAAGACTCGTCAACCACAGAGAGTAACAACAGTACCGAGTGGAACGCCCATCCCTTAAGTATCTGTGGACCAAATCGCCTGAAATATAAATGCATTATTGTCAGTGTTAACGTGTTTGGCTTTTGTTTGATAAAAATTATTGCATTTTTTTTTTTTTTTTTTTGAGTCAGGAAGGCTTCTCTCCACAAACGACCCAGAGTTCCACTCTCCATTCTTCCTCCCAAAGAACCCATCCTACCTTAAACGTCTTCAGAGCCTCGGGAGAGTTCCTGGGCTGCGAGTAAGGCCTGGGTGTCAGCATAGGCACTGCGTGGGGAGCGACGGTTTTGCTTGGAGACCCACTGCCGCCTGCCGTGCTGGTCTCCGGGAGGCCGGTGCGAGCGATGGTGGTTTCCACCGTGGCAGTGAACTTGGGTGGGGGCAGTGACTGCTGCCGCAAGTACTTCATGGGGCTGGGGTCATTCGGGAAGGAGGACAAGTTTGGCTCCGTGGAATGGCTTCTTTCCAGAATTTTTGGCATCTCCAAGCGTTCGAGCACAGCCTCGCTGATGGTGAACCTCTCGATGTACTGCTGGAGGATCCCCTCCGCCTCCTCCTGGGACCGGGCGTTCTTATATGCCTCGTGCAGTTCCCGCTCTCTCCGCTCTCTGCAAGGTGGGGCACGGGAAGAAGAGCAATGAGCGGCTGGAGAGGTTGCAAAGACCCCCACCCAAGGCAAGAGTAAAACCAAACTGTAAGCAGCAGCACCGGGAGCCTTTGTGACGGCAAAAGTCTATGCTTACAAAAACCACGGCTAGACACTACTGCACCCCGACAACAGAAAGACCCACTTTTCTTGGACAATCTCTCGGTAAGTTTTGATGCTTTTCCTGCGTTCGCTTATCCCGTCTTCTCCAGACATCAACTTCTCCATTTTTTTCCTTTCTTCCTCCTTCTTGATTAAGTCCTGAGAAGCACTTCTTCTGCGGCTCTTCCAACGAGCTAGGTCCTGCGGGGAGAGAGAGAGAGAGAGATACCATGTTCTTTCTCAGCCCGCACGGAGGAATTCCCTTTCCGTGACTCATAGACCTGGAAGCGCCGAGGCACTGTGCTGGGGACACTTCCACACGATCCCATGCAGGTCTGGTTGGAACAAGGATGTCTGGAAGGCAGGGAAAGAAGCGGAAAGTGTGCACACGATCATCCACAGGGCCGCAGTTTACGCAACACTGAGGTGTGGTAGAGGCAAGCATCCTTTACGTTGCTGGGCAAATCTGAGAGAACTGTCTTGCGAGGTAACCCTCATTCTACTCTATCCCCACCTCAGCACTGGAAATAGGTATTCTGGCAAGAGAATGGTAGGGAGTCGTGTACAGTTTTCTCTTGGATGGGGGTAAAGGCGGGGCGAAGAAAACGTGGCTTTGGAGTTGAGCCCCACAGATCCATTGGTTCTGTAGGTGTGAATTCCTCAGAATCCTTAGGAGTGGCGGAGGACCTGTCCTTCAGGTGGTTACGGCTGAGGCTTCTGGGTCAGAGGGCCACGCTGGAGCTGTGGGAAATAGCCTGGCTCTCTCTTGCTCACGCACTGTCCGGTTTCCTAGCCTCTCTGAACTCATTTTTTATCTTCTCTAAAATGGGGGTGGTTGTTCCAACTCTGCTTACAAGTCATGGGGTTCATTGTGCCCCCCACACTTAGGTGCCTAGACCGATGGACATATTGTCATTCCACTGTGCCAACTTTGGAGAAATCAACTTTTGGACTAATGGTGGAGAAGCACCTGCTCTGTGAGAAGCAAATAAAACGATCCTCTCTCCTTGCTAAGCCCAGGCTCGCCTTGCAGTAGCTCTTTGCCCTCAGCACACTACCTCCAAGCTCTCACCAGCCTCCGGCACCTTCTTTTCCAGGTTTGAATCTCGCCTCTCTGTTCACTAGCTGTGGAACTTGGGGCAGTGATTTGGCTGGGCTGGGATTCTACCTGTGGGTGCTGGAAGCTAACCATTGTTAGTACAGAGTTACTCTGGGATGAATTACCCAGAGCAAAGCATTTAGGACAGTGCCTGCTACTGGTGCAATTAACGCTGACAGTTGCAGTCACCGTGGTCATCCATCAGTCTTAAACACAGCATATTCAAAGACAGCACACCGCAGCTCTGTGCTTATCCCCGTCGCCTGCCTCCCACCCATTCTCTTTGTGACCAAGCCTTTGGTCCAGAGTACCTGCTGATACACACCAGCGTCAGTTTCTCCTCTCTCCGCGTCCCTACAGACCCCTTCTTTCATCTTCCCACTGGTGTGGTCTCCGTCTGTAATGCTGGGGCGGCCCGGCCCTCCCCCTGCGGGCCTTTGAAGTCCAAGTCTACCCTCCCAGCCCGGTGGTCGCCCGAGTCCCTCCCCAGCTGCCCGCGCGGCCTTGGCCCGAACTCACATCTTGCCATTTGTCGTCCTCTTCCCTCAGCTGGTTATTTATCAGCTGCAGCTGCTCCTGGCGGGCCCTGCTGTGCGGCAGCACCGCTGCCTCCTCCTCACACCGCATGTCAAACATACTCGTGCTCCTGATGCCGAGAGAGAGAGAGCAAAAACAAAAAGCGAGCGCGATGAGCGAGCGGGCGGGCAGGCTGCAGGCTCCTTTCGCCACTGAGCATCGCCGCCTGGGGGCGCTACCGGGCTGAGAGCCGCCGCCTCTTCGCGGCTCCGCAACGGGGAAGCAGTCACCAGCAGCCGCAGCACAGCCTAGAGGGGATGTCTTTGTCCTCATCAGTGACCCTGAAGGGGGCAGCTTTCTAGAAAGGTGCCAGATAAGGGCTGGGAGAAAGCATCCGAAGGCCTGCACTCTTCTCATTTAAAGGTATCTAATTGAGGGAGAATTTGCGGGGACCGGCACATGGCCACTGCAGTGTGACTTCGTGGTGGAAAGAGAGGGCTGGCCTGATCTACATGCCCAGAGACAACTTCTTCATCACTTAAAAAAAAAAAAAAAAAAAAAAAAGCACAGGGCCTCAAGAGTAAGACACCCACTGTTGCATATTTAAACTGATGCTGGGCAGGCTGTGGTTATTTTTTTCTTCTCTATACAATTATGTAATTGATAGTACATCTTGGAATCAAGAAAATAAGGCATTCTGTAATAAGCGGATGGGATAAATATATAACTCGGGGTACACTTTGTACCCTAATGTGTTTACAATCGTTTTGGTTTATTTTTTTGGTCAGGATATTTTTTTAACTTACTTTCGAAGGCAAAAAGGGCAGGTAACGAAGACAAGCAAACCTTTCGGCTGTGCGTGTGGTTGATAAATTCCGTGGGAGCTCCCTAAGACCACGCACGGGGGCTCTCAACAGACCTGTTAAGAGCAAGCACTGACTGACGCAGCAGGGAAGTAGCGGCCACGCAAAGCCCTCCTCCCCACCCCACCCCCTTAAAGAAACCATAGGCTCTGAGACGGAATGGATCACACGGGTCGCGTAGGCAAGAAGTAATGGAGACCCCTTGCAAGGTCCCCTAGGTGTAGAAGATGGCAGTAATCCATTGCGGAAGCCAGCGTAACCTCTGGGAAAAACAAGAACAAAGCCATGCGCAAAGGGCGGCAGCACCGTTGGATGGATCTGCATGGATGGCTGGGTTCCTCGCCCCTTTCTCCAGGTGCCGGACGTATAACATCTAACCTGAGACCTAAAACTCAAAGACTGTCTTCCTCCAGAGGGTTCTAGGGATCCAACTGCAAAGACTTCCTTTTGAATCTGAGGGTTCTGTCAGGAGAGGGGTGACAGGGCACAGTGGGAAGCTAGCTGCTGTTGCCTTCTCTCCTGGGAATGCTGGTTTCCAAAGCCCTGCCTTGTAGAAAAATAAACCTCCCCCTCCCCCTCAAAGGGGAAAGGGGCCGGGGTCTTTTTCATCTATTTTACACTACTTACTAATATCAAGAAAGGTTTGGGAATTTACAGGGTTCAGAAGAAAAGTCTAGCCTGTGCTGTTTTTTGCTTTTTTTTTTTTTTTACTTTAAGATAAAAAATCACCTAAGTAGGCTTTTTAGAAATAGACTGAAACTCATACACTTTAGAGTTAAAAGGGGGGGGGGGGAAGGAGAGGGAAATTTTATCCTTAAAATATCCAATCCATCCAGTTATTCTTTAAGGCAAATTACGATTTCTACTAAGGCCTTTGGATGTGTAAGCGTCTCTGAGCTGAGTATCTTACAGGACCAAGCAGTCAGCAAGGTGTGGAGAGGGGAGACCTCTCATTCTGCTGCCTGGGAGTTCCAAAGGGCGGAACTCTGGGTTGCCGAGTAGGTGGCAGTGGCTTCTGCAGGGGTGGGAAGGAAGTAGCCACCTTCTCCAAGGTGTGGGGTTCAGCCCGCTCGCTAGATGTTCATGGAGGGAACGAGAGGCCTCGGCCTCCTTCCTCGGCCTTGATTTTCTATCTCTGTTCCCACCTCGAAGCTCTGACTTACCCCAGCCCAAACGCGGCCAAAGGCGCGACAATTAAGTGGCCCTCACTTGCCTGCTCCTATAGCAGGAGGAACCATCCCTTCCCCCTTCCCTCCAATTTAAAAGAAATCCTAACAACTTCATCCCTATCCTTTCATTTTAAAAGACATTCTAACAACTTGCCAAAAAAAAGGGAAAGAAAACAGCAAAATTGTGACATTTTTGTCATTTATTAAAAAAAAAAGAACTGAAATAGTTGAAAATTGACAATAGCAGAAAATGGGCCGAGTCACCGTTTAGAAAATGTTCTTCAGTTCAGAGGCTGAACTTCACATCTGAATGAAGAAGTGTGGGTCTGGGTGTGGGGTGGGGCAGAGATGGCGTGAGGCATTCTGGAGAAACCAGCCTCCAGAATACTGTGACCTGGACTCCACCTGTCCTCAGCACCGATGCTTATGTCCCAGGCTGTTGGGACACAGGTCGCTGGTTGTAGAGCCCAAGACTCAGTTGGGTGCAAGCGAACATTTTTGAGAGATGGGCCTGACCTGCCTCTGGTGGCACCCGAAGATGGTTTCTGAGGTAAAAGTCTGGAGTAAAAAAGTTCAGAATAAAATGCCTCATGGTGCTCCCAAGAGGCAGGTTCCTCTGGCAGAGGCAAGTGGAGAGAAAAGGAATGTTCAGTGGAGTAAAGGGGAGGAGGTGAAATTAACTTACAGAGATACTCTGGATGGGCCAGAAGGTGGAGGGTTCGCCATCTCTATGGTAGGTCTACCCTGACTGCCATGTTATCAGGACACATTGTGTTGTCACTGGGCTGTATCTTAATGTGACAATTATTAATCACTGTAGCTTATGTCAGTAATTGCCTTTCAAGAACTTGGAAAAAGGAGAGGGGGAAAAGTAAGAACTGTACACATCTCTAATTTAAAAATGAACTCTTGGTAGCACCTTTTGCTCTTGTTCCCATGTGACTTCACATCAACTGTGTCAGCTCTAAGCAGTTAATCTGGCACTTTGTATATTCTCAAATCGAACCTCTGGACAAGAAGTTCCTTGACCTCTTCCTGGTCCACAGGACAGTTTAATAAACACTGGAGAGGGAAGCCCTGCACCTGGTCCCTTTAACTGGCCACTAAGCTTTGCTGTGGCCGAGGTTTCAGAGGCAAGTGTGGGGAAGATCTAAACTCCTTTGAACATAGCTTTCTTCCCTTCACCTTTTAGGAGTTCCCCAAGATCTGCTTTGGGCAAATTGCATGGCAGCTTTGCATCGTGAAGAACAAATCCAATCTATCACAATGTTGCTGCTCACCAGATCCGAGTAGTGTCTCACCTGTCAATCTCACACCCTCCTCCTGTCAGGGATGTGAAATATTGCCACTGCGGGGTTCACGAGTAAGAGCCGGGACTCGGTCTCAGAGACTGCTTAAGTCAAGCGCAGGCTGAATTTCACTTTTGAGGCATGGAGGTTCTGTCTCCCAGGTAACCATACAGTTCTAGATTGCCCATCACAACTTGGGGATGGAATAGGAATGTTTAGGGCTGAGGGTCGAAACTAGGCTGACGTCTCCAACACGAACATGGGAAAAGCACGATGGGAAAACATCGTTTAAAGTCCTTCCTCTGCTCACACACCATTATTGTGCCATCTGTGGGTTCTACACCCCGATTTAAACTCCTCTCTGTGACCTGGACACCTTGGCCAAGAAGAACAGGCAGCATTCAGCCTTCCAGGGACGGAGTCATCCCTGTCCAGGCCACACGCTTTTGTGTAACAGATGTCAGAATGAAATATTAAATCCTGTTCCTTGAAAGACCAATTGTTCAGACCTGAGAAGGATATTATTCCGAAAACCCCTTCTGCCTTATGTATCTGGTGCAGAATGATCTGCTCACAGGAAATCCAGCTGTGGGACAGAGTTTTAAGGTCACAGATGGGACAGTTCGGATTCTTCTCGAACTGGGATGTGAGGTGTTGAGTGAGGGAGAGACCCCTGTGTGGGAGGAAAAGCCAGTGGCAGGCAGAGGAACCCAGGTCCTGTTTTATACCCCTGACCCCTTACTATGCCATGGGACTTGAACAAAACCCCAATGTTTGGGTCTTAAGCATCCCACAGTTTATATGACTCCAACCTGGTAGGGACTTGGGCTTCTGAATCTATAATTAGTGGTTAGGATTTATTTTCTTAGTTGTGTGGGGGGGAGGAGGAATGTGACTGTAGGAATGACTACTTCATTGTGTATGCTAAGCCCCAGTGCATTAGGGTTAAACTGCAAAACTCCTGACACCCCTTTCCTAATTCCATTAGTTCCCTGACTTCCTAATGCAGAAAGGGTACCAATGTCCAAATCAAAAGAGCAACTTGAGCCATGCCCAGCTACAAAAAATGGAAAGCAAAGCTGAAGCATCAGCTCAACATTAGCATCAGGTTTACGTTGCTTCTTCCTCCTCCCTGCACGGAACGTACTCTGCCTGGTGGCCCCACATGCTCTGCTGTGGACTGGGCCCACCATGCAGCTCGCTGCGGCATCCGGTGCATGCCAATTAGTGGTAAGTAGTGAAAGCATGCAGTTTAGGCTAGTGGTTAATGTAATCCTACGAATGCGACGCCACTTACTCTGCGTCATCTGACACAGGAGTTCTCGGACCGTATCTACAAGATCAAATAAGAAAAAAAAAAATTAGAGGGTTGGCAAAGAGTGGATGATGGGACCGACCTGAAAAAGCAAACTGTGGCAGAAATCAGTTTATGTATACCAAACCTTCTTGGCTGATCATGCTGAAAGAGAAATGTCATCACACCAATAGCAATATTCATTAGCTACTGAAAAACTAAAGCCTCGATATTTCCAAAGGGTATGACGTTTGTGTTAAAACCCAGAAGAGAAATCAAAGAATCCCATGCTGCCCACAAAGAAAAACTCTATCCAACGTAAACATAAAGAAGCTTAGGTGTAACCCACGGTGCTTGGAAAAGGCAGCTTAAAACACAAGCACACCATGGTTGGCCGGCCACAAACAGTTAAACCGCTCATGCCTCTGTGTCGGTGGTAATGGACTGTAATGGGCATGCAACATACACGCACCCTCCCCCAGCTGACCTGATGTGTTAATGCATCTGCACAGACAACATCAAAGACTAGTTCTACAGTTTTCTAAGAGGAAAGCAGAACTTCAGCCAGAACCCCCAATCAGTACCTTCCGTCTGCATTTGACAAAAACCACAATTCCTAGAAAACGGGTTGTCTTAATCAAAACCAGACTGAGGCTATCCCACAATGGAAAAGACCAAAGACTTTCCTAATCTTTTCTTTTCTTCTGATAATTTTCGTTTAGAAAGCTGTATCCTCTGTGATATGTTAGGTCTAAATGTGTCTACACAGCAGACAGGATTTAAGAAGAGAACATCACCCTATGGAAGCACACATCTGGATGGACAGCTCCCATGAACATACCCTTGAGCAAGGGTCAGAGTTGAAAGGCACCGTCCTTCTCTGTTCCTGAAAGGCTACTTCACTCTGGCATTCTGAATGTAGATAAAGAACTGTAGCTATAAGGAGCCTCTATCCTGCTTCTAGCTTCCCCGAAATCATACCTCCAAACTGTCAGCAAAACATTACCTTGTTCCATGATTAGTGTCCTATCAGGTAATTTCTGAAGGTTTCTTCTCGTACGTTTAGAGAAAGTACCCCACAATGTACATGTGTACACACACACACACACACACACACACACTTCTTCAACTTTCATCATTCTAGAACATTCTAACTTATTGGTAATTATTATTTTGTTTACAGGGAAAGTAATCCATACGTGGGTAAACCCCCAGATTTCTGTTGGAATGGCCACAGCAAGCCAAGGAAAGGGCTGTGAGCCTCCTCCTCTGCGATGGAAGACTCATTCTGTTCTCCACGGGCATTTCCAGAAGGTGTTAGTTTAAGTAAGAGTCTCAGTGTGCCCCAAATGCCACAACTGCAAAGCGCATGATGAGGATCCTCCCCACCAGAGAGAGGAAACATAAGCAGCATCAATCGTAAGTTCTGGATACCTGGGCTTCAGTGAGTAAAAAGGTCTTGGAATACACGTATTCAAACGCGGAGCTTGCTAACCCATCTTTGAAAGGGAAGTTATTCTTGAGGGAAGATTAATGGGGAATAGCTAACCAGCAGTTGTGTGGTTTCGTGTCATGATCTGGACGTCTTATTCGTGTCAGATTGAAGCAGAGTGTAATTTGGACAGTGAACTTATGCACACACAGTCTCACGCTAGCTAACACCTCTACAGTGTTGGCTTTGGGGTATATCTGAATTTCAACTGTTTCTTCACAGAACAATTAACAGCACTCATGGACATCTGTGCAGATAAGCGGATTCCTACAAAATTCTAAGTCTCACTATGCAAGAACTTTCCTGATTGTCTTCCCTCAGCAGTGGCCAGAGGAGGCCCCTGAGGGGTATTTTGGAGCACTGGAAGGAACAGGCACGCCCTGAAGATTGCCTTCTTTTATAGCCCTTTTCTGTGTGCTCCTGGATCTAAGGAATTTCCTCTGACCAATCTGTTAGAGGGCACAAATGTAAGTAAAACTGCCTTTGCTGGTAAGAGGAAGATAATTAGCACTTGGGATTCAGGGGCTTTTTTCAGTTATCAAACATCTCTCTCTCTCTCTCTCTCTCTCTCTCTCTCTCTCTCTCTCTCTCTCTCTCTCTCTCTCTCAGAAGGTTCTTCAATGCAAAGAAGAAGAGCCAGTAGGAATGGGCAGCCTATCAGAAGAGTCAGTTAACCAAGTCCCAATCTGAGGGCAGGGGAAGGTAACAGAAACAAGTCAGATACTGACTGACGGACGTCTTTATACAACTCCAGGCTCTAACAGAGCATCTCAGAATCCACAAGGATCCAGCGGGAGGTCCCTGTACGCCAAACTAATTTGAAGTGAGAGCTGACAATGGCTTTTACCACTCACCTAGGCCATGCACTCAGACGTGCGTTCTGCACATAGTAATTACTCAGTAAACCTTTGTCAAAAGGAAACACAAATTCTCAGAGTTGTGGGGGTTGGCTCGATAGAGGAGCATGGCATGGGCTGGGAGACGGCTCAGCAGGTAAAGGGGCTTGCCACCAAGCCTGATGACCCGAGGGTTTTTTGTTTGTTTTTGCTTTTTAGTAACTCACATGTTAGAAGGAAAGATCCAACTCCTGCAGGCTGTTCTTTGACCCCTACTGGCATGTGGGCATTCTCATTCATTCATTCATTCATTCATTCATTCATTCATTCATTCATTCATATTCTCTCTCTCTCTCTCTCTCTCTCTCTCTCTCTCTCTCTCTCTCTCTCATACAAACTCCCAAAAAAATTTTAAAGATGTCATAAAGTTCATGGGTCTCTCCACTTACATTAACTATTCATCCTAATATGGACTACAAATGAGTGGCAGATAGAATGTGTTAGGAATTCGCCAGGCCTCCGTGACTCTTCCTGTGACTTGTGTAGGCAATGCCTTGAAGTTCCCCTTCAAGGGGTTTTCCACTAAGAGCTAAGTTTAAATATTGGTGCTCTAATTCTGGGTTATGTCCTGGAGTTTGGTTTCCCATCTGCAACAGAAATCCACACTCTCAAAGGTCATGTGTGAAACCCAGAAATGCACCCAGAATGCACCAGTTCCCAGCCTGCAAGCCCCGCCTCCTTCTGTCTTTTCTCTCTGGTTTGCTCTAGAACAGCCCAGGGATCCAGAATAAAGCCTCAGGCTGGGACACCAGGGAGCTGAGTGACCATGGCGGGCAAGGCTGATCACTCAGTCCACTTTGTCACAACTTAACCAGCCTCAACCTGGGAAGCAAGTGGGACCCAAACACTTCGCTTTTCACCTGCCATGTTTCTCATCTGTGAAATGAGAGAATATCCACTCAAGCTGCCTGTGATTCTTCAGAGGTGAGCTGGAGAGAGAAGAGACACACACAGAAGAGGACACAACTTACTCCACATCTACGGTGTAAGGCACAGCTGCTGGACCTGCTCCCTGGACATCATTGTAATAAGATATTACTACTGTTATTATCCAGGAGCATAGAAACTCTGGGTCAAATCAGCTTATAAAGATGGCTAGGATACTTATTTTTTAAATTTGGATCAGTTAATGCTCTTCCTGGCCCCCACTGTGTCCTTGACCCAGGGCCATCAAGGGCTTTTGAGAAGCAGAATGCCAGTACTTTCTGCTTCATCCTGAGCTTAAGAGATAGCAAAGCACTTCTCTCTCACTGACCAGCATTGGGTAGGTATAACACACACACACACACACACACACACACACACACACACACACACACACACACACAATTCGTCTCATTAAATGACAACACCAGCTTCCACACATAGGACCTTGAACTCCAGGATCTTAACTCAGTCAGAAAGTGGGATAGAAATCCTGCCACCAGATGGCAGTGAGGTTGGCAAACGCTGAAAACATTGCAAATTTTATGAATGTTGTTTGTCTTCTTTGGCCTGAAATCCATACAATCAAGTAAGTTGGACCGAAGTCTGACCCTTTTGCCAAAGGCTCCTCTGTGAGCCAGGAACAAAGAAGAGTTCTTCACTTAGTCTGCCCACAAGACGAAGATCAAAAAGAATGGTTAACAGGTAAACTCATTACTCAACTACTCCTCATATCTGCTTACATGCAAAAGAGAGAAACACTCGGCACTGACTGGACCAGTGTCAATCATTCCGTATCTTCTAGCCGAAGCAGGTGAGTGGCCTTGATACACCATGATGCATTAGTAATACACTCAAAGCATGTGGCAAGGCCCCAATGGGAGAAATCAAGTCACGGGGCACAGGATAACTTGAGCTCTGATCATTCCTGGGTATACCCTCAGCAGATTACATTCTGCTACTGTACAAAAGAAACTAGATCGGTTTGGATCTGGGATGTCTAGGGAGCACCCCAGTTCTCCCATCATAATATCATCTTTTCATGAATCAGCCATCTTGCTCTGAGGGCCTTGTAGTCCACAGCCACTCCAGGAAGAAGCTGTTGTCTTCGCGGGCTTTGCTTCTGTTCCCAACGGCTCCCACCCAGAAGCCAGAGGACATGCTTTAGGGCAACATTTGGTCCAGCCAGTTAGAGACCATTTACTGCTAAAGGAATTCAATAGTGTCATTTACTGACACTAATTGAGGCACGAGTGCCTGGAGACCGAGCAGCTGCATAGGAAATCCCCCTTTGAATCCGGCCAGGCCTCTGTCATGCAGCTGGTACTTGGGAAAGGTCCCTGTTCTACTTTTCACCATTGTTGAGGAGGGAATCAAGCCAGTCCCCGCCGCATGCAAAGGCTAAAATCTCCATCCAGCCTGTGCTCCAGGAGTACAACTCCAATCCTAGTGCAGACAGATGGACGGGCACATCCCTTTAGGTGACTTTACTCCCCCACTGATTCAGTCACCGAGGGCACACAGGGATGTGCAGCTCTTATCTAGGCACACAGTGGCCACACACAGCAGAGGCGGCGGCGGCGTAACACACAAAGCAGGCAGGAGGCTCACAGGGGTCCACTGCACTCCTCCGGTCTTCCCGCTCTCGGCAGCACCTCAGGCTCTTTTTGAATAACTTCTTCACTTTGTTCTCTGCCATTCTGTGGCAGCTGCGTGGGTGTAACTAGAGTCAAAGAGGACAGTTTTGTTATGGGAAGACGCTTCACCCAAAGCCTGCTTGCCTGTCAGCCACCACCTCTGGGAGGCAGGATATGCTGGGCCTCACCTTCCTCTGTCCTTGCGTTGTCGCTTTGAACGCAGACCTGCTCTTCCTGGGACTCCGGCACTGGTGCCAGGCACGGGACCTTTTTGAGACAGTCATCTGTGCCGTAACGCACTATCCTAATGTTAACCAAGTAGCATGGTGTCAGGAGACAAAAGGTAGAGGGTTATGACTGAAAGACTAAGAGAGATCCTCGGCTGTCATTCCACCGGCCAGTTAGTAGAGGTGACACGATCAGATTTAGAGGGCAGAGTGTGAGTTCTCCAAAGGCCTCAGACACACCGAGAGGGCCTGGTATGACCTGCTCACTGCAGGACTGAGTAGTGGCCCATGAGCACTTGAGGACCCAAAGCCGCATTTCTCATGCAGTTTCTCGCCCCATCCTGCTCTCAGACACAGAAATCCTGAAGCCTCACCATGTGCTCCTACCACGTTTATACGGACAGGACAGCTTTTCCTCTTTCGGTGTCCACCAGTCTGGAGCTCCAGAGATTGTACAGGTCATGGACCGCCTCCCACCTCCTCTGGGTCTCAAGGACAAAGTATTGGGAGGAATGCTATGTTTTCTTCCCCCATGAAGAACGTCACACGACCGACCGGGCAGTGGTGGCGCCCGCCTTTAATCCCAGCACTCGGGAGGCAGAGCCAGGCGGATCTCTGTGAGTTCGAGGCCAACCTGGTCTACAGGCACCAGAACTACACAGAGAAACCCTGTCTCGAAAAACAACAACAACAAAAGACCATCACATGGCTCCTACCAAGTGGATGGGATGGAGGGTCTAGGAGAAGCAGGAGAATGAGAAATGTTCTGGTCTGCCTAAGAGAAGGGAGACCCGATGACAGGCCTGAAATGCCGGAAGAGGCCCTCCAGGGAAGAGGTGAGTGCTATCTTGTCCCGTGTGTGATTTACCAGACATGCTGAAAGCTTAGGGGGAGGGAGAGCCCCCTTTTAATGGGTCTACTTGGATGTCCAAAACTGAGTTCATGATGTCCCCAAGTACCTTCTAACTGGGAGACGGGAGACGGGGATGTTGTGACATGAGCCAGGTTTTATGTATTCAGAAGATACACCGGCAGTACCATTATGATATTCCATCTAATTATTTCAAGTCGTTCAACTAATAAAATGGTGTTCAACCGTTAGGCCCAAAGGGATGTCTGTGAAGATCACTGGTCCTCTCAGGTGCTGGTTCCCATGACAACAGACTGGAAATAGACACCTGCCATTTAACCTCACGCATGTGTTTCCCCAACGATGGGCCCCTAACACTGTTTTTCTGCTGTTGTGTGGAAGAGTCTATCAAATTTATGTCATCTCTGGAGGTTCCTGTAATGCACCTCATCAAACTCGTGGCATTTTGTTGTTAGATGGTTGGTTTTTGTTGAATTTATTTTTGTTTTGTTTTGGGATTTTGGGGGGGGGGGTGCTGGGGATCTAGCACGTGCTAAGCATATGCTCTACCACAGAGCTACATCGCCAGCCCCAGGCAACTTTAAAAGCAGCATTTGACCTGCATCCCATGCAGGCCTCCTTGCATAGGAGGGAAAAAAAAATACCTGCAGTCATTCTGTGGACTAAGCATTTGGTCCTCTTGTAAGCCAAAAGGAGCAGCAGAGGTAGGCAACCGAGAGAGAGTCTGGCTTCGGCTGCTGTGACTGACAACCTCCGAACTGTCCCTAGGCCCCGCCTTTCCAATGCTGAGTCGCTTCCAAGTCTGTTGGTCTATCTCTGTCACGGGCCCAAAGTGCACAAACTTTTGCCTGGGGCTGGATGCTTTCTTATAGGCCCTTGCTTTTCGGCTGGCAAAGTCATCTCGGATGGCCGTCTCTGCGTTGATTTCTGGTGAGGGCTCAGGGGCACAGGTGTTCTGAGCATCTCCGTCCCTGGTCAGAACCAGAAATCAGTTCCAGGAGATCCCAAGGCAAGTACAAATCAAGGTGAGGCCAGAAAGCCAAAACTAGATACATGAAGCACACTACCATGGGTAGAACACAATGGTTTTCCCATCAACCACTCAAATGAAGGGATGATCACTGTTCTTGCCTTGGTAAATAGTGCTTTAAGTTTCTGTTGCTTTCAAAGCATTAGTTCTAGCACCACAATTGATAGCATAAGAAAATTGTGGGTGCAGTGCCATGGTTAGTTATTCAAAAATCAAGTTGAAATTCTTTATAGTAAGCAAGTCTTGGAGAATAAATAACCACCCTTAGAAAATCAGCTGGATAAAGAGGATGTTTTCTGCTAACGTGGCTTTTAGTATCAATGCTTCCTCTCATGCAGAACGTGCTCACTTCCAGACATTCTGCGTTGAGAGAGGCACTCTTTCCAGCCATCAAAATAGAAAACGAAATCTGGATAATTGCTCAATTCTCTGCATCTGAA
The DNA here is from genome assembly GCF_049852395.1 of Peromyscus maniculatus bairdii. Lineage (NCBI taxonomy): Eukaryota > Metazoa > Chordata > Mammalia > Rodentia > Cricetidae > Peromyscus > Peromyscus maniculatus. The sequence goes on along the minus strand of NC_134861.1, from coordinate 62,652,748 downwards.
ATCCTACCCCTGTCAGGGGGTGAAACCATGACACACCTTGTCTTTCCTGACACTTTCAATCTCTCCCACGTCTCCAGGTCAGCTTCTGTAATGCTGGAGAGTTTAATGAAGCTCGGAGCCTCATGGTGAGGGGTCTGCCTGCCCCGGATTCTCCTCTGGGCCAGGTCGTCCTTCTGAAGATCCGGTGCCCTCCTGGAATTTGTTTCCACCGGTTCAGTCTCCTGAGTTCTCAAGACACAGGCCACTACTGTGTTCCCTTCTTCGGGTTGGTCCTGGTCTCTGTTGATTTGATTGGGGCCCCCACATCATCGGAAAAGCCAAGTTGAAGGAGGGGGAGCAGACAAACAGAATGTCAAGCATGGAAACTTAGAGGCTGAGGGCAGAATGCAACCACAGGAACATCCTTTTCCTCCTCAAAAACATGGGATTAATAGAGCTGTGAGCATCTTCATAGGACGGGACATGGGGTCCTGCACATGCTAGGCAAGTGCTCTAAGCCTGGGCTACATCTCCAGCCCTTTGTGCTACCCCTTTAATACTATAATAAAGCAGATGTTTTTCCTTCCATCTGTGATAGTCTCTAGCTTGTCTAGGAAGGAAAGCCAGGGCTGGCTAAAGACTGATGACGATAGTTATGAGATTTCAGCTTGACAGTAATGATGCTCAATTCCCACACTATTCAAGTCACTATAATGAATTCGAGTTTTCTGATTGAATCTCTCAGCCCTCTTAGAATGCTTTTTGCTACATCAGTAAATGTCGGTAATGAGCTTGGCATGATCCAAACTCTAGGATTATTTTGGAGATAGCTGGGACATGGTTCAGATGTGAACATCTCAACTGTAAACCCCCAATGGCTTGAGAGTAGAGTTAGGTTGATCTGAACATTGAGCCTCGCTCTCTGTTTTATATATTAATCGGGGTTGGCTACTATAAGCACAAGAAGAGAGAAAATACACTCTTTTCTCCGGGTAGTAACTACTGACCTTTCTGAAGGCTGAACTGATAGTCTCAATTGTTCTACTACTAAATTAAATGCAGGTCGACACATGTAATGTAAAGCTGTGTCAGCCATATACTTCAACAGTCTATCACACTGAAACACAGTCTTTTGTGTGTATGTACCAAGCATAATGGTGCACATCTATCTGTAGTCCTAGCATTTGGGAGATGGAGACAGGAGGAACACGAGTTCAAGGCCAGCCTCGGCTTGCAAGTTCCAGGCCCAGACTGGGCTACACAAAACCCTATGTCCAAAGTAAAGCAAAGCACATACACCAACAAACACCAACTGTTTACCGAAAGTTCAATAGCTTTGCTTATAGAGTGAGTGGCTTTTAATTCGGAAAGTGCAAGAGAGGGCACGATATTCTTAGTTCCACAGACTTCAACTCTCTAAAATGATGGGCAGGAAAATAATACAATCTGAACTCCGATTTTGATATAAGGAAAACCCACAAGATGATACATTTTGCAGGGTGAAATTCTGCGAAGCAGACACCTTGACTGTCGCCACGCTCTCTTTGTACACAAATCACTGGCCAGAGCCCGCAGGACTACAACTTTCCTTCCTCAGTTCACCCCAACATGTACCAGCTGAGCACCTTTCATCTAAATACTTTACATCAGCAGTGCTTTGGAGTCCAGATTTTTTTTTTTTTTTTGGTTTTTCGAGACAGGGTTTCTCTGTGTAGCTTTGCGCCTTTCCTGACACTCACTTGGTAGTCCAGGCTGGCCTCGAACTCACAGAGATCCGCCTACCTCTGCCTCCCAAGTGCTGGGATTAAAGGCGTGCGCCACCACTGCCCGGCTGGAGTCCAGATTTTTAAAATTTTGGAATCTTTTGCACATACACCATGAGATATCATGGGGGTAGGGCTCAAGTCTACACATGAATTTCATTTATGGTTCATATACATTCTATGGACATGGCCCAAAGGTGATCTGTATACAGCTTTTTTTTTGTTTTTTTTTTTTTTTTTGTTTGTTTTTTTTTTAGTGCACCTGCATTTTGACTGTGACCTGTCATGTGACGTCAGGGGTGGGATTTTCCACTTGTGGTATGTCAGGCTCTAAACATTTTTGGATTGGGGGCCATTTGAACCAAGATGATGGGAGAAAGATGGGAGGAGGAAATTCACTTGAGAATGACTTCTCCAACAGTACTTGTGGAAGTATGTAATATGTCCGAGAAGGGGTGTATGTGCATGTGTGTGTGTGTGCAGGCATGTGTGCATTCATGCATGTGCACATATTTGATGTGTGTGAATACATCCGCTCCTGGGCCATGGCAGGCATGTGGAGGTCAGTGGGCAGCCTCAGCTGTTGATCCTCTCTCTCCCCCTTGGTTGAGACAGGCTCTCTTGCTTACTGCTAGATGCTAGGCTCGCTGCCCTGCAAGCTTCTGACAATTCTCCTGTCTCCATCTCTCATTGCCTGGTCGCTAGGAGTGCCCTGGATCACAGGCACTAGTGATACTGCTGGGAATTTCTGTGGGTTCTGGGAATCGGGACTCCAGTCATTAAACCTGTACGAGAATCACTCTGCCTCCTGAGCCATCTACCCAGCTCCGCTTTGTTTCTGACGAGAAATAGCCACCTTCATTTGTCCAAGTGATCTTGCTTGTGCGAGAGAAGAAAGGACAAGCTTTGTTTTTCTCCCTCCGTCTAAAAAGTTGCTCATACAAGAGGCTAATAGGAAGGTAATGGCTGTTTCCTGCCCCCTTTGGATGGAGTGGAGCGCCCTTGAGTAATGGCTGCTCTCTGAAAGGCAGTTGGACATGTCTAGGTGGCTAGTGACGTGAACTTACAGAAACCAGAGGCAGAAAAGTGGGGATGGAGACTGTGTACAGATCATCTGTGCTTAATTATGATCTCTCTCTCTCACACACACACACAGAATGCACACACACCTTTTACACTCCAGATTGTTCTTGACTGGTGGTCCCTTTGAGACCTGTTTACTGCCACCTGCCTTCTCTCCGTCTTTTTTTTGGTAAGGTCCATACAGGAGCTGATTAAGGGGCACCTGTGGCTTGCTCTGGTTCATCCTTGCCCTCCTCGCAGCAAAGTCGTCTTTCTCAAGGTCAGGCAGTCGACATGCGACTTCGTCTTCTGACTCTGAGTCTCTGCCATGTTGGGTCAGGAAAGGGTTCTCCTTCCGAAGGATGATATCACGAGTGGCTTCATTCTCGTCACTCGATTGCTTCTGACTGACAGAGCAAAATCAAACGGAACTCTCCACACGTGATCAGACCAGAAGACTTTCAACTCCCCATCTCCAGGCAATCGCACTGTTATTGGAAAGTCCTCTCGATGCTGTTAGTTCAAAGGGCATCATCGCCTTATTATTTTAGTACAGAGCCGCAGCATTGTTAGGATAGGCTTACGATCTTGAATTCAGCCAGATGCAAACACTAAAAAGTCATGGAATCTGCAGGACTCCATGAGCATCCATAAAAGCAAAATCCTAAATGGCTCGTAAAGTGACAATCCAAATTCTTTTTGTGAAATTGGGAAAAAAACACAGGGAGCTTATCACTGCCGCTTTTCTTTATGAGCAGCACATTTGCCACGCACACAGTAGGCACTCAGCTTGGTCTGGGCCGAGAGAGCAGAAGAATGAGCCCAAGAAATGAATCTGGAAGAAAACTCATGAACGAAGCCATGTGCTAGGATACGGGACATGTGCCCACTAGAAAGCCCAAGGAAGGTCTTTCGGCAACCAACTGAGCTGAGCGGAGGCATGTGGACTAGATCGGGACCACTCAGAGGATGACACATCAGCTGATCAAGCCCTGTATTCTCCCATCAGCACCTGCTTCCTCCCCTCCATCCCTCAGTGCTCCACCTCCCAGATCTGCTTCCTCCCTATTGGTGGAAGTGTGGTACAGCATGGTAAAGGCATTCTGCCAAATGACGGCTACAGATGATTTCCATTTCCAAAGGAGTCTTGAAGGCCCCTTAAAACCAGCAGCTTTTAAACTGGTAAAGGCAATTTGATAGCGATAGGTCAGGCAGCAAGCCTTAGGACCGCTCTTATTTTTTCTTTTTTGTCCCGGGGCGGCAGGCAAGGCAGCAACTGTGTTTAGACGGCATTCAAAGAAAATCTCGTCCCTCCATCCCTTCCAAAGACCAGCTTCATTTTTAAACCACAACCTGGGCTGGAACCTTTATCCCCCAACCGTTCATTGTATTTTCAGTTCATAAAGACGACAAGCAAATAAAGATAATCCAATTTCTACAGAAGCATACCTACTTTGTATGGGCTTTTAGAAAGAGGATTAAAAGTTCTTGAGCTGAGGACCTAGCAGAAGAACAAAATCATTTGATTTCTAAAAAAAAAAAAAAAAAAAAAAGTGTACGTATTTTGTATGGGCTTTATGAAAGGTGATGTAAAGTTTCCGAATGGAGGATACAGCGTGGTGGCAGAGCACTTGCCTAGCATGCACACAGACCCAAGTTCAATCAGTAGTACTACACCCCACCTTACCCCCACTCCCACTACCAAATGTGTTTAAGGTCAGGCAAGGTGGCTCAGTGCGTGAAGGAGCTTGCTGCCCGGTGTGACAAGTTTCTGATTCCTGGAACAGTGTGGCACAAGAACTGATTCCCATAAATTGTTCTCTGACCTTCACTATGTGCACTACAGCACAATGGCATGAACACAAATGTATGCACATGTTTACAGTATTGAATTGTGCCCTTAGAATTGTACACTCAACTCAGTCTCCTGCCTAGTCCCTCTCAAAACTGTGTTCACTTTCCTTCCCTGAATCTTTGGTTGACATGTTTGGCAGAGATCAACTTGGATTGGTCAATGATGGCTATGAAGAATAGTTAGTAGAAAATGACAGACCACTGAATCTCTTCAGTCATTATGCAAAAGCAAATTGATTATAATGATGCTGGCCAGTGGATAATGAGCATACACTATGTCCTACATAGTGATTCTAAAACTAAAACTGCATGGCCTAGGGTATATGCTTTTCCTCATTTTATCAAGTAGAAAGTAAGATTAGGCCAAGGAATTTGCACAAGGTCAAAGAGCTGGAACATAAATTCGAATACAAATCAAGGCAGGCTGGGTCCAGAGGCCCTGCTCTATGACAATGAATAGACCACTGTGCTACTGATTGGACAAACAACAATGCCAGGAACAGCTTTGAAAGCAGAGCACCATATCAAAAAAAAGAAAAAAGGGGAAAAAAAGCATTATCATTCCTATGAGAACAGGAAAAAGGGAAGTAATTTGGTTACTAAATAAAGGGATTTTTGTGAGTCGGGCTTAGAATAGAGTTGTAAATTGCACTGCACAGAAGAACACGGAGAGGACTGATGATAGCAGAATGCTAACTAGTCACACCTCCCAACTTTGCTCAACATTTACTATTATACAAAGCCCTCTCCATGGCAAGCGCCTCACACAGTCTCACACCCCTGTGTGGGGCAGATCATCAGGATGAATCAAGTCTAAGACTAAACTGCTTTCCACTTTCTGACTGCGAGGCCTGGTCTTCATCTCCGGAAGAATGTGTTAAAATAAAAAGTATGCATGTATGCAAATGGCCCTGCCAATTTACAATGCCAATCTGAGCTGTGCGAATCTGGTACCTTATGCCTCTTGCAGGCCCAGCTGGGCTGCAAATTCCCCTAGTGTTTCTTTCTAGGCTAACTGCCCAGTGTAGCAGGACTTGCTTCAAGTGATCTCAATTTAGATATGCGTGCTTCAAAGAAGAGACTGAATCAAGTTTCTGTCAATGGCCACTTTAAGACATTCCCAGCTCTGGAGTATCACTACTCCAACTGGAAAACTGTTACTATGAGCAATTCTTGTTCATTGTATGAATTCTGTAAATTCAGAGCTTTGTGGCCATCTCAGAGAAATGAAAAATGATGTAAATTATTGGCTGGCACTACTGACCACGAAATAAAAATGCATTGAAAGCAGATATGTAGAAGAATGGTCACAAGTATCTATGAACCAAAAATATTTCAATGACTTCTATTCTGTATTATTTAGTCCTTCAAGGCAGTCTATTGTTAAACTCTGATACAGTTTTAATTTTCAATAACTACCAGTCTGAGAAGCTGGTGCATAGACTGATGACCAAGAGAACCCTACAAACCAGGAATTATGATATCCACTTTGCAGAGAATATTAAAGCCTCTAGTTCAAGTTCTACGAACTTAGTTAAGTAACTTTAACCATAAGCATCAGTCAGACTGCTCAGACTTACATTTACTGATAGGGTTGGCAATTGCTAGGTGGACAGTGCTCACTAGAAGTAATACAATCCATATGTAACTTGCAATGCAGAAGCCTAGCAGACCCCAAGGGCACAGGTCTGCAATCACAGCTACTTGGGAGGCTGAGTCAGGAAGATCACAAGTTCAAGACCTGGTTCAACAACGGAGAAATGCAGAGCCCAAGCTTATGATCTGGCAACTCTGCCAGTCTCATCTAAAAACAAAACAAAGGAATGCTGTCATGATAAGAGAGATTATGGATTAAAACTAAGGAATGGGCCAAGGGGGCTGGGGAGATAGCTCTGTAGGTGAGCCCTTGCTGTACAAGCAAAAGAACCCGACTTTTAATTCACAGTCCCCACTTAAAGGGGCGTGGCTGCACATGTACTCATAATCTCAGGCTGGGGGCGGGGGAGAGGCAAAGACAATGGCATCACTGGGACTTTCTGGCCACCAGCCCAGCTCCAGATTCAATCAGAGACCCTGCTCCAAGGGCTAAGATGGAGACTGACAGAGCAACATACACGGTGTCCTCCTCTGGCCTTTGCATTCTCAAGAGCACAAACACGCACATGTAACACACACACACACACACACACACACACACACACACAAAACAGAAATAAACTAAGGAAGAGTTGGCATTCTCTTTCACCCCTTTTACTTGGCAATGAGCAGACAGCTTGGCTTGGCAGTGAGTCTGATCTATTGAAAGAAACTGGGCTCTCCAGAAAGGCCTGTTCGTTCTCTTGGGAATGTCATGGGCAACAGCAGAAACCTGTTACCCTGTCTCCAGGCACAGCAGACACATGCAGAGTCACAAAGGTCATGCCTGTGTCTGTCTGGTCCCTAGACTGGGGGATCTGTGCAGAAATCAGCAGGAAGCCAGCATCTGGTCCAGCGGGACACGGAAGAGTATGTGTCTGGCACTGGGCTACATCTGTTCTTCCTCTGAAGAGTTCTAAAATGTCTATTGTCCCTTGGAGGGTTGTCCCCCTCTGTCATTAATTACCATGTGGTTGAGAAGATTCATAGACTAGTGGAAAATACTGAGTGATGAAACACGTGCAAATAATTAGAAGAGAAGTACGGTCACGTGAAACCTATAATTCAGTTAAAAAATGTACTTCTCCAATGGGAAACACCAAATAAGAGAACTCAAATCTCTATGGTATTTTAATTTAGGGGGAAGTGAATCTTGGTTCTTATTTTACCCTCTTAAAAACAGAAATCTGGCTTCTTTGGCAGAATCTTAGGGGGAGGAGTAATTAAGTTAACATGATCATAAAATAAAACAGAAGAAAAAGCAGTTTATATGCTATTTTTTCAAACTTTGATGGAAATTCTAATAAATATTAACTGCCACATGTCTACTGGGAAGGCTTATTTTCTGTTCCTTGATGCTAAGGTACCTCCTGATTCATTTTTTCACAAGCAGTATGGGTCCTATTGGCTTCCAACCTCATGGGGAAATGGAATGACATGCACCTTTGCTCTGTGTATATACTGGCTTAAAAATAATGCAAAGATGTATGTGAGGATCCGTGGGAAGGAAAGAGAAAAGTGGCCTGGCTCTAAAGGTGTCCCCCACCCTCCTGTGTATGTCCCTTTCTTGTACAGCATATGCCAGACAAACAGCCCTTCCCAACTGAGCGACAGCCCTCAAGAATTATCTTTAGCTTCTTGCCGGGTCCAAAAAATGTGATGGCCAGAATCCATCTGGATGTCAAAACAAGAGCCTTGAGGTCAAATGCTCTGAGAGACATTGGCATAGCTCAATGATTTATAATCTCACGTTTCCCCACACTGAGACCACACACACACACACACACACACACACACACACACACACACACACACACCCGTCATGATTTGCAGTTCATTCCAGTCAAGCCACTTTTTGCCACATTAAAAGCAGGACCCCAAGTGTGGATAAGCTGAGAATGACTCCCAACGCTACTGTGCCTTGTAAAAGGTTAAGTGACAAAAACCGTAGACATGCTGGGCTGGTGGCATGGTCTACGTGGCTTTGGGAGTGAGCTAGCCGCTGAAGGTCTGTCTACCAAGTGAACTCTTGGTGACTAAAGCGGATGAACGGTGCAACTCTGGGGGACATTCTCCAGGAACATTCACAGCTGCCCTGACGCCACTGTGAATGCTGTGAGAGGAGGTCGGAGGTGGGACGACGTGACAAGCTGCAGACTTCTGCTTCAGGGCTAACTCGGCTGACACAGGTAAGAAGTAAACCAGGTATCACCAAACAAGCGTAGAAGCATAAATGACCACCTAAATACAGGATTTCCCCCCACCAGAATCACACTTTAAACCACGACTCTATGTTTGTATGCTGAGCGAGAGTCGTTATCCAAGAACTCAATGTTTTATTATAAAATACGCTTCTCACCGAGTGGCGCAGGTCACTGATAGGACTCCTAAAGTACACAACTGTGCCCCCTGTCATCTTATTCCTGTGTGTGCCCCGGAAGCACCCCACCTTTCCTTGCTCACCCTCTACTGCTCTTTCAAAGACTCCAAAGACAAAGATTTTCTTGATGAATTTTAGCTAAAAGACTTCACAGATATGGTAAAAAAAAATAAGGTATATGCATCCGAGATGTAGAAAGTTAATTTTGCAGGTTTGTGCCCTTATCTGTATAACTTAGTAATACTCTGATTGTGTTCTAAGGCTAAAGAGGGGGAGTCGGGCAAGTTTGAAAAACGGTGCAGGGTAAGGGGATGGTATTCATTTCTGTATTCAGCTTTTAGCTTGGTCTCTGGGATAGGCAGATGTTTGGAAGAGACAGGGAAAGTATATTTCCAACACAGTCAAAGAATATTTGGATATTCGGGAAGATACAGTGTGATATTCTTCTTCATTATTTCAGAGCCCTGCTTATAACACAAGCAGACTTTACATCAAAATTTCTAGAAATGCATACATGTTTAAGGTAGGAAGATTAACTGTGGGATACCACCAACAGGGAAGGAATATATTCTTTTTGGGTGCTTAAAAAAAATCAACACAAAGCTATCTTACAGTTAAATCTATAAAAGCCAACATTGAATACTTCGGTCAAGAACTAGACGATGGAAATAACCACACAGGGAGCATACAGAGAAATATATGTGTGGGAGGCAGATGCAGTGCTCTATGGTCAGAGGACCTGACTCTGGCTGCCAGGCCAGCTCTGGCCAGCTCTTACATCTTTGCTATGTTTTGAAGGTGAACTATCACCAGAATACCCACCAGCTTATGTGTTTGTTGACGTGATCTCCGGACAGTGACACTGTTTTGGGAGATGGGACACAGGATCTGACTGGTAGAGGTGAGTCACTGGGAACAAGCCTTTGGGGGTGGGTGGGGGAGGGGTTGTAGTCTGACCTTATTGATCCCATTCTCTACTGCCTGCTACAATAAATCCAGCTGCCTCACTCTCCCGTCAATATGACCACACTGCTCCCACCTCCACACTCTCCCTGACACGATGGACTGAAATATCCCCTGAGACCATGGGCAAAAATAAACCACTCTTCCCTGAAGTGGCTCAGGTCAGGTACTTCTTTTCACAGCACTAAGACAAGTAATATAATCACCCATCCTTTGTTTCTCCTTTTGAAAAAAGTGAGTGTATTAGTGACTTTTTTTTTTAAATGAAAAGGAATTTCAAGTGTCAAATTTCTCAGAACATCCATCTGTTACATAAGCATTGATTGCAAGATTATTTGTGAGAATCACTGTGGTTCTTATTAAAAAAAAAAACCCCACCCCACCCCCAATAAAACTGTAGACCTGTAGAATTCTGTGGCTTTGATTGTTAAAACACTTCAAACCACCTATCCTTCAAAGCCAGTGGCACTGTCCACTAATGCCTTTAGCTGCAATGACATCACTGTTCTGTTCTTAGCTTCTGAATCACCATGCTTTGGAAAACACATCGACACATCCAGTCCTTACTACTCCTTAAAAGAGCGTGTATTTCTGCAAGCCAGTTATTCTCTATGAACAGACTGCCCCCTATTTCAAGACACTGAACATAGTCTAATGATGGGTCGGTCACATGAGGTAATGAGCCATTTAGGAGTAGTATGAAAGTTAACAAGACACAGGCAATAGGAGAATTAAATGTTATTGCTAGGTAAACCCTGCAGCCCATAATAGCTGACCACAGGGATGGCGTCTAATGAAGCACAGAGGAGCTCACACTTTATCTCCACTTTAGCTAGCCGAGGACTTAGCAGAGACATGCCCCAAGGCAGAATATCTATTTCTACTTGTCCCGAGCAGGGAGGGGTAATGCAATGGACATGTAGCAACTGGAGAAACAAGATGAGAAGTCCAACTTGCTAGACGGAGTCCAAACCTGCGGGCATGCAGAAGGCCAGCCAGGCCAGCCCTCAGCTGGCAGAGCTAACCTGGCAAAGCGCTGTGCTGCGGGCATGACCTTGATCCCAGCTTGCTCCAGCTTTCTGCGCTTTTGGCTTTCCACGGCATCTCTGTCTTCAGGAACGGCAGTTGGTACTACAGCCACATCCTCAGGAGACTGTGCCTCACCATGGCTGAGAGGAGGTTCTAACCCACAGTGAGGCCACCCATCCGGGCCCGTCTGGCTGCTGGGGTCATCTTCACCAGGAGACCCTGCTTCACTCCCCTCCTCCTCTATTGTTTCAGGATAACTAGTGAGTTGGACAACATGGTTTACTAAGCTAATAGTCAGGTCAGGGAACAGACCGGACATCGCTTCCAAGACATTCTGATATCACTTTTAACTAAAAAAAAAATTAACAATCACAGCCCAGAATGGGATCCTGCTAATGTGAGGGCAACTTAGCGTAGCTAATTAATACAATGCACTTCTCCTACACATGCGGATCAAGGACTCTTGTAAACTTGATACTGAAAACAAAAAACTTTTTCTGCTGGAAAGGTAAAATTCATTAGTTTTGATCAATAAGCAAAATTTTTAGCTAAACATTTCCTTAGTGGAAAAATCGTAGATAATAAAAATGAGATATTAAAGTCCTTATAAGGTTACTAAAGGCAGGGACTGTTTCTTACTGTTTGACTACTGGGTCCCCAAACCCTAAAAGACCGCACGCAGCACATAATCGATACTCAGCACTTAACAAGTATTCGCAGGATAAATATGTACCTTCATACGGAGATTAAGGAAACAGTTTCCTTCTCTAAAACAAATGTAAAACATGTCTTCTATTTATTCTGACCCTTGTCTACACTGATCTTCAAGGCCCGTCAGTGCTGTTCTCTCGTGCTTGCTCTACACGAGTGCACCAAGACTCTCTGTGCCCAGTCTTTGTACCCCCACTGTAACGGGCTCAGAAGTCGGGCAGCCTCCACAACAGGACACACGTGACACATGTGTGTTTTCCACCTTCGGTCAACAGAACCGGCCCAGAGCATCCGCTCCTCAGCGGAAGTATTTCTTGGGTACCTTACTCTGTGCCAGGCATGGCGCAAGAAATCGGTATCCTATGGCAAGCTCTCTGGGATGCACTGGCCACTTACTTTCCTCCAAAATGGTGCCTCGAAGTACCGAAACCTCATTCCTACCTGAAGGGCCTCTCCCCGCCCAGGGGGGAGGTGGCCATGCTCCAGCTCTTCCGGTACTCCTCCCGCTCCACCTTCTTCTTTCTCAGAGGCGCCGGGACGTAGGCGGTCTGGTTGCTTTTGTTCGGGAGGTACTGGTTAAAAGGCACTGCAGACTTCGGCTCGCCATGGGAAGTCCGTCGTGCAGACATATCATCTTTCTTCACATCCGGCAACTTCCGGTGCGGCAAGTCGGATTCAGAGTCGCTTCCTCTTCCTGGCAAAGACAAGACAAAGGCTGGGGAAGTGTGTCGGGCTAGCAGAGACACGCAGCAGCGCAGTGGCATCTCTAATACAATCTTGTGTGTTCTGGAATCCATACCTTGAGCTAGTAACTTGGAAAGTGTCTACATTAACCTCCTCTGGAAAGAGGCCTCAATTTCAGTGAGGAAAAAACCAAAAAACTACAAGCATGTTTTTTATTGGCGGTAGTAGTGGTGGTGGTAGGTTTTTTTTTCTCTCTCTCTCTCCCTGTCTTTTTTTCTTTTTTTCATAGAGATAAGCTTAAGTGTGTCTGGAATTACAGTAAATGACACAGTTATGTGGACTTGTTTGCCTGCCAAGCCTTATGCTTTGGCCACTCTCAAAAGAAAATCTCATCAGTTCTCCAGTGGGGTTTTTACTGATGTCTAGCCAGAGTGTACTGTGCTAGACATTGTGACAAGTATGCATTAGAAATGATTTGTCTTTCTGTATCTTTCACCCTGCTTCAGAACACGGAGAAGACACAAATTATCTAGTAGCAAAGACAGACAAGGATGGCAGAGCTTAGAAAAGTGACCAGTTGGACTTCATTGAAGGTTGACCTTTCAAGAGGTTACGCCTTCTTCTACACACTTTTCCCAGGTCCCTGAGCTGGGGAAAATCTTCTTCCTACTGTGGCTACCAACCCATGGTCATGTCTTCTCTCCCTGTACATGGTTCTTTCTCCCTTTGTTTTAAGAACCAGAGCCGTCCAGTATACAGCTTCTAAGGCATGCCATTGCAGCCAATGGGCATCTCCCACAAAGATGGAGACATGAATTAGTTTGGCTGAAAAAGTGTTTTGTCTTGTTTTGAATGCAAAGGAATCCAGCGCTGCCAACACCAGCCTTGCGCCTAGAGCATGGCCCCAGTAACTGTAAAATATTCTTTGTGAAAAGCCCAAGTCTCATGTTGTTAGATTTCTAAGGTCTATTAGAATGAAGACAAACACAATCGTATGAGTAGCTGCTATTTTAAAGCTGGTTGAAAACTCTTAATCAATGAATGAGAGCATGACATCATTCTGACTCTGTTGATAACAAAGACATTGATGCTTAGGAAGAGAGCCAAGAGCCGGAACAAGGCAGAGGGGGTAGTGTGTAAGGCTAGAGCCACTCCATCTCCATCTCTGTTATTCATTAGTCTTGTTAACCCGACTACTAATCTGTAAAGTGAGGGTAACAATGCCATCTGCTTTATGGGACTACTGGAAGGGTGGAATCCACCTACAGCTGTTGGCCCAGTATCCGGCACCTAGAGTTTAATACTTGCCGCCTACTCTTTGTAACCTAACGGTCTGGGTCCGTCACACAGGAGCTGTGGCTTCCGAAGTTTGCCCCTAACACACTTAAATGTCCTCTTCTGTGAGACTGGGATGAAAGGATTTGCCCCAAAGATTAGACGATAAAATGATGTTTAAGAGACCGTAAAAGTTAAAAAGCACTGGCTGTGAACAAGTTGTTCATTGTATGTGAAATAGTCAGACTATGAATTATTCATGGCACGCACTTACGGTCTCTCTTCTGAAATTTTGGCCACTTCCTGGCTTGTTAGTGTTTGGTTCATTCTTTAGCCCCTTTCCCACCACAAGTTTTAACAAGTGTATCTGTCAGTGCCAAAATAAAATGTTGCCTGTAAACAAATACGCACACCGCCTGGCCTTGCCAAGCACATGGATTTGTTTCTCCACTTGAGAGTAGCCTCTCTTTATAAGGATAGAAACAGGCTCAGAGAGGTCCCCCCCCCCCCCATGGCTGATTAGTGTGGGCTCGGGGAGACTGGATTCTGCTCTCCAGACACCCAACGTTCTGTCCCGTGAGCACACTGCTCTGAGAAAAAAAAAAAAAAAAAACATCTTTTTACAGTGTCCCGGCTAGGGGAACTACTCCAGTGTGCCGAATAAATGAATGAAAGCATTTACTATGACAGCTTAGTGATGGTTACAGTTGTCTTGGATTCCTCAATCTATAGTCTAGGGGCCACATTTCTGTATCACATCTAAATATTATCACAATATACTGAAAGTCTCAAAATACGTTAGCATGTAAGCACACCCCTTTCCTCCTTGAATTACTCTTCGGGATGGTCTCAACAGACATTTTAAGAAACGTTAACCTGCCCGTGTCCCTGGTCTTAGCTGTGGAGTGGGCAGCTTCAAAGACGCACAGCCAAGATGGCATTTCCGGTGCACCACCTGTGAGCTCCCCAACACGGGGAGTTGAAACCCCAGGTCCCCTAGGTTCCCGTGGCCTTCACAGAGGAGACACTAGTGTTCCCCTGAGGTGGTGTGAGGGTTAGGTGAAATGGCGCTGGGGACCTCAGGAAGGCTGCTGTGGTGTGCCGGGGTAATTGTAAGGCTAGACCTGAAAAAGATTGTTACTTCCCTTCATCCTGCGGCCCTGGAAAGCTACCAGGCTGGCTTCTCCCCAAACGTTCAGAGTTAGGAAAACAGAACGGAGCACACGGTGCACTATCATTTTATCAAAGTCTCACCCCTCTTTTCCAGGTGCTTACCAGCAAGTAGAGCCATTTGGTTTCCTTACCCTCCTCCACCCCCTCTTCCTTCCACATATCTGCTGCCAAACACCCCAAAATTACAAAGACTTTGTCATTTTTTTCTAGCATTTTACTTGTACTTACTCTTTATATTTTTTTTGTAACACATCTTTTTAAAAAAAATATTGGCATACTGAATTAAGGCAATGAGTCATATTTATGAACTATTACTAATTTTAAAGCAACATGAGTACAATGTTATGTTTTCTGTTCACTGAAGTTTTCTGAGTGACCTCACAGGTGACGCTTGTGGAAGCGGAAGGAGGCACTTGGTATCTGGCTGGCAAGACATGTTGGCTGAAGCAAGCCTGCCAGGAAACTGTATCCAAATCAGAATCATGGCACTTCTGAACGTGGCTTGTCTCTTTTGAATTGATCAGTGGGTACCCATCCGTAATAACACAGCTGAAGCCTTCCATATGGACCCAATACAAAGGGAAAGAATTTTATGTTAAAATTGCCCCAGATTGGTTGTGAGTCCGGGGACAAAAAAATGTTAAGACATCCCCCCTCAAAAAAAAAAAAAATCTTCCAAACATGGAACTATTCATTAGAACTAGCAATCTTACTGATGAGCATCATTTTAAAGGAACATACTGGAAAGGACGATTAAGAAATGTGTTTTTTCTTTTAAAGCTTCACTGGGTCCTGATTAGTTTACAGGAAGGTATCCCTGAAGGTATCAGATTGACTGGTAAAACCTATGGAGATGCCAGTGACGGGGAACGGTAGGGCTGTATTCTCCAGTGTTCATCTAATGGAGAAAGCATTTATAAATAGGCTCTAGTTTATCAGTTTTAATTGCTGCAACTAAACTGTGCTTTGGGATATTTTAGCATAATGTTACTAATCACCATCTCAAATCCTTTCAAGATGCGGTTTAAACTCTGAACCCCTCAAAGCTGGTGACAGACTAAAGCATCCCCAGTACCAGTTATAGAAAAAAACGGTCATTTTTTTAGAGGTTAAAACAAACAGCATGGGTGAAACAGTTTGGTCGAGATGGCTTTTGTAAAGGGAAACCCATGCTTGGGTTATACTGGAGCATAATTAGATCACGGACTTGGTATTTTAACGTCTAGTGCTGTGGGTGGTATTTAAGATGTCAAATAAAATTTCAGAAATATTTCTCAAGCAGCTCACAATGTACCATGGAATTCTTGAGGAGTCGCACACTACGTGGCCCCGAGGCTAATCTGTCAGCTGAAAAGTATATATTCTGAGCCAACACATTTGTTCAGTGAGTTCAGAATAAAACTTCTACCGGGTCAAGACCAAAGTAGCCTGGGTAAATTAAGAGTACACCCATTTGGACCCATGCTTCTTGAGGCTGACCCAATTAAATTAGACCGACCGTGATTTTTATCATTTAGAAATGTTGGGACAAAGACTTAAACTCCTGAAGACACATCTGTAAAATAAGGAGTAGGGGTGTCTCCCAGCTCCATGTAAGGATAACTTAAGATGTGGCCAGACACCAACATCTAGGCTGAAGATTAAGCAAGATACTGCGTGCTAAGTAAGCATCTGGTCTAACTTAGAACCTGGACCTGGGAAGTAGTCAAGCATCACAGTGACTTGCATAGCTCAGAGGCTGGGATGCAGCTCAGTGGTCCAGCACTCACTTAGACTGCACGAGGCCTAGCATCGATCTCTAGTACTTCACTAAACCAACAAAAAACTACAGTAAGAATTTAATGTCAACACCGCAGCCACAAAGGATAATCTTGATCTCAGACAGTAGAGGGCTATCCCAAAATATTGCGATCAACCAAGCAACATATGCAAAAACAGAAACAACAACAGAAATCCCCCACCAGCCTTACTGTTGTTCTGCAAGTTTACACATGCAAGCCACCTGCTCTCGTGAAAAGCCCCAAGGTGCAAGAGAAGTAAAGTAAGCAGCTCTTAGTAACAGCCGCTGAACTCACATCAGGCTACAGGACCACACTTTTTTTTTTTTTCCTGGAGAGAAAATAATGATCATTCCATACAAGTAATATCAAATCTGCAGGCTTTAAATAAAATTCAGCCTTGGGGCCAACAAACGACCTGGCTATGTACTATTCATTCATGGCCATTTGCACCGAGCTAGCCCACCAGTGAGATGTGCTAAGCATCAAATTGATTGATAAAATAGGCGCTAATGGAGGGGGGCACAGCCCCAGCCCCCCCCCCCCCCCCCCCGGCTTTGAGGATGTAAAGCGTACTTCTAGTTTGCTGCGGAGTTGTTTCATGTTCCCTTCCACAGTGTGTTACTCACTAATATTTCCCTTCCTTGCACCCACAGTATATAAAAAGGGGGGTACACTTTATGAGCTAATGGTCTGCACAGCATCTCGATTCAGGGAAGAATGATGTAACACATTTTCCAACAGAAGATACACTCACTGAGGGAGGCAGTGTTCGAATGCACCGCGGGCAAAGCCAAGCAAAATTCTGAAAGCCACGAAGAACAAGAGTCAAAGACTTTTCCCTTCCCCCGGCTAGTTTTATAGACTTCCCAGGCTCCAGCCAGGTGGGTATGGAGACTGCCTTCCCGGCCCTCACTCTCTAACCATGCCCCCTGAAACTCCTGGTAACGATTAACTCCCAAGATGGGCGCCTTAGGAAGAGCCAACCTACCATCACTGCTTCCCCTGAGAACTACATCTGGTGAAGGTGTCTGCCGGGAGCGGGAGCCAAAAGAATCCAGGCTGTCGAAGGAGTCATCTCGGCCGTGGCGGGGAGGGGAGAGGGAGTCGCTGCGTTCAGAGTCCCAGCAGTCAATATAGCCACTGTCTCGGATACTGCGCTTCGGACTCTCAATGTCGTCAGTCTCCTGTCCCAAAATAAAACGGAAGAATTTCAGATATGACAGCAACATACATCTGTTATCCCGGTCTCCAGGGGTCCGAGAGATACTTGCATAGGCAATCTGGTGTGGAAAAGTCATGGCAGCTAGCTAACGAGGTTAATCAGCAGGTGAGCATCCAATTCCTCAGCCTTTCTCTGCTGCATCCTTTCAATTAGAAAATCATGCACAACTTAAAAAAAAAAATCCCCAAGAAACTCATATCCCATAATTTTTTTTTTTTTTTTAAAAAGTAACTAAATATAGAGAATCACAAAGTTCGGATTCACAAGAATGCAATAATCATTGACCATAAAGACAAAACCTTTGACCTGTCTTTCGGAATCCATAACCGCATGTCTCTGGGACGAGTCCCTGGTTCAGCGCTACTGTCCAGGGCTAGGCTATCTGGCAAATGCAGGCAGAATCAGGGCTGTGAAATTCTGGAGCTGCATGCTTCCCTCTCCTGCTACCTTGGAGGGAAATTCCTGCTCTGAAAGCGAGCTGTCTTTCTGAGGCAAAAGTTAAAAAAAAAAAAAAAAAGGCAATGAAAAATATGCAAAACGCTTTTCCTGATGCCTCGGAAGAATCCAGGCATGCTCTCTCTCCGCCAGCTCTTGGCGTTGGGGGAGCTGCAGGCACTTGTGGCTGACCCACATGTTCAGAGCAAGGAGAACAATGGCTGCCTTTGACAGCCTGTGATTATAAATTCTTTCCAGCACAAGCGGCACATACTAAAACACTGAAACTCCAGCAGAAGAAAGGTCAGTCAAAATCATCCTCACCCTCGCATTATAATAAAAGCCTTGTTCCTGCCAGTGCCTTCGCATTCATTACAATAGTCCAGGCTGACGGAAAAAAAAAAAAAAACTCCCGTCACTCAGAGATAAACCTCCGCTTAATATCCCCGAGACTGTCGCTAGAAATCAAGCCCGTAGAGCACACTGGCAGAGGAGTATGCTCTCACAGACCAAGTCTGGAATACTGCCCCGCAGATCTCCCCGGGATGCACATGGAGGTCCCCTCTGCATTCCCAATGGAAAGGAAAAAATAAATAAATCAACACCCTCCCTGTTTGCAGTTTGAGACGCCCGCTGGTCTAATTCTGTCTGAGGGGCCCTGGGAGCTCATGCCTTTGCAGGAACTATAATTGCTGGCTGTTTCCAACAATTATGGAAGGGGTGCGCTTCTGACCCATTCCCCGCCCTGGGGAGACAGGCATGGGGTTGGAATGGTTGTAATTCACCAGGCACACTCAGGTTTCCCATCAGGAGGAAGGAGTGGGCAAGAGGACAGGGGCAGGGCTGGGGGAGGGGAGGACCCTGCAGCCCCAGCCGATTAATGGCCCTGAAGACTAGGCTGTCAAATGCCTGGGTGAGTCCAGCAACAAGACTCTAGACCAGTGGTTCTCAACCTTCCCAATGCTCTGACCCTTGAATACAGCTCCTCAGGCTGTGGTGACCCCCAACCATAAAATTGTTGGTACTTCATAGCTGTAATTTTGCTCCTGTCATGAACTGTAATGTAAATACCTGACATGCAGGGGATCTGATATCTGGCCCTTGTGAAAGGGTCGTTCAACCCCAAAGCGGTCAGGACCCACAGGTTCAGGACCACGGCTCAGAAATGCCACTTATGGAAATTAAGGTTAATTACTTGCAGGTCAAAAGTTAAGCAGAATTTGGAATAAAATCCAGGCCTGAGAAGTTGAAAAAAGAACACAGGACTCACTGAGAAACATAGACCTGGGTAAGAGAGAGGGTCAAATTGAGCTTCTTTGGGAATACAAGTTATTATTGTAAATTACTCATCAACCAAATGACTAAAAGATGAAGCTTACTTTTATTGAACACTTATTATATGTCTGGGTCATGCTTTCTGCATATCATGTTATTTACCCCCATACCCAGCCAATGTGGTAGTTAATAATAAATACCCTTATTTTATAGAAGAGAAAAAGAGGAATCAGAGAGTTACTTTAACTTAAGCCACACACAGTAAATGGTAAATACTTAAAAAAAAAAAAAAAAACCTAAAACGATTCGTCTCTAGGGGTTGGCAAGATGGCTCAAGACTGGGTGTTATCTGCATCCTTGCATGGGGAATGCTTGCCAGTCTGAGTTATGTCTCCTAACTGATGCTGTTTACCACCAAATGACTGAAGGAGAAATGTCACAAAAGAGATGCAAGCTGGGGCCATGGCCAAAGGCTCAGCTTCAGAAGCCACAATGGCTGGGTTTAAGTCTTGTTAGCTGTGTGACATTAGGCAACTCACGTCGCCTCATGGGTCTTCATCTATAAAATGGGACACAGCAAAGATACCCATCCAACAGAGTTTCTGGGACTATTAAACACGTGATGCGTGGAAAGTATTTGAAACAGGGGATGACGCAGAGTAAGGACTCTACAAAATATCAGCAATGGCCTTAACTACTATTCCTTCACTGAGGCATACACATTTTAATATAGAAACTATACAATATTTATACACCGGTGTCAAAGGCAACACTTTCCACACTGACCTGTTCTTTCTCTACTTATACCTCAGTGCCTTGCAAAAAAAACAGGCAGTCAGGGGGAGGGACCACTGGTGGCAGCTGGAAGTGACATGCTTACAGGCTGCTTCGTGCCACATGACAAAACTGAATTTTCAAGAACATAGTATCAGAAAGGCATTCCATGAAGCCTGGGTCTTCCCCGCAACCCCAACTGCAGGAGAAGGTTCAGGAAGAAAGAGGGTCCCAGTATGTCTGTTCCTGGAGCCTCAGCAGCTGTCTCCCTGATGCTCACGGGAAAGAAAAATAGAAAGCTTACCATGTTCATGACTACATAGTAAGCCAAGATGGAGTTCCCAGTGGGGAAATAGATGGCGTGGACAGTCTGAAAAGCGGAGAGTAGGTCACTGTGGCCAATCTGGCCACGCTGGCCTCCCAGGAATGCCACAGGTAAACCAAGAGGCTGACTTGTTAGTCAGAAGTAAAAAAATGTGCTCATCCACTGGACTTCCAGTTTTACTGGTTTCAATCAAGTCACCACACTTTTTTTTTGGGGGGGCGGGTCTGGGAGGACTTTATAGTGAGTCTTTTGGGGGAGGGTGGAAAATATAAACTAACAAAGACAGGTATGTCTAAGTCTTTCATGGGGTCTAATTGCATTATCTGTGCCTTTCATCTTGGAGCACAGTAGACCATCTTCCGCAGAGCTCTCAAGGGAAGGCGGGGAAGACTGAAATCAACCCACCGGACCAACTGCTCACTGTTCTGGGGAAAGGGTTCATAAAGGGAATGGGT
Source organism: Peromyscus maniculatus bairdii (assembly GCF_049852395.1). NCBI lineage: Eukaryota > Metazoa > Chordata > Mammalia > Rodentia > Cricetidae > Peromyscus > Peromyscus maniculatus. Next base: position 62,631,973 of record NC_134861.1, on the reverse strand, counting down.
GCCTCTGGTCTCCACAAACTCACGGCTTATTTCACTAATCCCCTTCTTCCTAGTCCCTCTGTGAGTGTTAATGAGAGCCAGCAAGGGCCCGTGGGTGACTGACAGTATCTAAGACACTCCAGATGCCTTCTCTGGACACCTCAACATTTTTCGGCTTGCTGTGTGATTTATAGGGTGGCTGAGTGCTGCTCCAACATGTCTGAGGTTTAACTTCTCCAACATAAGTGATTCATTCTACAGATCCTGCCCAAGGGCCTTCTAGGTAGTATTCTAGCCCCAGGGACCCAGCATCATAAAAATAAATCAACGGGTGCCTTATTTGTAGGAACCTCGAGTTCTGATAGGGAAGACCACAGATAAACAGAAAAAGGTAGGTAGATACAAAATTGGAGAACGAGTATGATGGTAGTGGCTATTTTGTGCACTCGTCTCTCCAGGATTTGTTTGCTAGTCCCATGTCCCCCTTTCTATCCCTTCCTCATATTGATGCCTCACCTCTTGGATCAGGAATGGGGTGGGCCACCCATGGTCACAATGACTAGTGTAGAACAGGTCAGCCATTCCTTGGAATTATACCTCTGAGCCTAGAGAAATACTTCCTTCCCTTTCCAGGAACTAGAAGCATCTTCCCTGGAGATGCTATTAACTGCATCCCTTTATGAGGGTTGACTTGCTTACAGGAAGGAGAATAAACTCCAGGAGAGATGGGAATGATGAGTGGAGGGCATGGAGAGATAACCTACATGGTTCACAACACTGAGAGCTCCAAGCTTCCCCTTCCACTTCAGAATTCTTGCTAAGGGCTCTCCACATATTAATTATAGAGTAAGTACCCTATAGTTACTGATTTTTGCACACATTTTCCACTAGAAAAGTTAATATTAAAATTTTCCAGTTAGTCCCCTTTGAGGAAGACACAAATTTAATTTCAAATTTATTTCAGCCAGCCTCTGTACACAGTGTTCAGTTGTCCCACAAAATCTGTCTACTTCTCATCTAGTATATATATATATATATATATATATATATATATATATATATATATATATATATATACACACACACATATACATACTAGATACACATAGATACACATAGATACACATAGATACATACTAGATACACATAGATGCGCCAAATAAAGCCTTTCTTTTCCAAGCCTTTACTTGTGGATGGGTATGAATTTGTGACCAAGTTCAAGTCAATGAGATGTGAACTGGGAGTTGCTATTGTCCATTTTCTTCTGCTAGAACAGAATGCCACAGACTAGGTAATTTAAAAAGAACTTACATATCAAAGTTCCAACGTCTGCTAAATCCAATGTCAAGGTGCTGGCATGGAGAAAGACCTTCCTAACATGATAGAAGCCATTCTCTACCCAGAGAATGTGTGTGCAATGGACAGTGTGCCTTGATAACACAGCTGGGATAAGAAACCCACTCTGGCAACCACAGCATCAATCCATTTGTGAGACTGTACCCCCCACGGCCAAATAGCCCTGAGAGTATAACTCCTGTTACCACCACCGCAGTTAAGGTCCAGCAGGAGTTTTATAAGGGGGGGGGGGCATTCAAACCACAGCAGGATGTAGTGTGTATTTTTCTAAAAACGTGCTCAAAGGGTAGCCCTTTTCTCTGTTTCCCCTTCTTCCTGACTTGAATGTAGACATAACAGGGAAAAAGTCTGAGCAGTTAGCTAGCTTGAGCCAGCAGGGAGAAGGCGTGGGCTGGGAATGATGGCGCATGGGACACAAGGGTCTGGGCTTCCTGGCATCGTCCAGGTGCAGAACTGCCACACTCACTCTGGACTGCTTGCTCACACCCAAATCCCACTTATATGAGAAAAAAGAAAACATTCCTTTCAGCTGTTATTTTGAGTTTTTTACATTTTGCAGTTGAACCCAATCATAAGTGAGAGCATGGAATAATATAGATCAGATACAAAATATTGCCAGTATTTGGATAGACCACTATCTTCCAGGTCGTCTGTTCTTAAGCACCGCTATGGCCTGGGAGTACCACAGGGGGCCACAGTCGTGAAGAGCCATGCTTTGCCTAGCCGTGTCAACCCCTGCATTGCATCCTGTGGTGCTATCTACATTCACTCCAAAGAGAAGCAGCTGCCGACTTCCAGGCACTTCCAGGCAGCTGCAGGCATCGTCTCAGCAGGAAGGGAGCTAGCAAAGCAGACTAGGCTCTTCCTCATCCATCAGCAGGGCTGTGAGATTTCAGCAGCTTTCAACAGATGACCCACCTAGTATTACCCAAGTACAATTGAATACAGAAGCAACCATTTACACCTCCAACTCCCACCCAGCAATGGCACTCTGAATAGTGAGATGAAAGATGGAGGGAGGGGTAATAGAGAGCCAGGGCAAGAGACAATGGGTTGTGCTTACGGTGTGGGTGTATTTGTTCCATAGGTCACAATAAATACAAAGGTTGTTCTGCTGTTGTTGTTTTCAGTGCTAGGAACCAAACCCAGGGCCTAATGCATGCCAGGCCAGTCCTCTACACTGAGTACACGCTCAACCCTGCTTTATCCATTATAGATATGTGAGCCAGACTGGCAAATGTAGAGACTATTAGCTTTAAGGCAGTGGGTCTCCACCTTCCTAATGCTGGGAGCCTTTATGCAGTGCCTCATGTTGCTTGGTAACCACCAACCACAGTTATTTCTGTTGCTACTTCATACCTGTAATTTTGCTACTGTTATGAATCATAATGTAACTATCTGATATGCAAGATATCTGATATGCGACCCTGTCTAAGGGTCATGACCCACAGATTGAGAACCATTGCTTTAAGGAAAGAGGAACAATTTATTAGAAAGTTGGAACAAATTCTTGCCTTCAGAATTAAAATCATGAAGGTCTGAATGTCCTGAAAATTTTTTATTTCATCTCTCTCTCTCTGTCTCTCTGTCTCTCTCTCTCTCTCTCTCTATGAGATCTGGGTATATACATGAAGGTCTGAGGAACACTTGTGTGGATCAGATCTCCCCTTCCCCCACGTGGGTCTCAGGTCATAAGGCCAGGTGGCAGCATCTTAACTCAATGGGCCAACTTGCTGGCCCTTTGGATATCTTTGAGTCTCGCTAGTGGATTTATTTTGTATGGTAGAAAAGCAAGGAAGAGCTGCCCTCAATTATTTATGCTCTGAGACGGCCCTGACCAAAATACAAGGATGATAACTGCAAGGGAGCCTTCCTGCTTACCGAGGCTGAACCACTGTTTTGTATGAATTAACTCTATTGCTGAGCCTTTAAAAGGCAGGCACATACAAAGCATTCTGCATGCTCCTACCTTCTGTCAATCTTCTCCACAAGCAAACAAACCACGTTTTTAATGATATGCCATCAAATATTTTGTCAAATAAACACATCAAGCTTTAAACCATTTTCCGAGTTTCCAGATCACTCAGACACAACAATCATCAGACAGACCCAGTAGAAGGAAACATCTAACTTCTCAGAGCCCGTCCAGGGCGGGGGCCGGGGCAAGGACATGGCTGGCATCACCTCACCCACATCAAGGCCCTAACAGGCAAACACGATGACCTTTAGGCTGAAAGTGCAGAACCAGTGGTTGTTTTCACAGAATGCCACATTGTTTAATTCAAGCATCGCCTCCCCCAGATGCACAAGGCATGAGCTCCATGGTTGTACCAAGCTGCACACCAACATACCAGACTCGCTCTTTCCAAACTACCGTTGGAGCCGGCTCAGACTTTCCAATCACCAAAGACTGTATCATAAAACGGAGACTCAGGAGGCTAATATGCTCTGGGTAAGACAAATGGACCCTTTCTTGAATGTATACCATGGGTCAGTACAGTTCCGCCATGCGAAACTATAATTATCTTCACTTTAGTAAAGATTTTTTTATTCTATGTGTGTGAGTGTTTTCTCTGCATGTATGCCCACAGAGCTCAGAAGAGGGCATCATATCCCCTGGAACTGGAGTTACTTAAGGTTGTGGGCTTCCATGTGGCTTCTGGGAACTGAACCCAGGTCCTCTGGAAGAGTATCAAATGTTCTTCCCCACTGAGCACTCTAGTCCCAGAACTGTAATCATCTTACAAACGTGTTGCTTTCCTGCTTTGTCCAACCCTCCAGGGATGAGGAAGAAAAGCCAAGTTACCTTTCGCATCTGGGCCAACAGTCCTTCAAACTCCTTCAGGTTCAGGGTGGTTCCACTGTAGGACGCACAGCTGTTTGCGGCTTTCCCCAGCCAATAAATGGTCACCAACACCTATGGAACGGAACAATGCATAAGGGTGGGAGGATTTGTCCTGAGGAAAGATACGTCAGCATGGGGCTCGGGAACCCTCCAGGAAGGAACAGCTAAGCAGGAAGGAACAGCTCAGCACCACCGACTTGTGAAAACCAGTCATGCTGCACTCATTAATGTGAGATCGCGGCAATGGGAACCCAATGCTGTTCCCATTGACCCAGACACACGGTTCAGTCCAGCAAGTCTCCAGCTCTAGGATAAAGGAGGTTGTGAGAAAGTGATCTCTGAGTGAGAAAGAAGGGAAAAATAAATCCTCCAAAATGACGCTCTCATTGGACATCACTGTCCCACAAACTCTTTGGAGTCGTTACCCAGACAAGCGATGCAGGAGACTGTCAGCTCCATTTGAGATGGGTTCTTTCAGAGGCCCCAATTTCCACTTTGTGTACACGGAGAACCTACTGGGATGGATGGCAAAAGTCCCAAAGGAGTGATAAAGGTTACTGAGTGCTCCGTGGCACAGGATCAACACAGTACATCTAAGTGATGTCAGAGTCAGCAATGCCCAGAGAGTGGGACCTACTGGCCTCTCGCATCAGAGTGTGGCCACACCCCCATTAATCTGCGATGGGGATATTTTAGCCTTGACACAATTGCTATCAGTTAAACAAACTTGGATGCTGAGGACTGTCATAGATATCCAGTGGTCTGAGGTTACTGTCCTACATTTGTTTTATGCTGTCTCTCCAAAGAACTGTCCACCAAAACAAAAATCTTCTTTACTTTGAGTTGGAGGAAAAAAAAAAAATCAGGGATTGGCTCAAGTTGTGCTCCTTGGCTGAATCATAGGGATGAGAAGTCCATGCAAAAGCCTAGACTTTATGTTCACATTCTGTCTTTTTGCTTCGTCTATGCTGGAAAGGACTTATTGCACTACCTTCCCCGTGGCGGGCCAGAAAATGCTCTGGATAATGGGACATAGGCATTATGGGTCCAGCTGGCCATGGGCCCGAAGTATAGCTATGTGCATGAGCATTATGATGCGGTTCAGTTTTCTACCGCTGTGGGAAACTCTTACATCATGAATCCTTCCAAACTTCCAGAAGGTCTTTTATTAACTGAGTTCTTACAAATAAATTCCCAGAGAACAGACAATACTGAATGTAAGGACATTAACTAGAACCATAATATAACTAACGTGTGCTGACTGCGATCCCATCTGGGCCACAAATGGAAATGGCTAATGTTAATGTTGAAACCGATCACTGTGTGTGTTAAGAAAACGAACCGCCACAGAACACAAGCTTTTATTCGTTTGTTTCTAGACTGAACTCTGATTAGAGCAAAGCCTCCAAATCTACTCTTTTTAGCTCTAGCACAGTTATTAACCATTCTATAAGAGATGCATACACATTTTCCTAAGAAAGAGCCTTTCTAATGAGGCCTATTAGATGCACTGCATTTAGCTAAACATCAACCTTGGACCATTAAAGTCAAAAGTATACAAACTTAGAGAGAGAGATGTTAAAACACTTACGTTTTTTAGCTTCCGGCTATAATCAAGGTTCCTAGGTCAGGCAAGAAAAACAAAACATTATTAGAATAGCAGTTTCTTCAGTGTGGTCGTTCCTTAAACACCTCAAAGACACGCTTGCAAAAAAACACATAAAATAAAATCAGAAAGATATGGCAGACTTTTTAAGGCCTATGGCTGGTAGTTTCACTTGTAGGAAAAACAATAAACAAACAAACGAAAACCTGTAGGAGGACCAGGGAGGACTGAAGTCTTGCAGGATGCCAGGCAAGGTAAATGCTTTTGAACATATGAAAGATGAGAATTCCGTTCAAAACTGGGACTATTTATATTTGAATTTACAAACTTGATTGTTGAAGATACTGTCTTGAAGGAAATTTGACCATATCTCCTAAGTCTTCTTCATGCAAGTACATTTAATACAGGTCTGACAACTTAGTGAAACAGACCTGAAAACACATGTGTAAGAAGCTGTACTATCTAAATGGTTTCTCCCCACCCCACCCCCTGGCTACAAATTAGAATGAAAAATTGGTCATAAACAGGAAAATACGCATACTATTTCAAATGTATGCACATGTGTTAAAAAACACATATAATAATGTTTATTCTCTAACTAAAACTCCCCAAAGCTCTGACTATTCACACCATGAAATATCAAAATATTTCTAAACGTATTCGAAAGCTCCCTGAACACATCAACAAATAAATATTAGGAAAAATGAATGCTGGATTTTTTTTCTCTGGTCACTTTTGTGAGGTGTAGGGAGTAGAAATTCCATCGTATAAACTAGCTGAGAACACTGCAAAGTATTTAGGCCATGATTACTTGCTGCTAGTATATTCTAACGAACTAAGTATGATGAAGAGGTGGACAGGCTTAAGTTGTTAATATTGGAAGGACCAGTCAACATTAGTCCCACTCTGTGGAGAATAGCACAGGATCCAGGGCTTCAGTTAAGACAAGAATCCATCCAATTTGCATTTGTCCAAGGAAATGTTTCTGTACTTTTGAGTTTAACAGGAAAGTAATGGCATACTATTCTCAGCTTAAATATCTGCTAAGATTTTTTTCCCCCACTTAGCAACGGAAAGATTAAAAACAAAAATCCAAGAAATATCTAAAATGTCTTAGTAAAACAAGAATGTGGAAAAAAACAACCAACCATTTTTCTGCATTGACAATAAAAGTTCACCGACTGAAACTGCAACTGGGTGCTAAAAAATTATCTGTGGCACACAGTAGGACCCCACCAAATAGCTTGTAACCACCAATTACTTGGGAATACTTCCCATTTTTTAGGGAGACTTGCTGCCCCAGGAGCCCTCCACAGCCTCCCCACACTTCTGTGGGGCTGTGTTGATTCCCTGGACGGTCTGCACTGCGCCCCCTCTGCGCTGTGCCCCCCCAACCCCCCACCCCCCACCCCCTGGTGCTTCCATTTCCATCAAAGTTGTCTGGCATTCATGACAGGTAGGGTTCATGCAATTACACAGTCGTTATTGTAATCATCTGCAGGGTTTTTCCTCTTAATTTTTTTTTTCTCTACTCAAGTTACATTTGGACAGAAAAGGTAAGAAAAATTACCTTACTTAAAACTAGAGTTGTTTTTGTTTTAAGACAATTTTAAAAAATACAAATTTCCCCCATGGGATCTATCCCTGATCCTGCATCTCCTTGCTGATGCTACAAACTCTCGTCAAAACGATGCTCTCCATCTCTGCGGCGAGCTGCTCAGCTCTCTCAGAAGGGAAACCAGAGGATGAAAACTGTGGTACTCTGCTCTCTCTGTGCTACAGAATCAACACTTTAAAAACCAGTCCCCGACCAGTGCCAGAAAGCAGAATCACCTATGAAAACATTGTGAAGCCAATAGCTTGGTCCACGCTCCCCTCCTACGCTCCTGCTAAACCCAGAAGCAATGCCTTTCTGAGCTCCATAAATTAATTTGTGACATAATTTGAGTGTAAATTCTTTGTGATTTTCTAAATGCCAATCTGGCGAGACAATCTTCCTGCAAAATGATTCCAAGTCCAATGCGCCATTGCCTGTGATGGATGCTCCCACCACAGCTGCCCGTCAGCACAACCCTCCACCCTCACTGGGGCCTTTGAAGCACCAGCAGCTTCTTCTCCCTGGGCCTCTGACTTGCCTTGCCTCCACCCCAAACATCCAGCAAATCTCCCCAGGGCTGACGCTGAAACGCCACCCCTTCAGAGTGGTCAAGCCCATCCTTGACGCCCTCCAAATGGACCACTGGCTTTCCTGCCTCACTATGTTATGCTCTCCCCCAGCACTCTCACTCCCCAGAGTTATTTTCTTTCGTACTCACTATATTTCTAAGTTATTGGCACTGCGGTGTAAAGTTCAATATGAACAGAGGACGCCGGTCATCTTGTTTGTGTGTTTCCCTCACCGGAGCTACTGAGGAAATCTTTGTTCAATGGCTGAATGGAGGGACAGAGATATAAGGGGAGGTGATGGGGAAGCAGTATCTAGAGACTCCAGTGTGCAAGGGAAGGGCATTTTTAAAACGGGAAGGAATGCCGAGGAAATGCAAAAGGGGAGGTAGACGAGAACAGGGACGGTGACCGCTTGGGACTGGCCTCACTGACCTTCTCCCGGCCCGCTGCTTCCCGTGCCTCTGAGCTAATCCATCCCTTTAGAAGTTGATCCCCTTGTCTTCCCGGGTCTACAACGACCAAGCTTTACTTAGAGTCACATTCGGAACGATTTGATCCAGTCCTCCTCTGCAGGGGAGAGCACAGTGCTGAGCAAAGGTGCTGAGCAAGCCAGAGGTCCAGGCAGCTCCAGACCTGGAGCTCGACCCAGGTTTCTGATTCCCTCACTGTCGCAGATGAGCGGCGAAGATCTGAGTTTCTGGTTTTGTTTCTGAAACCAACTGGCCTCAGAACGCTCCTGCTCCGGTAATTGGTTATTTAAAGGTGGCCAAAAAATTGATTTTTTTTTTTTTTAAAAAAGGAGCTAGCGTAAACCACCAGAGTAAACTTGCCTTCACCCTCCAAGCAACGTGTGTGTGTGTGTGTGTGTGTGTGTGTGTGTGTGTGTGTGTGTGTGTGTGACACTATTATTACCTATGGTGTTGCACAGGTGCTATTGTTTCTGGTCACCTGCCAAGCAGGTGAAACCAGAACACGAGATGAGGCAGAACTTAAAGTGATTTCCCAAAGTGAAGACGAGCTTAGCAGAGGCCAGATTTAGGCTCACTAGCAAATGGAGCCTGACATAGTTACAGTGAGGCCTATGGAGGCGTCTACAGTGAAATATTACACCTTTTGTGGATTTTTTCACTCAACACCCACTTTCCATGACAAGTACTGAAGAACGGCACACATTAAAAACACAGAAGGAACTTCAGATCATCCATCATGGCTGGCTCTCCTTGTTCCCAGCCACACATCATAAAATCCACTGTCAACTTCCCAACTTCAATTCATTCAGGAGTTTCAAGTCTCCCGTCATCGTAATTATGAAATCAACAACATCATCGTAATTATGAACAACACCACAAAAATCCTCTAAATTGTGGCTTCTTTCCCTTTGTGTTCTTCCATGATAAGATGGCACTGCCCCAAACTATCAAATCCCAGATCCCCTCGACTCAATTCAGCCAATTGAGTCTTGTTGTTATTGCTGTTGTTTGTGACCAGGTTGCCCTTATGGAGCCCTGCTTTATTTGGTGTATGCACTATGTAAACCAGGCTGGCCTTAGTCTTGTAGAGATCCTCCTACCTCTGTTTCCCAAGTGTTAGGATTACAGGATATGGCATCACACCTTACTTTTAGATGTTTTTTAAAAAGATTTATTTTTAAATTATATGTATATGTGTGTATCAGTGTATGGGTATGTGTACATGAATGGAGGTGCCCATGGAGGCTTGAAGAGAGAGCTAGATCCTCTGGAGCTGGAGTTATAGGAGGTTGTAAGTTGCCTAACGTGAGTGCTGGGAATTGAACTGGCTTCCTCTGCCAGAGTGTTACCCGCTCCTAACCACTGTGCCATCTCTCCAGCCCCAGGAGAGAACCCAGCTTATTGCTCAACCATACTCACACTATATACTGTTTGAATAAAATGCCAAATGTTTTATATGACATCACAGACTCTGCAGAACTCCCGAACTATAGGCAACTTATTTTTGCTTTCTCATAAGGATGGATCTTCTTACTCTGGTCATGAGCTATCTCTTTATACAGAAATGCATCCTATTGCAAGAATTCTTTACCCCAAAGATGCTTCACTAAACAGATATAGGTAGAAACGGCCAAGAGGCCAATGAGCCATCTCTGAAAAGCTTAATTACTGTCACATGGGAGAAAATGGCTACAGGTGTAAATGAAGGAGCCAGCTCACCTTACTCCGCATCATCAACAGCACTCAATCTGTTTGTGTCTGCTGCAGTCTGCCAAGAGCCTATTCAACTGTCCCACCGGAGCCAAGAACAGGGGTCCTGTCTAAGGCACACAGGTTTTGTGCACATTTCTCTGTAGCCTCACCGCTAAATTCTACTTAATGTTCTCTCTTCTTCAAAATTCTGGTTCTATATGCATTTGAAAAATTATATTAGCTCAGAATCAGAGCTCCCCACAGAGGACAAGACACTGTGTTCTCTTGCGAAAGCTTGATTTTTGCTTGTGCGATTTTATTAGGAACATGTAATCTTCTACCTCTTAGAATTTACAACATCCTCACAAAACTGCAAATCGAAACATCAAGGGTTTCCTTTAAGCATAAATCAGGCATTACTCACTTGACAGTGACCCTGCTGGACGTATCCTGGAGGTCACTGGGGTCAAAGAGTTGAGATTCTTTAAGGCCAAGCTCTTTACAGCCCCTCAAGAATAAGATGGTATTGTCCTGGAAGGAAGCAAAGAAGCCCAAGTGTTATTTTAGATTATGACGTCCCACTTCATCAACAGCTCAAAGTGCTATTGTCAAGACGCCGGCCATCATGGCTGCTACAGTCACATCCAAATCATGGTGTGTCACACAACAAAACTGCAGTTAGGAAACACCAGAATAAACAGACACTTCAGGTTTCCAAAATCCTAGGCACGCCAAATTCAATTTTCCCCTTAGCTCGATCCATCTGTAAACAACTGTAAGTCAAATGCCGCTATAAAGAGAACATAGCGTCTTTTTAAGGAAGAGTCCTTTAAACAGTCAGGTATTTTCCATGGCTTCTAAACGGTTTCCCCATGTCTCATTGCTTAGAACGTGGTTTCAACAGATACTTTAACAATACAATTAGAGCAGGGGATGGCTCAGTTGTTGGGTGTTTGTTGAACAAGCATGAGGCCCCAAGTTCATATCCCCAGCGCCCAAGGGAAAAACCAGGTATGATGGCATACACCTGAAATCCAAGCCCTAGCAAGCTGGAGGCAGAAGGACTCCTGGTGATTCCTGGTGAGCTTCAGGATCAATACGAGATCTAGTATCAGAAAAATAAGGTGGACAGTTGTGTTGGTTTGAACGAGAATGGTCTCCATAGGCTCATGTATTTGCAAGGTTAGTCCCCAGTAGTGGGGCTGTTTGGGAAGGAGGAGGAGGTGTGATCTTGTTGGAGGAAGTGTGTCACTGGGGGTAGACTGTGAGGCTTCAAAAGACTCCATCGGTCCCAGCGTGCTCTCTCTGCTTCCCGATGACGGGTCAAGATGTGAGCTCTCAGCTGCCATCATGGACTCTAACCCTCTGAAACCATAAGCCCAATTTAATGCTGTCTAAGTTCTGCGGGCCATGGCATTTCATAACAACAACAGAAAAGTAACAAATAAACAGGGATAGAGGAAGAGGCATAACATTGACCTCTGGCCTCCACCAGCATGTGTACACATGCAACTGCATGCATGCACGTACATAAACATACACCACACACACAAAAGAAGACATTGTAAAAATAGATAATTTGAAAATCATAAAAGGTTTTGTTGCCTCGGGTGTTCTCATCCTCAAGTTTTTCTTATTAATTGATTTAAATATATTCTTTTGGGATTTTTACACCCTTCATATATTCATTATGGGTCGTGGCTAAAAATACCCTTTTAATGGGATGCGAGATGAATTACAAGATAAAAGCAATCTGGTCCCTTCTTTCATGTCACACTTGTCCCATTGCCATCTCTCGAGTATTTGGGGGGGGGGGGACAGCAGGTAGAGGGAGTCGGGGGAAAGAGCAGGGCACAAGATACAATGCCATACAGGAAGATGTCCTGAAGAAACCCACTACTTGGTTTGCTAAAAATTAATTAAAAAAAAAAAAAAAAGAAATCTAGACTTGATTGGGAAGGAAACTGAGAGCAAGGACGACTTCTGAGAGCAATGCAAAGACCCTCGTCCTGGCGAACATGCCCTGGCAGGCACAGATTCACTGCAAACCAGCAGGGGAGCAGGACAGGCTGACCACTGTACTCTCCATTAAGGAGGATTCCATCGGGGCTGCTCATCTACGGGAGGTCCTAGGAATACATGAATGGCTCTGAAAGTGAATGCAAACTGTGCGGGTCATCCTTTGAAGACCCCAGGACAACTGGTCAACAGATTTATGGCCTCGAATCTCTAATTGTCCTCTTCTCGAGGACTGACTCTATCAATTTGTAAGAACTGCAGGACAAGGGCTATCCGTTTCCCATCAATGAGAAACCCTCTGAATGCTGACAGAAACTGCTGTCAACAACCGAACTGAGGGTGGTGATTACCCACTTCACCCCAGGTAGTTCAAAGGGATCAGCAAAGATAATATTTTTAATTACCAGTGTGTAGGCGGGACTCTCAGGCCCCAAAGAGTCCTGATCCAGGGGAACACACTCTAGGTAATCTCCTCTTGAGAACAAGGGAAAGCCATGACTGTGATAAGGTTATGGCACTAAACAATTGCCTCTAAGTTAACCAAGAGAAAGATCATCTGATTGGCACTGATGTAATCAGGGAGCTTTTAAACAGAAGGTGATATGAGTTTCTGCTGGCCCTGAATGCCACAGCTGCAAAGGTTTGAATGTCATCAACCCCCATGAACTTGGGATGGGCTTGGGAGATGCTCCGGGTTGCAACATTGCAGGCATCTTGATTTCAGCCCTGTGATATTCTGAGCAAAAAGAGCCCTGTCTCACCCTATCCAGACATTTAATCTATGGACAATGTGAGGTAACAAATGGGTATTGCTCTGAGATGCTCGTTTATGGTAATTTTTAATGTGGCAATAAAAAATTAACATGCTTGAGCTCTAAAGAGCATTAGTAGAGAGTTGTTGACCTTTCTATGGCCCATATTATGTGACCAACATGCTCCCAAGGGCTGCATTCATTATATTAACTCTTAATTCCTGCACACCTTATCCTAAACTGACAGATGAGTGATCTGCAGCCTAGAACAATTACACAATGGTCCAAGATTACAATCGACAAAAAAAGCAGGCCGCAAAACAGTGTGGTATGTCTGATGAATCCAAGCACAAAATTCGAGGTCAGTACCAAAGGACAGTGGGACTGTGGAGGGTAGGACTGACCTCAGAGGGTCTTACAGATGTAGAAAGCAGGCTGCAGGAGACAGGGGCAGCTGAGACACAGAGCAGTTACACATCATACTGAATCAACCAGTTAATCTTGCATCCCAGCTAACTCATCACAGAGATGGAATGGGGATCGTCCAGAGGTAAAAACTCTAAGCACCCAAAGCAGCAATTCTTGTTCCCACGTCTCCAGTTCCTAGTTCTTTATGCTTATTCATCAAATTCCTGCCCTCCTCCTCCTCTCCATCTCCCCCTCTTTCCCTCTATACCTCCTTCCCCGCCTCAGTTTTCCTCTTTCCTGTTTGCCTAACACAAGTATGTTCTCTCATCCATCCCCCCTCCCTCCCTCCCCCCTCTCTCTGTCTCTGTCTCTCTCCCATTCTTTTTGGCTCTGAAACTCTCAAAAGACCACACTGGCTCAGAGGCTTTGCCATGTTCAGAATAAGGCACCACCCCACCATCACCATCACCCCCACCCCCCCCACCCCACCCCGCTTTGCAAGTCCACATTTCAGAGGCGTACACTTCCCCTTTCCTGAAGAAGGCAACTCCAAACAAGGTAGTGACCAGCACAGATGCCAGGTGGGCTTCAGTGGGCATCTGAGTGTCTTCTGGCTTGAAGTGAGAGTCTCTCGGGAAAGGGAGGAAGCGAGTAGGTGCTCTCTAGGAACCATCAGTGGCCACAATAAAGGACAGGCCTCTGACCTCCACGCAGTCCCCCAGGACTACGGCATCCGGGATCGTGAGTACAGACAAGGAGGTGTTCTTCCTCTGCACGTTCCCAGATGCACACGTGCACCCTGGCACACGGCACGCCATTCAGCACACAGCCTTCAAACATACAAGCTCTGCATGGCAGCCAGCAGGGGCGATTTGGGCTGGAAGATTTAAATGACTGCAGGTCTGTTTCCAACTCCTTGCTGTAACCTAATGATGCTGGAAAAGAGCCAAGCCCTAGTCAGAGGCAAAGCCAGAAGGAAGAGCCACCGAGCCAAGAGCTAACCAAGGCCAGCCACCGGCGCAGGCAAGAACAACCACGTTCTTAATTACAAAGGATGCATCCCGTACTTTCTCATCTGCCTTCTCTACCCACTGAGACCTCTCCACATTTACGATTTCCAGCCAAGCCCTCATCTTAGTAGCTTAAGTTCAGAGCTAAACCATTTAACACTGTGTCAATCCCCCAGAAGAAGTGGGAGGCACAGATTTACTACAACGTCTATTATATGTAGTTCCCGCTTACACACAGCTAATATCCATTTAGTCATCTTTTGGGGAACTTTCTAGAGACTTGAAAAAAATCATTGCTACAAAAGAAAAAAAAATTATAATTAAAGATATATGCTGACCAAATGTATGAGCTTTAACTGAACTCTAGATTCTAAAAGGAAAAGTAAATAAGGCTATGCAGCTGAACATGGGCAGACTATTGAATAAACTTTGGATTGGGCGTTAACTTTCCGAGGTGTGGTGATGGTAATGTAGTGAAGTGAGTGGACGCCTTATTTTTAAGTACACACACATCTGGATTATTTAATGGTGTGTTACATCTGTAACACAACTTCTAAATAGTTCCAATAAAATTGTGTGTGCACCGGGCGGTGGTGGCGCACGCCTTTAATCCCAGCACTCGGGAGGCAGAGCCAGGCGGATCTCTGTGAGTTCGAGGCCAGCCTGGGCTACCAAGTGAGCTCCAGGAAAGGCGCAAAGCTACGCAGAGAAACCCTGTCTCGAAAAACCAAAAAAAAAAAAAAATTGTGTGTGCATGTCTGTGTACATACATGTATCTTCACATGTGGAAAGAGGGAGGCCACAGAGCAAAAGACAGGGGTGGAGAGGAGAGAGGGATGGAGAGACTGTACATATGTGTTTCTCTGTGTTTAGAGAGAGGAATACGCAAATAATAAAATATTAAGAATTGAGTCCAGAGACTGAACTGACAACCAGGAAGCCTGCATGGGACTGAACTAGGCACTCTGCTCATATGTTACAGTTGTGTATCTTGGTCTTCTTGTGGAACTTCTAACAGTGGGAGCAGGGGGCTGTCTCTGCCTCTGTTGTCTGCTTCTGAGACCCCTTTCCTTACTGGTTGCCTTATCCAGCCTTAATAGGAGAGGAAGTGCCTATTGCTACAGCAACTTGATTCTCTGTGGCTGGTGATATCCACGGGAGGCTTGCCATTTTCTGAAGAGAAACTAAGGAGGAGGTGAGAAAAGGGAAGGTGGGATGTGGGGTGGGGGACTGGAAGGAGAGGAAGGAGGGGAAATTGCAGTCAAGTTTGGGGGCGAGTACTGAAAGAGTCGATTGGAAAAGGAGGGCATTTTGGAGTCAGGTAGAAACCTGGGGCAAGGGAAACTCCCAGGAATCTGCAAGGATGACCTCAGCTAAGACTCCTAGCAATAGCAGACATGTAGCCTGAATAGGTAGGTCATTTCCTGTGAGCAGGGAAGGCTTCTAGTAGAGGGACTGGGACACGAACCCAGCCACATCACCTTTGACCTACAATCTGTCCTGTCTCTGGGATGTCCTGGAAAGGCTGGTAAGGGGTACGAGTGGTACAAGATTGTGAGAGTGGCCAACCAATGACCAGTCCAGCCTGAGACCCATGCCAGGAGAGGGAGCCCATCCCTGCCACTGCCTGGAGCACCAGGACCCACAGGCTGGATGGCCTCGAGACCTAGAACAGAACCAAACACAACTGGAGGTGGGGGGAAGTCAATGTAGTAATGCCTAGCGATATTCCGCTGTACTCATAGAATGGTGCCTAGCCTAACAGTCATCAGAGAGGCTTCATCCAGCAACGGATGGGAACAAATACAGAGACCCACAGCCAAATATTAGGCAGAGCTGGGGAGTCCTGCTAAAGAAAGGGAGAAAGGATGGTAGGAAACAGAGTAGTTGAGGACATCACAAGAAAACCTATGGAATTAACTAACCTGGGCTCACAGGAGCTCACTTACGACCTTACCATCTTCCTGGCAACTCCTGCCCTGAAGATTTTATATCTTTATCAATTCTCGCCCACTCTAAGATGGGAGAGCAGCCCAGCTCAAGAGAGCCCCTCGCCCCAGAGTCTAGTTGTCTATTGCAGGTAATGCATGTTCATTAAACTTTTAAGTAGAATGTACCAAATAGTCTCCTAGATGTTTTTTAATGGTGAATAAAACAAAAGATTCCTTCATCTTCATGATCCTTTATGTTTTTAGATTTGTTCAAAATCCATATAAACAGGGGAAAGCTGGTTGAGTGGGCAAAGGCTTTTGTGACCAACTTTGATGATCTGACTTGATCCCAGGGACCCATGTGGTGGAAGGAGAGGACAGACTTCTACAAGTTGTTCTCTGATCTACACACACACACACACACACACACACGCACGCACGCACGCACACACGCACGTGCGCGCGCACACACACAGGCACACACAATTCAAAATCCACATAAACAGATGTCTTGCATCAAATTAGACAGTGGAAATTAGCGAACATATACTAAGGAACATGGCATGATAGCCCTGGGGACAGAGGGACTTTAGTTAGAACCTCAGTCTCCTCTGCACCCTGGCTGTGTGTTCTGGGTGAGACTCCCTAGCCTTTCTGATTGTCACATCTCTAATCTGTCAGGTAGGCTAGGGGTGCAATCAACCTTGCAGATGTGGATGTCAGAATTACAGGAAACAGACATTAAAAGCACAGCCCGACTCTCTGGCATATTCCAGGCATTCCCTACAGCAGCTCTCCCCTTCCTTCCAGGCTTGCTTTCCACAGTTTCAGTTATTCCCATAGGCAACTATGGTCTGGAAATATAAAATGGAAAATTCCAGAAATAAATAATTCGTGAGTCTTAAACTGCATGCTGTTCTGGATAACGTGATAAAGTGTTACACGATGTCACTCTATCCTGCCTAGGATGAGAGTGTCCCCTTTGTCCAGTGTGTCCTTGCTCCACACACTACTTACACATTCGTTACTCTGCAGCCGTCTTGGTTACCAGAACAACTGGAGAGCCAACTCAAGCTTGAGTAACCCTTATCTTAATTAATGATGGCCCCCACAGCATGAGAGTAATGGGACTGAAAATTTCAATACAGTACATTATCGCCATTGTTTATTACTAGTTTTTGTTAACATCTTACTATTTGACACATCAAATTTACCATTGGTGTGCGTGTATGAGTCATAGCTGCATCACTACGAGAGAACGCCTGACAGACAAATGAAAGGGGCGGAGATTAACTTCCGCTCACGGTTTCGGAGCCCTCCACCCAGCATGGCTGAGAAGCCATGGAGTTCATGATGGCAGGAGTGTGAGATGGAAGCTGTTCACACGAGAGTGGGCCAGGGAGCGGAGAGTAAGGCCGAATCACTGGCAGGGCTACAGCTTTCAGAAACCTGCCTCTTACTACTCACCTACACCATCCGAGAGGCACCACCCTCTAAAGGTTCCACAGCCTCGTGAAACGGCACCACCAGTTAGGGGACAACTGGTCAAAGCACGAGCTTGTGAAGAACAGTTCAGATCCAACCATGAGCCAATCAGATTTTATGTACTGTGTGTGTGTGGTGGTGGTGGTGGGGGCTAGTATGGATGGGGTCTGGTACTAACTGAGGTTTCAGGCATCTGCTGCGTATGTGTGTGTGTGTGTGTGTGTGTGTGTGTGTGTGTGTGTGTGTGTGTGTGTGTGTCTTAGAATGCATGCATGCCCTGTAGGTAAGTGAGGTGTCAGGTCAAGAAAAGACTGTGGAAGATAGAATGAAGAACAGTTTAGGCATCTAAGAAAAAAGAGACACTTGCACATAACCTGTCAGTTACACAGGAGATTAAAATATAGGAGGGATGCTGCTTTTATTTGTTCACTGTTAGTCACCAGCTTGGCGTCCATAGGCAGCCTCAGACTCAGGAGCAGGCTAATATACACAGAGGTCATGTGCAAGGCAGCTGCCCATGTGTAAGTCATCATTGGCAATTATTCCCCAAACATAAATCCTCAAGCGAT
Source organism: Peromyscus maniculatus bairdii (assembly GCF_049852395.1). Classification (NCBI taxonomy): domain Eukaryota; kingdom Metazoa; phylum Chordata; class Mammalia; order Rodentia; family Cricetidae; genus Peromyscus; species Peromyscus maniculatus. The sequence continues at coordinate 62,613,685 of NC_134861.1, read as the reverse complement.
CCTTCCCAATTCAGTCCAGAAAAGCCTGCTTAAGCCAAAGTGTATGTGGAGGGCTCTTAACCCCACGATGGAGCAAAGCCGTGCTGTGGGAAAATGCATGTACAGATGTCCAGTGCTCATCGTTCCTGGCTACAGCTGGCTCACAGACCCCATCAGCCTCTGTCCATAGAAGAGGCTCGCTTTGGCCTTGGCTGTGCTTCAGGATGGAGGGGCCAGCAAGGCACTCCCATGCGGCCCCTGGGGGAGCACTCCACGGCCTCATCACATCTTAAGGTTGCTGCTCTCTTCTTCAGAAGGCAAACAAGAAACCATTTGCTGCTTTTCGCTCCCCTGGGCCGTCATTTCTATCTAGAAAGGAAGAGCCCTCTGTCTCCTTGATTCACTGTTCTGGGCAAGCATGTTTCTGGCCATGATTCAGGAACCCAGCACTAGGGGAGCCCTTCCAGTGGGGTGGACCCACTTTTCTGGGTTTTATTTCTTTTTCTCAAATAGAGAAAGAGCAACACGGCTTGAAGTTCAGAGAAAATAAAAGTAATGCACATTCAGGCTTCAGACAAACTCACTACAGCCAGGTTTGTAAAATCCAATATAGAACACATTCCTGTAACTTTCAGTTTCTTTAAGTGAAAGACTAGATGGAAAATACAAAAATGTAAACTGTGATCACCTGTGGACCTGTCATTTCAGTACATCTGTATAATACATGCTTGCTATAAAACCATAATAAGCAATAGGATATCTCAAAAGGATGTGGAAGTACATCAGAGAAGACCAGATCTTGTTAGGAAAATCAACAACCAAGATTAATGTTACTTTTCTATTCTACCTTATAAAACTCATTTTGAAATATGTTTTTTGTTAGGTTTTCGACATGTGAAGCAAACTCCCTTCAACACATATACAATTAAGAAGCTCAAAACTTAAGGAATACATTACCAAAAACATCTCCAGGAACTGACCCCATAATTAATAGAACACCGGGGTTTCCTGGACCTGCCCTGTTCACAGTCACTGCCCAGTCTGTACTGGCTCCAGTCAAACTCCTGGGATTGGCTGGAATCCAACAACAACCAGCACTAGCCAGACTACCAGAGTATTTTTATTTGCCAGGAGCACTTAACGAGGACACCAGTTCTACCACTGAGAGGAAGGAGGAACTCAATGCAACCAGGAGACTTTAGGGAACTGAACCGGAAAGGTGGCATGGGGTGGGTTCTTGGGGTAAAAGAAAAAACCATGGAAGGGAAATGAGCGAAAACATGGTAGGCTTCAGAAGAAAGAATGGAAGGGAAGGAGGGAAGAAAATTGAGTTTTAAGATTGATGGGTGTGTGTGTGGGGGGGGTGAGCACCCCCCTGACAAGCTCCAGGCTGTGAGAACTTAATTCAGTTCATGTGAAGTCTTGGAACCCTACGTGTATTTTAGGGCAAATGTGTGTGGTTCTGTGGGAGGAGCTCACTGGTCAGGGAGAAGGTCCCCCAAAGGCCTCTTCGAAGACTGAGGAGAAGTAACTCAGAAGCAGCAAGAGGAGGAAAGATGAGTGATCTAGGAACTGATGATGCGCTGGGAGAGATTTTAGGTGATGCCAACGCTGCAGCCATTGAAATGATCTTTAGGAACTAGAGGAGGCTGATGAAAAAAAGAAACTGGGTTTAATTCGGAACACCCTCTTCTCAAAAAGCCACATCTCACTGGGGACATGTATTTGGACCAAGAGTCAACAGTGAGGCCACTGAACAATACAGAGGGTTAGGAGTCAACTGCTCATGTGCACAGGAATCGGCGATCCGCTAACTAGCCTCAAAGTGTCTCTATAAGTTTCCTTTATTGCTTTTATTCTACACCAACTTCTCGACTTCAAGAACTTGACTTTTACCTCACTGTTCACTTGAAATTCTAAAAAAAAAAAAAAAAAAAAAAAAAAGTCAGTAATGGGCTTTTAATCAGAAAACCCATTCATCGATGATTGGACAGCATTCACCCAAAATAAGTATCATATGGAAGCCATTTATTGGGTTATTGCCGTGTGCCAAAAATTTCCATTCTCAGTACTTCACATACATTTTTTCTCATGTAACACCACACAATAGCCTTGGCATGTTGCAAGTCTTCCTCACTCTCATGATCATGCGACCCACACATTTTCATAGAGTGCTTACTAACTGTGTACCAGAGAGTGTTCTAGGAAGCACCTGGGCTCCAAGTCGGGGCAAGAGCAATGCCAAGGTGCTGGCAGGGTTCTACCTGGCATGTCTGAGGACCAGTGAGGCCACTTCCAGTTACACTCTGAATTTCCAGAATCTGCCTGGCAGATTCTGACCCACATCCACCTCCTTCACACTAGCTCTCCCAACTCCCAGGCTTCTCATTCTCATTCTCCTTTAAAATGCCTCCTCTCCTCCCTCTCCTCTCTCCTCTCTCCTCTCTCCTCTCTCCCCTCTCCCTTCTCCCCTTTCCCCTTCCTCTCCATTCCTTTCTCCCCATGTTGCCTTTCCTGGGGATTTAATCCTGACCAATGTGGCTCTTTGACTCCACTGCCTGCTGCCCCTCTCCAATCTTCCCAACACAGAACAAAGATAAAGGAAAAGAAGCAGGACAAACAGTGAGGCTTGTTGGCTGAACCTGACATCCCTTGTCTGTACTTGAAGAGGAACCAGCCATGTGTCCACAAGGAGAGATCCTGGCCCCTCCTCCTCCTCCTCCCCCAAGTTGCTTCAAGAGAAAAAATGGGGCACACACCCAGCTCAGCTCGTTTGGGATATCCTTTCCGTGGCAGACAGCCTGTCTGTAGGACACATGTGTTCTGTTTGTCTCCACCATGTGGTAGGGGCCTCTCTGTGGGGGATGATGCCTGCGGATGTCCAGCTGTGGCAGGAATGGATGGCTGGGTTTGTTTAATTCAAGGGTGAGGATCAGCAAACCCGCTTGGCTGCAGCTCCAATCCCATGCATTCTCTTTGGCTTCCTGGGAAGCAGTGCGGCTAGTCTGCCCCCTGTGTGACTCCTGTGCTTCTATCTCAGCCTGGGGGATGAGAGGGGCATTGCTTATCGACAGCTCTAAGCCCCTGGCACTCAGTTCTCCATGCTACTGGACATAATGGTGCTGCTCTGGATCTGGAGACGCCACAAACACGTGAGCTCCCACTGCCGTCGGCCCATTAGACGTAGTTGGTAATCCTGGGCATCTGGTCAGCTCTCTCCCCACCCCGGAAGAAGCCTGACCGCCCCCTCCCTCTCTGTTCTGTGTCTCCCTGTCATCTTTCACCATCTTTTCTCTCACGGACACGTTAAATCTCCTCACCCCATTCATCACAGATTCTGCATCGAAAAACTGTTTCTATTTAAAAGACAAAGCCGGATACCCTAAGGCATTCTGAAATAATCTGTTAATTTTTTTTTTTTTAAACAATAGGAGCAAGATGTACACCTTGGCTCGGGTGGATATTAAAGAGTCAGAGGTTCAGCCGGGCAGTGGTGGCGCACGCCTTTAATCCCAGCACTCGGGAGGCAGAGCCAGGCGGATCTCTGTGAGTTCGAGGCCAGCCTGGGCTACCAAGTGAGCTCCAGGAAAGGCGCAAAGCTATGCAGAGAAACCCTGTCTCGAAAAAAAACAAAAAAAATAAAAAAATAAAAATAAAGAGTCAGAGGTTCAACCATACTAACTTTCATTTAGTTTCAAACATTTAAATCAATTCATTGCATATTTACTGCATGAAAAGTAACGTGTGAAGTGCCCTGTGCAGGAAGGTTTACCATCAGGGCTGGGTTCTTCTTTGCAAATGAGAGAAGCCCAGAAGAAGTCGATATATGTGGATTACAGAGTCTAGAACAACCCGGGCCCAGGAGCACTCACCCACCTGTAAAACACAAACGATGGAGCCCCTTACCTGCGGTCTGAAGTGGCTGTGACATGGGTGTGAGTTATAGGGTGGACATGGAGTAGGCATACAGGCGAACCTCCGAAGCAGCAGGGAGCCAGGGCTTTGTGATTTGGGGACCTGCACTTACTTCTCCCATCTGTCCACTCTGCAGGCCGGCATGTTGGTCCTCACTGCGGTTCCCCACTAAAGTGGTTAGGGACTGTACAAGGAGATCCACTTTCTTCCCCCTCACTTGGCGTTAGAAAAACAAGGCAGGAAAAGATCTCTACAGGCCCGCACAGAGTAAAGCTCTCTCCCACAATGGCTAAAGAGATTGGACAGACAAGATCATGAACCCTTTCAGTAATGAAGAGGAGGAGGAGAGGTACTGTTTCCAACCAGGAGAAAAGCGACTTCAGCAGGGAACCTGGCCCAGGAACACAAACTTCATTCACTGGGAGGGAGGGGCAGAGCTAGCTTTTTCTCCACAAGTTCTGTTCTCAGGGAGTGAACTATATGGTTATTACTATCACTGTAAACATATCAATCAAAGCTAATCAAACTTAAAGTTTCTAATAACACAGGAAAGTCTGTCTCCTAAGCCATAATGCTGCATCGGTTTCTCTAAGTTAACAATACAAAAGCTATAGAATCAAACAATAAACATATAATTAACTCTCTTGCAAGAGATTTTTCAAGCGCAATTCCCTCACCACACAGCAACTGAAGCACAATTCTTCTTCTGTATAGGGTATTTAAGATCTGGAGTGCCCAATTCCAGAGACTCCATGGCCTTTGGCACTGGGATTTGATCTGCTTTTCTGGATTCCTGACTCAGGGCCACGCCTGACAGCGCCACAGAAGTGGGGGAGTCCAGACAATCAGGACAACTGTCTAGATGCCATGAAATCTAATCCTCTGAAAAAGTACTGCTCTGCTTCCTAAACTACTTAACCTAACCCTAAAATGCAACATAAGCATTCAAATGTTACATTGGCAAATTGTTTCCCAGTATAGTCCATCAATTGTGATTTGGGAACTGACTGAAAAAATAGTTTTCATGTGTATTGGGATCACACTGCTTAAATTACCTATCCCACTCTATCAAATAATAGGCATGTATCTCTTGTCAAGGGTGACCAGGAACACTGATAAAATGTGGTGCAGAGTCTGCTGTGGATTTTCTAGTGCTTCTGATTAAATGGATGAAGAGCTGGAAAAAAAAAAAGTACTGAGAAATGTTTAAAATAATGTGGCGCTGTAATCAAGTCAAACTGTGGGGTCAACAGACTTATCACCCTGAATAGAGAATAAATATATCAGTGTGAGTGTCTTCCAATACACATGTCATTTATCAGTGGCACCAAGTAACTAATGGAAGTAGAAACTAGTGTCCATTGACAAAGCAACCAACCAATCAAACTTAATAAAATACTGAGCAGAACAGTGTTATTTTATACAATTTTTTTTTAAATGTTGGTAAGAATGTAGAGGAAGAAAGCTCTGTGTATTGCTGATAGGACTGCAAAAATGGCAGAGATGTTAAGGAAAATAATTCAGCAGTTCCTCCAAAAGTTGAATGCAGAATTACAACGTGATCCAATAATTTCACTTCTGACCATATACACAGAAGGATGGAAAGGGGAGATCAAACTTGATTCCTTGAACAACTGATGTTTATATTCACAATAGCCAAAAAGTAGATGCAATCTAAATGCCTACCAGCAGACAGAAGGACACAAAGATTGTGTATGTATACACAAAGGAATGTTACTGACTCTTAAAAAGGAGTGAAATTGTGCATGCCGCCACAACAACGGGCATTAAGCTAATGGGAATAAGCCAGCCACAAAAGTAGAGAAACGCTGTGCTTCTGCTTATATGAAGTACTAAGAGTGGTCACATTCTGAAGGATGGAGGGCAGAACAGAGGTTACCAGGGTGAGAGAGAGAGAGAGAGAGAAAGGGATAACGGGAAGTGATTGTTTAATAGGCACAGTTTCAAACTGTGGTGATGAGAAAGTTCTGAAAACAGTGCTAAACATTAAATGTCTGCATAACCCATAATTCACATATTCTAACCTCAACCTCAAGATGAGTATCTGGAGGAGAGGCCTTTGGGAGGCGACCAAGTGATTGTGATGGCTGTTCTTGATTGACTATATCTGGAAGGAACTATAATCCCAAAGCGAAGGCACATTTGTGATCTGGATCTTGAGGCAGGAAGACAACATGCTTTTGATCTGGATCTTGAGGCTGGAAGGCACAGGCCTTTAATCCAGACCTTGAGGTTGGAAGGCACGGGCCTTTAATCCAGACTTTGAGGTTGGAAGGTACACCTTTAATCTGGGTCACACCCTCTGTTGGAAACCTATATAAGGACAATGGAAGAAAGAAGGGCTTGTTCTTCGCCTGCTTGCCCTCACCTCATCAACACATCCAATCCTTCTTCAGGATCCCAGCAGACCAGCTGAGATACCCAACCTTGTGCAGCTACTAGATTCTTGGACTTTCCATTCATAACTAGCCATTCTTGGACTGTAGCCTGTAAGCTATTTTTCAATAAATTCCTGTGTGTGTGTGTGTGTGTGTGTGTGTGTGTGTGTGTGTGTGTGTGTGTGTGTGTGTGTGTAAAAAGAAAGAGATTCATTCTGTAAGTTCTGTGATGCTATAGAGAACCCTGAATAATACAGGGGTGAAGACAGGCCCCACAAAAATAGACTTTCCTATTCCTACACCCTCCATCATGTAACATTACAGACAGAGAATATCCATCTATGAACCAGGGGGCAGATTCTTACCAGACACAGAATCTGCTAGTGCCTTAATGTTAGGCTTTCTAGCCTCCAAAATCATGAGAATCAACTTCTTTTGTTCATAAGTTTATAGCCAGCTTACAGTGTTTTGTTCTAGAACAGTGATGAACTAGACAAGTAATTGAGCTGCCAAGTGTCATTCAACTGAATATCTAAAATGGAAACCGTATTATGTATTCTATTGTAGAAGGAAAGGAGGGAAGGGAAGGGAAGGGGAGGGAAGGGGAGGGAAGGGGAGGGAAGAGGAGGGCAGGGGAGGGAAGGGGAGGGAAGGGGAGGGCAGGGGAGCGGGGAAAGGCCATTATCAGCAACAAAATTTGCTTTGTCACATGGTACAGTCCTGGAATATGTGACCTGGGAAAGTGTAAATCAAGTCAACTAGGAAAATGTGGTATATACAGTATTCCTCAAGTGAAGGTCTTGGTGCTTAGAGTCACTGTTGTGAGACAACCTTATGTATGTATGAATGTATGAATAGATGGATGTATGCATGTACGTATTGTGTATGACTGCCTGGGTTAATGTGTACCACATTCATGCAGGTGCCTGAGAAGGTCAGAGGGTGCCAGATCCCTAGGACTGGAGTTACAAATGGTTGTGAGCTATCATGTGGGTGCTGGTAACTGAACCTGGGTCCTCTACAATACACCCAGTGCTCTTAAGCCATCTCTCCTGACCCCAAGACATCCTTTTAAACCCTTGCAGCTCAGCAGTTCCTGTACCCAGTGAACCTCCGAATCCTTTGTTTCCATCATCTCCCGGTACCTCCATTCATAAAATATGGCTTCAGAAGATGATGTGTTGAGACTGTCACACGACACTCAAAACAGAGTGAAATCACCATCACTCTGCTCTGACCATATTCTGTTCTCAGTGTGCCCCCCCCCTCAACCCTCGGAATGCCAAGCTCAAGGCACGCAAGGCTCACAGGACTCCAACAGCTAGGAGTCTAATTCATTCCTGCCCCATGAGAAAAGGTGCAATTCACACCGTCTCCCTAGACAAGGATTTACTGGTTAACACTGACCGCTGGAAGCGCCCTTCACAGTCAGGGTCAGGCATGTGGATGCCATTAGAAAAAGAAACAAGAAGGAGCCAGACTGACAGATTCTAATGTGCTCGTCCCTTTTGCATGGATGGGTCACCACCTCTCCACTGAGAAGGCTAGAAGCCAGTAAGAAAGGAAATGCCACAAAGTAAAAAGCCATAGGCAACCTTTGCACTCACCAACAGAGAGTGTGGCCCGGAGTAATTTTAGCACTTAAGAAATTCAGCTGGAGAAAATGGTTCTCTTCAAATGTTCTGCTAATAATTAAATGTACGTGGAAAAGAGGAAGCAGAGAGAATTCAACGGCGGAAGAAAGGAAAGCTGTGGAAACACCACAACCAGGCCACTCCTCTTGTTCCTTCACGGCTACCCATCTATTGGGTCCTTCACTGAAATCAGGGCACCTTCACTACGCTAGTGTGTTACTAAGTAATTAAAAAGGGGGATGAGGAAGAGACTGCCTTCCAATAGCCCATAAATTCCTAACTTGATAATCCTTCAGGAGTGGAAGCCACAAACACATCTTTAAGAAACTTTTTAAAAAGCAGATTAAAAAAGTATCCATGGATACTGCAATGTTTGGTCCAAATTATACAATAAATAAGTGATCCCTCCCCAATAGTGTCTAGCACATTCTTGGTATCCAACTAGAGTCAACACATTGCACATGCTGTTTATGTCCACAAAACATTTATGAGACAAAAGTCACCAGAGAGAGGGAGGAAAAAGGCAAGGTGAACAAGGAAGGTTGAGCCACTAATGTGGCTGCCAAGGACCTACTTCTAAGCACTTGGGCTTCTGAAAGAGCATCCATGGGTACCTAAAGACAAGAAGAGCATCTATGGGTACCTAAAGACAAGAAGAGCATCCATGGGTACCTAAAGACAAGAAGAGCACCCATGGGTACCTAAAGACAAGAAGAGCATCCATGGGTACCTAAAGACAAGAAGAGCATCTATGGGTTCCTAAAGACAAGAAGAGCATCCATGGGTACCTAAAGACAAGAAGAGCATCCATGGGTACCTAAAGACAAGAAGAGCATCCATGGGTACCTAAAGAAAAAGCATCCATGGGTACCTAAAGAAAAAGCATCCATGGGTACCTAAAGACAAGAGCATCCATGGGTACCTAAAGACAAGAAGAGCATCCATGGGTACCTAAAGAAAAAGCATCCATGGGTACCTAAAGACAAGAGCATCCATGGGTACCTAAAGACAAGAAGAACATCTATGGGTACCTAAAGACAAGAAGAGCATCCATGGGTACCTAAAGACAAGAAGAGCATCCATGGGTACCTAAAGACAAGAAGAGCATCCATGGGTACCTAAAGAAAAAGCATCCATGGGTACCTAAAGACAAGAAGAGCATCCATGGGTACCTAAAGACAAGAAGAGCATCCATGGGTACCTAAAGACAAGAAGCATCAAGGCCCTATAAAGTATTCAGAGATTTTCGATCTCTTCCACATTGACTTCCAGCAAATTAATCCTAAGTACCTTTCAAGTAGAAGATTATGTAGAAAGTGTCATCCCAGAGGCTCTGCTCTTTATCACGTATGGCATCGTCTCTTAGTATGTATGTTTTGGCCCACAATGTATAAAGACATAACCGTCATAAGCTTCAATATGATGTTTCAGCCACATATGCATGGAGGTCATCAATAATGTTAAGACAGGTACCCAAAAGTCCATGTACACGTAATCTCAAAGGAAGATATTATAAAAGTCCTGCTCAAATGTCTCCTGTCATGGTGATGTCCACATGTCTATGGATCACACCCCCTCGGCACCACATGTCCCATGATTATAATAACAGCATGCACGTACAGTCTGGGTTACGGCAGGCCTATGAGCCACCACGTGTGGAGTCATACTCAGAGTATTTTAGGACTGGCACTATGACTGACAGACAACAGGTGTTAGGTACATTTTAAAAATTCACTTGGAATCGTTTAAATAGCATGCTGGTGTCTGCACCATTCCCAGTGGCCGAGATATGGAAGCAGTCATGTTGTTAATCCCTAAAAAGGGAGGGAGTAGCCCTTGTGACAACATGGATGAAACCCAGAACATTCTGCCATGCGAAGTAAGGCAGATATAGTCTCATTTTATTTATTTGTGTATTCTTAACTCATCAAATGCAAAGAAATACATTCTAATGGGGGAGAACAGTTGCCAAGGGCTGGAGAAATGGATGCTGGTTATGGGGTACAAATTCTGTTACAAGATGAATAAAGTCTAAGGATCTAATATACAATATGGTGACTATGCTTATTAATATTGTATTGTATACTTGAAATTTGCCAAGAAAGTCGATGTCATGTGTTCTTACCACACACACAACAAGAAAGGTAATTATGTTGGGGGACTGATGTGCTAATTGACTGTGGTCATTTTTACATGTATTCTTAAGTCACTATGTTCTATATTTTAAATATATATAATTTTTAGTTATCAATTATACATCAATGAAGCTAGAAGATTTTTTTAAAAAATCATAATTCATTCTTTAAGACTTGGTTCTGAAGTACTCATCAGTGTTAGCTCGTGTGTGTGTGTGTGTGTGTGTGTGTGTGTGTGTGTGTGTGTCTTTGAGTGTGTTCACATGCCCACATGTGGAAGGCAACTCTGAGCATCTTTCTTCAGGAGCCAGCCACATTGGCTTCTTAGTAGCCCAGAGCTCACTGATTTGGCTGGCTGGCTGGCTGGCTGGCCAGTAAGCCTCAGGGTTCCACTGGTCTCACCTCGTCAGTGCTAGGGTCACAAGGGGTATCACCACATCCAGCTTTTCTACATGGGTCCTGGACATCAAGGTCAAGTTCCTATGCTTGTACAAAAATCGCTTCACCGACTGAACTACTGCCCCAGACCAAAGCTCACTCTTAAATTGTTTTTCAGTACTTGGTATAGTCGTGATTTCTACTTTAGATTGTTGATCATTTCTATTTTTCTAAGAGAGTAGCCTTTTCTATTGGTTATCAATCCTTTAGCAATAGCATTATCTACGAAGGCCTCAAAGTTATTTCCTCCCTTTTTTTTTTTTTTGTATTTTTGTGCTTATTGTCTACTTTGTTCTTTTCTTGGGCTTTCATGGAAATTACCTAAGTTACTGGTGTTCCCAAAGAGCTGACCTTTGGATATTTCGTCCATTGTTCTTTCTTCAAGTCTCATCTTTTACCTTAATAATCCCCTCTTGCCCATCTTGAGGGTTCATCTTGCTCCTCTTTGCTTCCAAAGATGAGCTAATGAGTTGCCCTATCTTCTTTCTTTTTTGAGAATTCTCTCCTTGGTTAGGACTAGGCAACCTCTACATAAGCAATGTCTATGCTCTCATTTTAAAAATCCGACAAAGCAACGTTCTGCTCCACCAAACTCACTAGTCAATTTATTGGGCTTCCTTCCAGGGCATGAGTGAGGGATTGTTGATAGAAGCATGGACGATACTAGGGCAGCCACAGAAAAAGGTCTATACCTAGCATGGGTGATGGATTCCCATGGCTGCATACATAGAACCACCTGCCCCAAGTCCTCCCCACCTAATATACCCTAGCCCTTCCCTGAGATCACTAGGTCACGAGCAAGTAGGGCAGAACTGCATACGCCTGGTTGGAAGGCATGGTTAGATACACAGGTGAGGGTCCCATGACCCTCCCGACATGCCCTTCTCTGAAGGAGTGTCAACAGTCAACAAGCCCAGCTGTGAGGATCTTTTGCAGGCAGCCACAGCTGAACTCATGGAGATGGCACTTTTTTTTTTTTATGGAGGACAGTGCTGCGTTAGACCTTCATTCTTTAACAAGGAAAAAAGTTCCTCGGAGAGCTTCGCTCACTGTGCTTAGAAAGGCTTTTATTATTACCTTTATTTATTTATGCGTGTGCATGTGTGTGTGTGTGCGTGTGCGTGTGTGCCCGCACGCATTCACCTTTGTTGTGGGAGCCCGTTTTCAGGTTCCTCGTGGCTTTACCTGGCAGGTCCGCATAGAGGATGATCAGGACCACGGGCCTGAGTGCAGGTGTCTGAGATGGTCTGCACTTGGCTGTGCTGGGGGAGGAGGTCTTTTGCTCCACCCCTTGGCGTCTCTATAAAAACCCTGGGCCAGAGACAGTCGGGGCCTGCTGGAATAGGTTCCAGGCCCTCGCGAGGCTATCCTTTATTTTCTATCTGTTTATCTCCGCAATAAATCCTTCTATCTAATATTTCCTGCTGCTCGCACTCAAGAAAACTCTGGGGAGCTGTGGGGTTGGTGGGTAAACGCCCCCCCACTTTGTGACACCACACATGTAGAGATCAGAGGACAACTTGGAGGTCCATTTCCCCCTCCACTATGTCAGTCTCAGGGACTGACCCCAGGGGACCAGGCTTGGCGGCAATCACCTTTACCTGCTGAGCCATCCTACCCACTCTGCTTAGAAGTTTTGGTAACAAACATACTCTTTTTAATTTCTTTCCTGGTAACTCTAACTTCCTCTTGAATTCCCTTTTGAACCCAAGGTGGTCAATAAATGTGCTTACCAATTCACAGGTGGATAAAGCTTTTGAAATTGTTTCATTTTATTTTGATCCCCATTTCATCCTAACCAGACTACAGCCTTTTGAGCGGCTCCTTTTCCTCTGTCTTTTGATGAGCTTCTTTGCCATCAAGCACAAGATGAAAGGGGAGAAGATAACAGCGTAAATTCTACGGACATGTAACTATCTATTTTTATGTTTCTGTTTATATCTTTGGACACTGCCATGGCACTCATTCACTTAACAATTTCCCATCAGCCCCCTAGTAAGACGTGATAAGAAAAAGCCTGAGATGTAGAATATAAAAACCCTATCTCCTTCACAGATTTAGGTCTCAGCATAATCCCAAGTATAAAGTATAAACCCCAGCTGGCCTATCTAACGCGAGCTAGCTTCAAAAACCACAAGAACACAAACTCTGCTTCCTACTCCACAGTAACTGGTAGACAACGAGCTGACCCGTGTGTTCTCTCTGGTCCTGTGATACACCTTCCCCCCAAAGACCCAGGGAGGCACTAAGATAGGAAGCACCCCCTATCTGCAGTCCTGGCATGCAACAGAAAAGCCTTTGAATGGAGACCAGCTCTGGTCAGGCCCCACGGACCACACGTACGGAGAACAGGACACTACGAGGCATGCCTGTGACACTCGAGAGGATGCTGAGGAAAGGCAGTCATCCCGGATCAAGTGTCTTTTGAAGCCGTTAAGTGTTTAAAATCCTTTAAAGCATGCTGAAGTGTACAGTGTGGGGGAGGAGGGGGCGGACAGAAAGTAATTTTGCTCTTCTACTTACCACTGTAGAGCATAGTTTTGAAACTAAAGACTGATTGAAAAGGACATCAAAGGACGATGATTTGTTTGATGTTTAGACATCCATATAGGATGCAGCTCACTGCTGTATTAATGGTGACCGGCTGTAAGCCAGATGGACTGGGAGGACTCTCTCAACAGACATTTAACTCGGTGCCACTGAAAGGCAGGGCAAGGTAAAACCATCCTAATGCAAAGGACTCGCCACCTGATGCTTAAAGGTACATCTCTCTATTGGAGTTTAATAATTCAGAAAATTGTAATTAATTTTAGGAGCTTCCATGGCTGACTCAGCACCATGAAAGAATTGGAAGTGGAGCTAGACCCCGCCAAATGCAGTGGCTGGTAAGATTCTTACAGGACAGGAAACGAGATGGGGTAATTGGTCCTGATGCACTCGACAGCTGGCCTGAAGATTTATATAATAATCTGGGGCTTGATATTTCTAAAAGCAACTTAAAAATGTATTTATTTTTATTTTATGTGCATTGGTGTTTTACCTGCATGTGTGTCTGTGTGAGAGTGTCAGATCTTGGAGTCACAGACAGCTGTGAACTGCCATGTGGGTGCTGGGAATTGAACCCAGGTCTCCTGGAAGAGCAGTCAGGGCTCTTAACTGCTGAGTCATTTCTCCAGCCCCCTAAAAGCAACTTTCAATCCAGATATCTAACAAGCAAAAGGAAGAAAGCCAAAAATTAGTACAGTTTCCTCCTTCCAGAACATTCTTCTAAAATTCTAGTCTCACTAAAACATCATTTATTTCCTTTTGTTATCTTTATTCATAAGATACAAACACCTGACAAATATATAGGAGGAGAAATTTAATGTGCGCCCAGATTTTCACTGTACATGAAAACAATCCAACCCAGACTAGCCAGGATGGACAATAATAAGACTCAGTGTTAGGGACGGTGTAAAGAAACAGACAGCTTCAATCCAGCTAAAAGGAGAATAAAGTAATTCTAGACTATCTTTCAGAAGGGTAATTAAAAAGCATAAAAGCTGTAGAGTCTTGTGTATTTCTTGGACTCAGCGATTCACCGTTAGTAATTTAACATAAAGATATACATACCAACCATTCACAAGCATTTTTCTGTAAAACAATACATACTGCAACATGGTTAAAAAGAAGCACAAAGAGATGAGCAACAGCAGGTTGCTTCAGTAACCATGTGACATAGACTTAGGTCAGAAACTACAGTACTGTTGATGAAGTCTTGTTAGTAGGCATTAAAATTATTTGAAAAGGTTTAGTCTTGAAGTTCAAATTATGTGGACACTCAAAAGGGCGATAATTAAAAAAACATTTACAACTGAACTCAGAACAAGTATTGCTTATATTAAGACAGATCCTTTTTCAAAGTTAATTTTCTGTGAATATTTAAAGTGTTTTTCCCATTTCAAACACATTCTGGGTTTATTTTGGCTGAGGGTTTCAGGGAGCCAGAGTCGAGTACAGCAAGGAAGGCAACAGTTGGGGAAAGCATGGTGCCCAGAGCTGGAAGCTGGCTAATCACATTTTACCCGTTTTACAGGAAACCGAGATCTAACAGGAAGTGGAGCCAGGCTATAGACCTTTAAACTCTGCTCTCAAGGGCATACTTCCTCCAGCAAAACTCCACAATCTACAGGTTCCATAAGCTTCCCAGAGAGAACCAACTGAGGACCAAATATTCAAACACATGAACCTATGTGGGACGTGTCTCATTCAAGCCACAATACTTAGCATGGTGGTGATGACGGTTATGGTGCTGAGGATGATGATGACGACGACGTGATACTGCAACAAAAACCTTAATATACATTTCACACAAGTGGGAGCGCAACTGTAGAACACAATAACTGAAGTGAAGTAACCTGGCCCAACAGTGTACTGGCTTACCCAAGTATATGCAAGCAATCCCAGCACTGGGGAGGCTGGAGAAGGATGGCTGTATGTTCAAGGGCAGCCTGGGCTACAGAGTGAGTTCAAGGACTGCCTGGGCTACAGAATGAGTTCAAGGATAACTTGGGCTACAGAGGAAGACCCTCTCTCAAAACCAACAAAAAAGAAAAAAAATCTCTGAGCCAAATGTTTTTATGTGGCAGATATTTACAGAATGTCTGCCAAGCTGTTACCATTCTTATCTTTCTGCATTAAACAAGCATCTACACTGATAACAAGAAAAAAAAATGCCTTTAAAGTTAAAAACTGAAAAATAGATTGGGCAGGTTTAAAGTATTCTTAAGTCATAAATACCTAAAGAGAAACAAAACTGTAAATAACCAAAGTTTTAGATATTTAAATTACATTGATGTTTCAAACCAATCATAAGCTCCAAAAGAAATGTGTGCAGGGGCTGGGAAGATGGGTCAATGGGTGAGAGCACCTGCTGTTCAAGAATGAGGACCTGAGTTCAAATCCCCAGCACCCATGTAAAGCCTGCGCATGGCCATGTGTACTTGTAACCAGAGCATTCAGAGACAGAGTCAGGTGGACTTGGGAACTTACCGGCTGGCCAACCCAGTCAAAATGGGGGAGCTTCTGGTTCAGTGGGAGACCCTGTCTTGACGCCATAAGGTGGAGAGTGATAGGAGATATTTAGTGTCCTTCTCTGTCCTCCACATGTATGCACAAGGGCATGTATACCCCACATGAACATACACATATATACCACATACACGCGCAACACACATCCCCAAATATACAGAAATTAAAAAAACAAAATAAGTATGTCCAGATGAATAAATTATGCAGTCAGAAAACACACAGATAGGATTGCAGTAATTATATGGTTTATTAGTGTCTCTGTGTGTCTATGGGCCTCTTTTAATTGTCTACCCTGCAATTTTTGTCTGTCCACCTATGCAAGTGAATTTTCATGTGAAGTCTGTAAATGACAACAAATGGCTAACGAAAAAGACTGCCCTTTTCTGGTCCGAGAACAAAGAGATCCAAAGAGACGACCTGACCACTTGGGAGGTGGGGCAGCTATTGGAGGATCAACAGTATCCCTTGTAACTTCTGGGGCTGAGGAGAGGAGACATTTCTTGTGAGAGCCACAGATGATAATATTCCCTATAAACTACATCATCTCCACGTCACAAGAAGCAAGTTTTCCTTCCAAGACAGATTCACTCCTGCATCAGGGGTTTACACTCTGGGGTGAAGTCATAGATCTTTTCACTTAAAAAAAATGAAATGCACACTTGCCAAAGTATGTTTAATACTGTCCTGCACCGGGACCCTAACCTTAAGCTATTTGCTGCTACTGCGAAGACATTCCTGATTTGAGCTTTATATTCATCACATACATTTTTTTCCCCACACAGTCAGGAGACCAAGTATAGAGTGCTCTCAAGTAATTGAGAGAGGATTCCTGAGTGATTTCATAGAGGCTCATATTCACAGGATGAAATCGAATTCTAAAATTATTTCCAAAAGAGCATTTATCAGAATGAATATAATTTCTAAATTTTGGTCTTGTAATGAGTATGTGAAAAATTGATACATAGTAAATATTCATTAAACTATTACATCTGGGGCAAGACAGACATCCACCTATGAAAATCATATCCGATGACACAATATAGAACTGACTGGCCAAACTGCACTTTCTCAGAGATAGTGCATTTAAAAGTCAGAAATCTTAGCCGGGCAGTGGTGGCGCACGCCTTTAATCCCAGCACTCGGGAGGCAGAGCCAGGAGGATCTCTGTGAGTTCGAGGCCAGCCTGGGCTACCAAGTGAGTCCCAGGAAAGGCGCACAGCTACGCAGAGAAACCCTGTCTCGAAAAAAAGTCAGAAATCTTAAAAGAACTGCCATCCTAACTTGGCGTGATACTACACCTCTGGATTCCCATTTTTGGGGAGTCCCGGGGAGGAGAATTGTGAGCTCAAGGCCAGCCTGGGCTACATAGTGAGAACTAATAGCTAAACAAGTACATTATAGAAATGGATAAACTAACTAAAAATAAGAAAGGCTATCCTGGTAGTGTCTTTACACTTAAGCAATGACCACAGTTCCCAAAATCCTCACATACATCCTCTAGTCCTAGACACCCCTGATCCTTCTAACCCTTTGCTAGTACGAAATATTCGGCAAGAAAAAATGGAGTGTGAGCAAGAGAAACATCACACGAGTTGGGGTGCGCTTGGAAGAGGAAGTGCGGCCCACACTTCAGACATGCTTTCTAAAATAACAGTTTTCTGACCAAGCGTAAGATCTAAGTGTCTGTGGGGTGACATCATTCTCCTAAGGTCAGATAGATGGACAATGACAGAGCTGGGGTTTAAACCTGACCCCAATGTCCTGTCTACTTTACTCCCTTAGACAGCCAGGTAGATGGCTTCACATAGCATACAAGAACGCTGGTCGCTCTGAAGACGTGCACTGCTTAAACCCAATGCATAACCATCGGCAGCAGTGACGGTAGATGTAGCACGAATCTTAAAAGGTCTTATTAATAAAAACAAACCTGGAGCTGGGTATTGGGGTGAATGCTGGAAGGTCAGAGAAGCAGAACAAGCCACAGCCACCTCACCTTGCCAATTCCTCAGCTGATCCTGTTTCCTCAGACTGGAAGCTTCTGAGTCCTCATCCAAATAGATCTCAGCTGAACTGCTGCTCAAAAGCCTAAGAGCTTAACCAGCTCTGGTTCCTGGTTTTCATGCCTTAAATACCTTTTTGCTTTTTGCCATCACTTCCTGGGATTAAAGGCATGTGTCACTATGCCTGGCTGTTTCCAGTGTGGCTTTGAACTCACAGAGATCCAGACAGATCTCTTTGGAATGCTAGGATTATAGGTGTGTGTGCCACCATTTTCTGGCCTCTATACCTAGTGGCTGTTCTGTTCTCTGACCCCAGATATGTTTATTAGGGTGCACAATATTTTGGAGAACACAATATCACCACAGGTAAATGAGCTAGAGTTTCTGGCTTCACCTAGTCTCTCAGTGAGGGTTGTGGATGCTACAGCATGAGAGGGGGCCCATGTGAACAGCAGTCAGATCCAGAATGGTTTCCCACATAAGCTCAACACATTTTGTCCGTCTGAAAATTTCACTGGACCATCCCTGCCAGAGCCCACCTGATTCCATATAATAAAATCAGCTCAACAAAGCCAGGGCTATTTCCTGCCTCCAAGGTTTGTGTTCATAAAATGAGGTGCATTTGGATCACTTGGCACAAATTCCTCTGCAGATGGCATATATACGACATGTTCCTTCTTCATTACATTATAGATGAGAGCTTATGGCAAAGATCCAGAACTCAAACCTTTAAAAATAGTTCTTACAGCTAATGACCTAATGGCCATCAGCGTTCATAATCAAATGCCCCCCTTGGGGGCTGTATGGCACTTTGCACATGCATCGTGAGTATTGCAACCTTTGAAAGGAAGGCTTGACAATGTCTCAAAAACCATAAAAATGTGCGTTTTCTTTGATGTAGCAATTTCACCACTGGGAATTTGTCCTAAAAAAATGGCTAGGAAAAAGGAAGATTTATGCTCAGTATTGTTCATCTTAAGCTGATTTATAATAGCTTAAAAAATAGAAACATCCCCCAGTTGGCCAAAAAAAAAAAAAAAAAAAAGTACGCGAGTAATTTATTGTACAACCATATGGGGAAAAGGTTATAAAGCCATCAAAATTGCATTTTTCAAAGAATTACTTAACAGCATAGGAAAATCCTTACCATCAAGGTCAAGGAAGAATAAAGGCTAGAACTGATGTATATAATAACCTGGACCATGCCATTTATATAAGTTTATATAAACAGACAGAAAAACCTGGGCTGCACACCACAATGCTAATACAGAGCCATTACATGTGCTTTTACTTTCTCATACACTGAAGAAATTTTAATTTTCATACACCAAAAGTATTAAAATTCAGTCCAGAAAATATGACAAATTTTCAAAATAAATTGATTTCTGGTGCTGTTGATTCTTAGCTAGGGGCCTTCTGCAATTAGAGCTGAGCCAACATGAATGATTAGACACACATGGCTCCTCATGCTGTCCTCTGCTGTCTGCTCAGCTCATCACTGGTGTAGCAAAAGACCGTGTGATAGTGAGGTTCAGGGCCATCTTCATTCCCATGCTTGAAGAGGATCTGAAAGGTTTACCTTAGTCAAAATTAGCAAAGATTTTCTTTATCTACACAATCTTTGACATACCAAGTGTCCCATTCCTGCGGACAACTACATTTTGGACTCAGAACCTCTAGCCTCATTGAATGGAACAGCCTGTGGGGGAGTGCCTGCCTCCCCCTTTGAAGGCTCTTGTCTGCCTCTTCTTCCAATACCTTAATTCCTGGAAGCCCTTTGTCTTCTATGTTCTTAATTATCCTACGGTTACTAAGTCTTTCCCTTCCACTCATCCAAAGTCTATCTACCTAGACACTGAAATGAGAACATGAACTCCCCGTGCCAAATGGGAACCAATTCATTCCAGCCTGGGAGCACATCACTCACTAGTATAAAAGACTGTTTGAAATCACATTCCTCGGCCATCATTTTTTTTTTTCCTTCCCCAAATGTGCCACCAGGAGCCTTGCTTTCTTTTGTCAGAGAGCCTTACCTCAGAGGTCCTTTTTATTTACCTCCCTGTCAAATTCCATATCACTCCAGCTTACTCCTGATTTACCTCTGGGAATTAAGGCATCTCATATTTTCTTTGCTTTTGTTCAAAGACAGGGATTGAGGACCACGGGGCATAGCTCAATGGTGAAGTACACAATTAAGCAAGCCTGAGGCTCCGAGTTTGATCCTGGCCACCAAGAAACCAAACCAAATAATAAACAAACAACTAGTACCGGGGAAAGTTGTAGGATAGACCCTTTTCTGACAGTGAGATAGAGTATAGAGCCAATTCTACTGGGAAATTCTTGAAATCCATTGTCAAGCTGAATTGTGGGATTTTGTTTTGTTTGCCTCTTGCAGCCCTAGCCTTTTCCCAACTGTGTGTTTATAAGAACTTGAGTGGGGTACTTGGCAGATCATCATTCTTATCTGTTATTTTGGGTGCCTTTGTGAGTAGAGCTGATAACAGTGAGAAACCCTCCTGAGAAGTTCAATGGAGCGGCTCTTCACTTGGCACTACAGCTGTCTCTCTCACACTCAGCACCCACACGCCTCTTCCCTTCTCCTTCCCACATGAGCGATATGACCAGCTAACACATCTAAGAACACCCCTTCCCATCATCACTTATTCATGCAGTGGGAGACGTCCTTAGAGGTGAAAACATCCTCCACATCAGTCCACTTCTAGTTACCTCTAAATTACAGGCAGGCATAACATGTCTTCCAGGAACTTCAGAGGCTTGTGTGGGTGCTGTCTAAGGACAGAGGTGAGTTTTGTGCAGGGGTGGTTTCCTGCCATCCTTGGCATGGAGACAGAAAGGAGCCACCCACTTCCCCTTGCTATCAGGCCAGGCTCTACTTTGGAGATCCACTATGAACCATGTCATTACCTGAAGTAATACCTTGGAAAATCCATCCTGAACTCTACAGTTGAATGCACTAACTGCCAGCTCTCTCCATCCTCAGAATGCAGTGGTCCCTGAACCTCATAAACTTCCAGCCTTTCAGGTAGCTCCCTTCTACATTCACTGCTTCCAAAGCTGGTTCCAAGTTCTTACTGAGACCACAGTCTTCTCCCATCCCCCTCAACAACTAATCCAATGCAGACTTCTCTCCCCATGCTTCCTCTGGGATACACTCTGCTGATTTTCAGATATCCTGGCTGATGCTGCATGGAGAAACTTGAGACCCTCAAGAATGACACCGTGACCTCTCCAGTCCTTATGCACATACCCCATGTGTTCACCTCCCTTCTTGACAAGCCCTTCCCTTCTTATAATCCAAGACTTTTCTCTACCTGTTTCAGCCCCTCATCACTATTCACCTTCTTCCCAACAGGGGCCCTCTCTTTTTCCTCTGGACAAAAACATTCTCACCCTAAGCAATAGCCCTCCAAGCAAGGTGTGGCTCCCTCAATATTTTCAACCCCCGCGCCCATGATTGCCCTATCCCTTGTGCTATTAAGAACTGTCCCTACTTAGTCCCCTCACAACCTAACTTCAGCTCTCACCATGTGTTGCATATGTTGACCGTCAGGCTCTACTTGCTAAGCCAAGCACACTTCACCGCTCTTTCCATGGTTAACGCTCTACCTGCCCTTGGCCCAGCTCATGACCATCTCTCTTTAGACAATTTCCTTCTTGCTGACGTTATCATGTTCCACGTCCTGCACATATCTCCTTCCTGTTCTCAGCTTGCCACTGAGTTACTTCCATCCACTTCTTAAATGACGATTTTCCCAAGTCATATGCCTCACGGTCAATGACATTTTCCAGCCTGTCCTTTCTGGGTGGTGTCATTTACCCCTGTGACATCAGATTTCCTTAAATATTGACTCCTGAGGCCTTCTTCTATAGAACTATGTATTTAGACATCATCAATGCTACAAAATGTCCAGAGCAGGGCCACTGTAACATCCTCTGTTTTCCTGGTATATATATTCAATAACACAACTCATTCCTTCTCCAAAACTGATGGCTCACTGATAAGCACATAAACCCAAATAAGCAGAGATACATAAGCTCTTCAAGTGCACAATCCCCCAAGTAAAAGGGGGCTGAATAGAACAAATGTACCTGCTGAGGAGCAAGGCCCCTCGAGTGAGCAGGTTATTTCTGATGGTGAACTGGATAAGCATTCACAGGCTTGAGACTCCATTGTTGGCAGCATAGTTGGAGTCCTGTGTATCATGATTTCTGAAACTATCTTCTGTTTATCTCTAGTCATCTGGGTAGCAAGGTACAGTGATGATAGCCAGAGATATGGTTTGTTTTTAAATCGCAGGTGTCAGCTGCATGTTGTAACATGTTACCCAGGGCAGGCCTTCCTAATCTCTTGTTTCCTGTTTCCCAGGAGAAGGAACTCCATTGGAATAAGGTCCCCCAGTATTTTTCTGCCACCTTGCTCATGAACTGTCAGAGTGGTGTGTTCTGAGGAAGAAATTAGGCATGCTCTGCCATGGCCCTTTGTTGGTATCCTATAAGAACAATGCTCTCTCTCCTCTCGTACATTAGATGTTTTGGGGGTACAGCTTCTGTAGGGGAGACCTATGTGTGTCTCTCTTTCCAGGGCTAGATTAGTTTAGTGAGTCTAGTTTAGCCCAGAGCGAAAGAGTAGCAAGCACGTTTGCTGCAGACCAACATCGTGGCTTCCAGAAAACGAAGCTGAGTGGAGTGACTCAATTCATGAGGACCGCTGCGAATCTGAGGCCAGCTAGGGGCACACGGTGCTCCCCCAGAAAAAGAAAGAAAGCGTTCTGAGCATCTAGCTAACTCCAACTCCTGCATCTCCCAGCTCAGGTAATCAGACATCAGGACAAATACATTGGTTTGTCAACACCATCAAATCTGGTTTGGATTCAGCTATTTACTCAGCCAGTTCTCAATTTCCCTTGCTCGGTCATTTCTACTCAGTGTAGCATTAAGAAGCACAAAACTCAGTTCTGTGGAACGCTTCTCTCTTACACTCGGTGTGTATTTTCATTGTCCCATCACTGGGAGGTCAACAGAACAAAGCAGACAAGAGAAAAAACAACAGAAATGTAACAGAACGAGGCAGCCAAAGAGCAAAGCCAGGCACCGAACTGGCACCGAACCTGAGCTGGGTGGTAACTAACCAGCTGAAAGAGCCAGAATTTGAGAAGATTCTTCCAAATGTGTATCCTTGCACTTCATTTCAAAGTCAAACAACCTTTTTCAACAGCTACTTACTATTCCTAGGGGCTGCCAACACTCAGGCTTGTAGCCCCACTGTGTTCTGTGTGGCAATGAAGACAGTCTCTACTTGATTAGACCCAACAACATTCACAGACATTTCATCAACATCTTGGCCCACTTCTAACAGCATCATATTTTTCTCATTCGCTTTCTCTGAAAGAAAGCCAGAAGAAATAATCTATTTTAGAGTATTTTTCTAGCATGGGTTGTTTGAAAAAAATGTAGACCCAAAATAAGTAGAACATTATGTCACCATAGCTTCAAGAACACTCGCTCACTGTTTATGTGGGTCAGATCCACGGCACCCCATCACAAGTGACAGCCACAATCCTTGTGCTGTAATACTGGTGTGTAAGGGGGCTAAGGAATGGCTCACTGGGTAAAGCTTTGCTGTACAGGGGTGAGGTTAGGAGTTCGGATCCCCACCTCCCAGGTAAATGCAAGGTGGGTATGGCAGCCTACCTATAATCCCAGGACTAAGGAGGCAGAGACAGGAAATCCTTACAGAAGCTGGCCTGGCTAGAGTTAGGTTAACTGAATCAGTGAGCCCCTTGTTCAAATGAGAGAGACCCTGCCGCAGTCCACCACGTAGGGCAACTGTCCAGCGTCAACCTCTGGCTTTCACCCTCACTGAAACACATGTGTGTTTACACACACACACACACACACACACACACACACACACACACACACTAGCAGGTCCACACAACCGGGTCTTTAATAACCTCTTTTGGGGTGAGGAGTTAAAGTTACTTTCAGGTTACAGAATGTATTGTAAAGTGGTAGGTATAAGCTTCTTTTGTGCTGAGTTTATCAATCCACTATTGCTTTTGGTTTGAATACTGGAGCCTTGGCCATTTGCTCCTCAAACACCACTGGGTGGCCCATTCAGTAACTATCAGAGCTGCAGAGCTGCAGATGTTACCTAGGAAGGTAAGTAAACCACCACAGCTATAAAGCTAACAGTAGCACAGACCACCTGAAACATGTCCGCCATTGCTCTTTCGATGTATCTTAAAACAGATTCATTTTAATACGACCTCATTAACAGCGTAATATGGGAGGAAACCAAGGCATTGAAAAGTTACTTTATTATTTTTTTCTTTAATTTTAAAAAAAGTTTATGTGCATGGGTGTTTTGCCTGCCTGCATGTATGTGTACCCCTAGTGCCTATGGGGGTCAGAGGAGGGCACTGGATCCCGGGGAACTGGAGTTGCAGGTGTTTGTGAGCCGCTGTGTGTGTGCTGGGAATCAAACCTGAGTGCTCTGGGAGAATCGCAAGTGCCCTTAACCTCTGCATTTTCTCTCCAGCCCCACGCTGGGTTACTTGAGAATGTACACACAATGAGCAGCTCAGACAAGATCTCAACTCCACTGGCTCTCCCTTAACACAACATTCTCTACACGGCCTGGTTAGAAGAAGCGACCGCTGGAGGTACACCACCGAAGGGTGACTTGGCCCCCAGACCCTTCCTCTCTGCTTTTTGGTGCCATGAGGTGAGCAGTGGAGTCTGCCACAGTCTCATGCCACCAACAGTTCAGCTAACTCTGAGCAGGAACCATGAGCCAGAATGCATCTTGTATCATTCCAGTTGTTTCTTTCCAGGAATCTGTCATGTGATGTAAAAGCTAAACTCTCTTCGGCCAGGATAGGGAGAGCTGGAAGTAGCCTGGACATGGGTTCTAGTCCCAGTTCAGCCAGCAGAGCAAGTGAGTGGGAAGAGTCATCAAGGCCAGATGTAGTGTTGTAGTATGGCCTTTTCAACTTTGGGCACCACATCATCACCATGGCTCGGTAACCATGGCAATTAATGACAGTGACAGTCTGGTTACCTGCTTTCTAATTCCAGGTTCCTAACCCTCAGTGGGTTGCTATGGTACTCTGGACTCCTTTGCTCATGTGTAAAATCAGGGAAAGAACATTGCCATCTACACCCTATTATCAGAGACAGCGAGAGCTTTTGAACCATGAAGACTACTCAATAAACATTAGCTGTTCTTCTGTCATTTCTAGATGAGAGGTCGAGGACCAATCACTTAACCACCTCAGCTCCCTTACTTCCTCAGGCATAAGACAAAGGGGAGGGAGAAGCAGTTTCAGAGGCTCTGAAGGAAGTAAAGAGGATTGTGGGGAGTGCAGCATTTTCTCAGACTCAACAGGCTCCCCTGATGGTAAAACTTCTGACTGACCTGGCAATTAAGGAATCCCCACCATCAGCTTGGCCTGTGGGCACAAGCATTTTCTCAAATGCTAATGTGTGTTAGGGGGCTCGTCCCGATGTGGGAGGTACCATGCCTGGGCAGGTGGGCCTGGGCTGCATAAGAAAGGTAGCTGAGCAAGCCAGGGGGAGCTGGCCAGGAAGCAGCGTTCCTCAATGGCCTCTGCTTCAGTTCCTGACTCCAGCTGCCTGCCTTGAGCTCCTGCCTAGGCTTCCCTCAAGGATGGACTAAAACCGTAGGCCAAATAAACGCTTTCCTCTGCAAGTTGGTTTTGGTCAGTGTTTTATCACAGCCATGGACAAGCAAACCCCACACAGCAAAAGGGAGGTGCCGCTCTCCAAAGCACAGCTGCTCCTCACGCCATCTGGATACGGGCTGTGGTTGATACAAATCTACTATGAGAAGAAGAAAGAGAGACTATGAATATGATAATAAGATAAAAAGGTAGATTACTGGATCTACTTTTATAAAGGAACTACTTGCTTTAAATGTTCTACATTGGATTGTATTTTTGTGTATTATATAAAAATTTTGTATTGGATGCACCAAAAATAGTATGAATAATGAATTTTTTGTCTGAATTTGTCAAATGTTAACGGACTGGACATTCATTGTTAATTTATATAAATGGAGTTTTTTTGTCTGAATCTGTCAAATGTTAATGGACTAGACATTGTTAATGTAATTTTTAACTGTATATATTGTATATACTTCTTGTATATACTTTTTCTTATATTAAGTTATAACTTTGGAAATTTTAAACAAAAAGGGGGAAATGTGGTTGATATATTATACACACCAATAAACTTATCTGGGGGTCAGAGAACAGAACAGCCACTGTATTAAACACAGAGGTTAGGCAGTGGTAGCACACATGCCTTTAATCCTAGCATTCCAGAGGCAGAGATCCATCTGGATCTCTGTGAGCTCAAGGCCACACTGGAAACAGCCAGGCACGGTGACACATACCTTTAATCCCAGCACTTGAGATCTCATGTCTTGCTTGAGAAAGACACACACCTTTAATTCCAGGAAGTGATAGCAGGAAGCAGAAAGGCACGTAAGGTATGAGGACCAGGAACTAGAGGCTTTTAAGCCTTGAGGCTTTTAGCAGCAGTTCACCTGAGATCCATTTGGGTGAGGACTCAGAAGCTTCCAGTTTGAGGAAACAGGATCGGCTGAGAAGTTGGCAAGGTGAGGTTAACTGTGGCTTGCTCTGCTTCTCTGATCATTCAGAATTCACCCTAATACCTAGATTCGTGTTACACTGGGCTCCCTAGAAATTTCCCAGAATTTCTCAGTAAACTATACAGATCAAGGGCTGGGGAAATGGCCCGGTGGTTCCAGGGCTTCCTGTACAAGCATGAGGTTCCGGTCTCTAGAAGCAATGGAAATGGCAGGTGTCTACAGTGGCCTAACTGTGATTCCAGACTCAGAAGACAGAGGCAGCAGATCTCCTGAGCGTGCTGACTAGCAAGACTTGCCATATCAGGGCCCTCTGGGTTTGATTAAGAGATCCTGCCTCACTGAATAAAGCAGAAAAGTAAAGGGGAATGATTTCCAACATCACCCTCAGGTCCCCACCCATGAACATCTGTTTCCACATGTGTAAATATGCATACCTGTATGCAACACACACACACACACACACACACACACACACACACACACACAATTTAAAAAAACTATTCAGACTAAACACAATGGAAAAAAGAAATCTGGTATCTTTCAATATAAATTTAATCCAGCCCTTTAATACAAGAAAAACATTAAAATGTACCAGCTGGTTACTTGAATTTGGGAAAACTCCCCTCTCTTTGTAAGCCAGCTGCAAGGATTTGACTGGGTGAGCTCCGGGTGTATCTTGGAAAGGAATGCTAGATGTGGATTAGACACATCGCATAACCATGATGACATCAGGTGATGTTAACTGAGTGCCTACTGTGTGCCTCTGTAGTGCTGGTCATTTTATAGATGTCATATGTTCTCGATATGACAGTTCCTTGATTGTACTGTCACTAGGCTACGCAGCTCAAGGACACTAAACACTGGAAAGGTTCTGTGACCTAACGCTGCCACAGAGCTGGAGGGTGACAGTCCTAAGATGTGGCCCAAGAATGGCCCAGTAATAGTTTGCCACAAACCTTCAACTACTAACAGTGGCTGAGTCGTCCCCACTTAAGCACAGTATTTGCAGTTCATGTAACAATCCACCTCCTTTAAAAACGGTGGTGCTCAGTGTGATCTAGTTAGGAATGGAGGGGAAAGAGCCCAGTGGCTAAAATGCTAACTTGCACAATCACAATGACCCGAATTCAGATCCTAAGAGCCCACATAAAAAGCCAGATATGGCAGCACCTATCTGTAACCCCAGTGATTGAGGGTAGAGGCAGGTGGACCCCAGGGCTTCACTGGCCAACCAGTGAGTTCCAGATTCAGTGAAGAGATCCTGTCTCAAAAGAGAAAGAGGGAGATGTATAGATGAGTCAATCAGTTTAAATAGCGACTCTGCAAACACAAGGGACTGAGTTCAGATCCCCCCATCTATGTAAAAAGCTGGGTATGGTGGTATTATGCCTGCAACCCCAGCTCTGGTGGTGGTGTAGGGAAGACAGGTAGATGCCTAAACTCATTGACCAGGCAAGCCTATGTGAATCCCTGAGTTTCAGGTTCAGTGAGAATCCCTGTCTTAAGACATGATGGAGAGGCTAGAGAGATGGCTCAGAGGTTCAGAGCCTGCAGAAGAGCAGGGCTGGTTTCCTGGACCTACAATGACTTACAACTGCCTGTAACTCCAGCTCCAGGAGATCCAACACCCTCTGCTAGCTTCTGAGGGTATCACAGGTACTCACAAAGCCGACCCCTATACACACACACACAATTTAAATAAAAAAATGAATCTTTAAACACAAAACAGAATAAAGGTAGACAGTGATTGTGGGAAAACATCTGATATCAACCTTGGGCCTCCACATGCTAATGAACACACATTTATGTATACTCACATGCATATATGCACCCCACACACTCATGCCAAATTTAAAATAAGAGAAGAAAAAAATCAAGTGGAGAGTAATAGAGAAAGACATTCAATGTCAACCTCTGGTCTCCACATGTGCATGCATGGGTATGCATACTTGTACACACATGTAGGGAACACACATGCAGTAAAAATTTTTTAAAAATCTGCTTAGAAATGCTGTGATTGAGAAACTAAGCCCTCCTTATAATCCACTATCCAAGATGACACTACTCATTCCTTTTTGATGATTCTTCTATCAAACATCTGTCCGTTCTGGAAAGCAGGAAAGACCTCCAATGGTATCAACAGTACAGGCAGGGAGACTCTCCTGGGGCCTCACAGCCCACTATCTGCCCAGACAAGGGCGTGACGCAGTCACACGTCAGCCCCTGAGAAGCAGATACAGGGACTCATACCCACTCCCAGGCGTGGTCTACACTTTCTGAACTAACCTTTCCTTCACTGGTAACTGTGGCCAAAGTGACTATGCCTGAGGCCAGCTATTCGGGGGTAAGGATGTGGAATCTTGCTATTTGCTAATGACCAGCCCCCTCGACTGAGAGTGCAAATTCTGTTTTTAGAGCAGGCGGATGGGACCCATGCTAATCTGTGATAAAGCAATATTATTACTTTCCTATTTCAGCATCTCATCTAAATTGTTACTAATTTACTAGTACTAAATACTCCCTGGTACTTCCCTCTTTCCTTTCACGTTCATCCTTCTTTAACTGCTCCCAGAAACAAGGGAGAGTCAAAAGATTCCACTTACAAAGCTGATTTATCATCACCTTGGAAAGGAGGAAACAGAAAATTCCTCATCCAGTCCCTCAACTGGTGGTAAGAGGAAGCATTGTTACCGGAAGTGTATAGAAAGTCCAGGCTGGAGAGTCAAGTCCACACTATACGCAAAGTTAAGGAGAGGATTTTAGAGTCCCCTCCCCCTGCAAAAAAGAGGTGTCACAGGAGTGTGCCTGCCACTTCGTGCTGGCGACACATGAAAAAGGCCCTTTTGGCTACGTTTGAAAGTGGATCAGAGGCCATACAGCAGAAGCAAAAGTAAAACCGAGTCTCAAACCCACAAGGCAGTCACGATCCTGGCTCCAGAGAGGGAGAGACGTGCAGACAGTATTTTATAATCAGAACTCTCCGCAGACAGGAGGGGTCTTAAGGCCTCTGGGGAGATCTCTGCGGATTCCTAAACGCCATTTCAGGAAAATGTTTACTGGAGTGTGTCTCCTGCGATAGCCTTCAGTTGCTTCACACTGTAATTTCAGGACACAAAGAGCAGGATTGCTGAGGATCCTCCCATCTTCTTCCCCTGAGTCCCTTGTTGATCAAGTTCTTGGTAGGCACTCATAATCCACCACCGCTGGAATTTCTATTCCTTTCTCTTTCTTTGCTTCTTTCTTTTCCTTTTCCTTGTCTATCTTTTCCTTTTGTCCTTTGGTTTTAATGCCCAAGAACAGGAACTTAAGCTCAAGGTATTTAAAAGAAACATACACTAATTGTCATATAGCAATGGCAAGCACACACTTCCCCTTGAAATACAGACGCAAGACCTCCAGCCCCAGATGTATTTACAGCCTTTGCCTCCAAACCATTCACTGGAGTGCCCTGACTATACATTCTAATGAGCTCTTCTGCATTCTGCTCATGGACTGCCGGCCTCAAAGAACCTGAATGTTCCCATCGTTTACAAAAAGCCCTGACTCACCAAGATTCACAAAGCAATCAGTGGCACAGAACTAGATTTTTCTAGTACCTACAGAAAATTCCATGCCGTTCTGAGAAAAAAAAAAATAAAAAATACAGCACACGAAGCAAGACTGTACTTAAATGTCACATTTCTGACCTGGAGCAAGGAACAGAAAGGGATAAGCACCCACAAAGGACTTTGCCACGTGGGACAGCACAGTCTCTACTCCTTTCACAGAGAGCTTTGATCAAGCAATCAGGGCCAGGAAGAGTCTAGTAAATTCTACAGATGCAAGTCACACCTTCGACCTGCTCACGGGTCTGAACTC
This sequence comes from Peromyscus maniculatus bairdii, assembly GCF_049852395.1. Taxonomy (NCBI): domain Eukaryota; kingdom Metazoa; phylum Chordata; class Mammalia; order Rodentia; family Cricetidae; genus Peromyscus; species Peromyscus maniculatus. The sequence continues at coordinate 62,583,598 of NC_134861.1, read as the reverse complement.
CTGGGACAGAAAAGGGATCGTAATTGATTTGTGCCCAAATCTAGGCACAGAAAGAAGCATGCATGAGCATGAAGTTTCAGGAGAGGTAACGCCATCTGGAACTTTCATACATGTTCCTTTGCCTCCGAGCCTGTTTGACCATGAATGGAAGGGCACAGATGTCCCCTGTCAGTCTTGTGTGGCCTTGACAGCCTTGAAGGATTTTGCTGTGGTCCTGAAGGAGCAGAAAAGGAGCATAATCCTCATGGGTGGCAGGAACTTTGACACAATCAGTAGGGAGAGGTGGCTGTGACAGAGAGGACTCGGAGAATTTACATGGGGCCTGTGGAACAACCCCAGGGAAGGCTGAGCATTGGGAATGGCTTGAGCATGGTGGCTGATGATGTAGGGTGGCTTTTAGAGGAAAACAGGTCATTAAGAAAATGAAGTATCCTGATAGAGGGTGGGCTAAGAACCACACAGGAGAGCTATATCCTGTAGTGGAGGGGCACACGGAGGGAAGGGAATGCCACAGAGGGCCTGAGCAGTGTAGCAGTCCCGTGGGGTGGGGGTGCACAGCAGATGCACCTTTGGGCCTCAGCACGTAGGTTTAAGCTCTGGGAAGGATGGGAAGTTGACAGGGTCACAAGGACAGGAGGTAGCGAGGAAGTGTGGGCACCTGCAGGAGAGCCCCGAGTGTGCCCTGGAGAGAAGGATGGAGAAGGTGGAACTGGAGAGATGCAGTCAGGCTCAGGGAAGGAGGGAGCAAAGGAGAGTGGAGCTGAGGAGTTTTCTAGACGACAGGAAGGAAATGATAGCAGGTGAGGGACAGAAAACGGAGAGGGACAAGCTGCAGTGTGGACCTTCCCTGAGGACATTCTAGAAGGGCAAATGGAGATAGAGAGGATAGGACCCTTCTTCCTACAGGCCTGGGGGTGGGGGAGGACCGGACACAGGCTGCAGGAATGACTAAAGAAAAAGGAAGGGGGCTGGAGGTAACCACGAAGGGCCACTCGAAGCTAGAATTCCAAATTACGCTTCACGTGTTCTGTTAACAACAGCAGCAAGGGCCCTTTACGACAGTCTGCAATTGCTAAAGGATTATCTAAAGAGCAAATGACAAAAGCTGCCTCCTCTATACACTGTCCCATACCTCCCCACCCTTCAAAATTAATCTTCTAAGCCAGATAAAAGCTACACAGATGAGGCCCTCTTAGGTAACACAAAATAAAAGCTAGTTAAATACATAGTATCAGAGGGTGACAATGTGTTTGTGGAAATGAGTGTTGAGATGGGAAATCCACTCACTTTAACAAAAGCAACCCTGAGATCCAAGAGGAAACCTCTTCTTTACAGCATCACACCAATTCAATCACCCAGGAGCTATAATCAAGCCACACGCTGAAGGGAAGGACAGACAATGGTTTCTAACTTCCATAGAACTGACTGTCTCAAGAGGAGAATCCCAGACATGTCTTTCAATATGACGTGACTACTCCCAGCAAGGGGAGCTGTAGTGGGAGATGGGAGCCCACCCAGAAGTTTCCAAAGGGGACTTCAGAGACGTGACTTGAGCTTGGTCACCCTAAGGGTAGTCAGTCAAGTCAGCCTTGTCTCATCTCTGAAGAGGAAAGGGATGGAAAGGCATGGTACTGGGGGTGGGGAAACTGAGATAAAGGGACAGGAAATGAGGCTAGGCAGGCTGTTGAAAAGAATATGGATTGTATCCTGCTGGGGAAGGAACCAATAAACCTCTAGCTGGGAGGATGCCTCATCAGTATCCAGGCCACTTCCTTAGCCAATGGTTCAATGGATACCATGTCTGCTTTCAGGGAATGCCTATAAGATCTAAGGCCAGTGCCTTCTTATTCCTGCCTTTACAACCCCAAGAGACATGCTTTGAAGTTCTGAAAAATAATTACGAGCATTGGCTTTTTAAGACCCTTTGGAAAAGACTAAAATGGCTTGGGGGTTATCACCAATGTGTGAAAAGGTTTCCTGAAGGCACGGAGTGTTTACTAGTGACTTCCATTTGGTCTGATGTATATGTGGCAGCTAGGCTTGAAGCTTTAAGTAAACTAACAGCCAGGCCCTGGGAGGCAGCCTGAGGTGTACCACAAGGCCTGTGCAGGGGTTCACACTGTGATCAGGTCACACCACCCTTCAGGGGCAGCTAAGAGTTTGGAATGGTGCCAGCATCAGCTTTCCAATTTTAGGCACTTGGCCTCACAACTGAGGCCTGTACAAAAGCTTCTTACTGACTAGAATCCCTTGGGAGTTTGCATGTGCTATTCCGCTTCCCTCACAGAAGAATCCCTTTCAGCGCTGGAGTGTGTGCAGGGAATTCTGGGAAATCAAAGTTTTTCATCATCGTATATTTCTAATGGTATTTGAACATCTCAGTGTTTGGGGAGTATTTGGGATTGAAACTTTGGCCTCACACATACTAGGCAGGCATTCCACTACTGATCTATGTCCTCACACCTAACACTGAAGTGTTTAAAACTGATTTGGTTCTGACCCTAGAGGAGGTATACATTTTAACAAAGCAAACACATTTATATGCCTTTGCTTGATTTAAGGTTATTTATTGAAGGAAGGGCATAAGTTAAAACTGCCTTAGCCTCTCAGTTCTCAAATTATCCCACCCAAATGCTTGTAAATTCTCAGTATGTGGGGGAGTGTGCCTGTGCTTTTATTAATGTACTAACTACACTGAACATACAGGGTTCCCTTGTATAACCCCTCTGTTATAGGCCTCGAAACACACTTTTACACTTTACTTTCAGAACATTGCTGGTTCATGATGAGTTATTGACACAAGTCCCTAAGCAACAGGTATGAGGGACTCCATTGTGACACGTTACTACAGGGAAATGTGACCCATTCTGCAGCAGGCCACTCTGTGACTGGGTTTGCAGTGGGGGAAGATAAGGAAGGCCTGTGCTTACCTGTGGCCTGAGCTTTTCAAGCCATCACTACTCAATGCACTCATCACCCAGAGCTGACTGGGTACCCAAAGGAATTAGAGATCTACCCTGAGGCTAGTCATTAACAAGCAAAAATAGACAGGACGGCTTCCATGGTAGTTGGGCTATACACAGTGTAGATGGCCTCAGCGGTTGCCATACTCCAAATGCTTTTTGATTTGGTGAGATTTCCTGAGAAAAGCTGATCCTGATGAGGATTTTGTGAATTTGTAGAGTATTAGTAATGTCATATTCTGTCTTTCAGTACTGACCTCTCCCCATCAAATCCTCTTTTTATCTTGGGGTACAAACTCGGGGCCTGATGTAGGAGAGGCAAGCACTCTACCAGTGAGCTATATTCCCAGTTACTTTAAAAAAAAACACCCCCAAATTCCTGATTTAGTTTCAGGCCATTCCCACTAAGGTTATAAATACAAGAGAAGCCACATGGCAAAGAGAAAAATACTCAGGCTTTTAGTGTTAAGAGTTCAAAGCCGGATTCAAATCCTTTCTCAGCTGCTGCTTGGGATATTGGACTTGACTTAATCTGAGTTTTCATTTCCTCAACTGTAAGTGGATATGGATAATACAACCCATCTGCGGGTAGATTCCAAGCAATATATGCAAAGTATCCAATGTCTTGTCTCCAGCACTTAGAAACTAGAAGCTAATGTCATCTGCGGGCTGATGGCTCCATCTGATGGGCCCAGTGACCCTGGTGCCAGCTGCTTTATCTACATGGTTGATATTTTTCAATAGCTATATAGTTAACTTCTTATTCTTCTCAGATCTTTGCTCAAATTGGTCCAATCAGATAAAATATATACCTTACAGCTTTTTATCCCAGCACTGCATGACCTTGCTTACTGAACTCATTGCCCAGCATATTACCTGAACTTCCTACTTAGTAGATTAGTCATGACAGCCATGTTTTCACCTCAAAGGCAGGTGTTTTGTCCACTGACACATTTCTAGTGCTTGGTGGACTCTTGATATTTGATAAAAAAATGAATGAAGAATTTAATGTGCTTGGCATTTTAAATGTTTGGTCAGTTAGGTTGCTGTACTCTCAAAGTCATCTCCTATCAGCTGTTGAGAAAGGGCAACACCCCAAGAGATGCTAATGGGACACCTAGAACCACTGGGGGCCTTTCAGCTGGCTCTCACCCAAGGCACACCACAGAGCATAAGGGGAGAGAAAGTACTGTTTGCACGGACTTAAGTATTCACCACCTGCTCCCATACCTACAATGCTTCACAACTTATGCCCACCAGGCAGCACAGGGGGAAATGTTTGAACATCCCTGGAAAAGTGGGAGGAAACTCCTGATAAATGAACAGCCCCACGAGTGTGATGTTGATCAAGTTCATGACGTTCAACAGAAACCTGCCTTCTGCTATTTGCGGACAGTTTCCACATCCGCCAACTATGGCTGCCTTGTTCAGACAGCTGTGTCAACAGCTCCCCAAGCCCCCACCCATCCATCAAAGGGCAATGACTAGAATTTTAATCAAACACAGGAGCTCTTAAGTAGAACCGAGAGGCCTCCGTTGTTAAAAGGGGCAACCACACCAGCCATGCCTTGAATCCTGATCGCTAAACCTTTAACATCTATCATGGCCTTTTGTGGTTGGTGCATGAGCTCCATAAGACAAAGGTTATCATCTCTATGTAAATCTGGGCACAATATTTGGTGCTTGTAGTTACATGATGAATAGCCACTGAACAAATAAAAGAACTTAGTTAATTCAATACACATTTCAAAGACCCTTTATAAAACCCCAGGGATGAGACACCAAAGACAGTTGATTCAATAAGATGGATAGAAGTTGAACACAACACACATATGAGCACACACACACACACACACACACACACACACACATTTTATGGGTTTTTTTTTTTCTGAGCTTGACATGAGATAGAGGCCCAAGTGTGTAATTCAACTGCTAAATGAGTTAATGCTATCTCAGCCCAAATTAACAAATAAGAAAAGCGAACGTAGGGTCTGAAGAACTAGCTCAGTAGTTAAGAGCACTTGTTCTTACAGAGAACCAGCGTTCAACTCCCAGCATCCATGTCGTGGCTCACAACCATCCAGAACTCCAGTTTTACAACGAGATGCCCTCTTTTGACTTATTCAGGCACCAGGCACACATGTGGTGTACAGACATGAATATGAGAAAAAAAATTCATGTATACAAAATAAAATAAATCTAAAAGTAAAACTTAAAAGAAAATTAATGTATCAAGGGCATAAGAAATAATGGTTTTCCTGCTTTAAAAAACAAAACAAACAAAGACAAAACAAAAAAATGAATGAGACCGTATCTAGGAAAGAGATACACAGGTCTGGGTGCACATTTTAGAAAAAATAAATCTTGACAGAACGGTGAGTGGTCCAGAAATGGAGTTGCGTGGATATGAATGGAAGGAACTAAATAGTATAAGGACATGCCTGGGAGAGACCATCCGAGCAGGAGAGTCATGTGAAACTGCTTGGTCACCTCACCATTTGGGCCCCAGCAGTGCCCTGAGCCTGTCTATCCTAGACGTATGAGTGATTGACACTCGTCTATTGCTCTTGAGACCTGGCAACCATTACACAGTCCAAGAGCAGTAACAGAAAACTGAAACAGAGATGATGGGAAATCTTTGCTATATAAAAAGAAACTAGCTTTTTTTCCCCTTTAGAGTTGTTTCTAAGTTTTAGTGGCTCTGAAGGAAAAAAAATGGCTTTATAGAGATTGGAGTCCTCCATGCAAAGCATAGGCTTTACTGAATGTGAGCTTGGAAACTAGCGAATGACAACTGAGAAGTCTGTCCAGGTACGGGCTGCAAAACCTGCCCTGCCTTGCTCTGAAATTGCTGTCACTGAGAACCTGAAGCAGGGGCGGTTGCATTCTCTTTTTACATCACCATACATGAAAACAACAGCAGAAGATCTATCTAGCACATAGTCAGTATACAGTAAATTAAAAAATAAAAGATGCTAAAGCTGATCACCAGTACCTGGATTCAAGAGAGACTATACAGAAATTGGTTCTAGAACTTTCAGTGAGAGCTAATCAGGCTACCAGGACTTCTGGTCTACCCTGGAATACTAAGCCAGCTGATCACTCTGCTTGCATCCCTATCATGCATAGTTAGCACAATTTCTTTAGATTTTCATCAGAAGGAATCCTAAGCCCTGTGACCTGGTTTCCAGGGCTTCTCAATTCTTGATCCTTCTCTCCCTAAACTCCTATTCTCCAACTACATCCTACTCTGCTTTGTGGGCTTAGATTCCTTGTACACAGTTTGCTCTGGGTTTCTGTGTATCTCTTCAGGTTCTTCCATCTGCCTGGAACACATATGTCTGGCAAATTCAAAGTACTGCAACAGAGTTTCCAAACTCTCCTTTTGTCTACCCCCCAAAAAAGCTTTCTCCATTTCCCAAGTAGGCTTGATTAATGTCCTTCTCTGTTTTTCCACAGTACCTTGGGCTACATCCTTCTTAATACTCTCTATTCTAAGTTGAAATGCCTTCCTCCCTCCAGAGAATCGGTTCTCCACAGATGGACAACCATGACTTCCACGGCTAGAACCCCGAATTCACAGCAGTAGGCACCGTCAATGTTCACATGGTCTGAAATAATGGGGGAAAGCCTTTGACTACAGTGAGCCAGAGATGAGTGGTCCTGTTTCCAAAACGGAGAGAAGATCCTTATGATGCCTGAACACTGATGACAAATGGCATCGATGATCACTTTACAGCCCTCACAATAGTCACATAAACCTCCTTTCAGACTTTGAAAACTAGAATCCTTCCATTTTTTAAAAAATAACTCAGCCAGAGTGCTAATGTAATTTCGTAAGTGGATAATTTTACAAGTTACTCCCATGCGCCCTGAACTTTCCTCTCTTAATTCTTCAACTTGGTCTTACCTCTGTTTACATCAAACTTTCAAACAACTATCATTAAATAGTGACATCAAGTGCAGAGCCTTATGGAAAGCACACATATTAAACAAGTATTTTAAGGGCCATTTTTATCCGGGCTCCTGAGAAAAAGCTGGCACTAACAGAAAATAAAAATCAGTGTCTAGGATGGGCAGGAATAGGGGTGACTGGAATATTTTGTGACCTAAAACATTCAAATGCTTATGCTTAGAATTTGATAGGTTAGTGAGGGGCAGCCTCAGAGAGCAAGGGGCAAAGAGAAATCAGATTCTAAGAGAACAAGAACCGTCTGCTCCATGAGCAAAACAATGTTGATTATAAACTCCTGGGTACTCAGCCTATGGTTCCAGGTTTCTAGAACATTCTTTCTTCCTCTCACAATGATCCTTAGGCAGGTTTAGCAGGTGTCATGTTTTAGAGATACTGATGTATGTAGGGACATAAAGGATGAGCCATTCTGGGAATCCAAGCACAGGGGCTTCACCTTGCTCACATACAGCAAGAACCTTCTCCACCACTATGGGACTTTGCAAATTTTCATAAAAGACCAAATAACACATCATTTTAGCCTCGAGGGCCTCATGTTTTCTGTCATGGCTGCTCAGCTCCACCATTCTGGAAGGAATGCAACCAGGATGTTGCATAAATCCAGAGAGCATGGCCGATTTCGGTGTTTATAGATAAAAATTAAAATTTCACTTCATTTCCATGCACCACATGATATTCTTCTCTTACCATTACCTCAACCCATTAAAGACACAAAAACCAGTCCTAATTCAGGCCATGGGTTAGGCAGTGGTTCACAGTGCCCTGCTCTGTTCTATACAAATGCTCTTCTTTGATTTCATATCTGCGTTTTTCTACAGCCAAATGCCAGCAAAATAGCCCACTGCTGGAAGATTCTCAGTATTTGACCATGTTGATGGCAAACTTAACTTTCATTTCATAAAGCAGAAAGCTATATAAAGAATTGCAAGACTTATTTTCTTTCCAGTCATTTTCTATGGAAGTTTTGAGGCCTGAGCACCGTTTCGTTTGTTTGGTTTTTTTCCTTCATGAGTGGAGAATTGTTTTTTTAAAAATTATTCAACTTTTTTCATCTATTTTACACACCAGTTACAGTTTCCCTTCCCCTCTCCCCCACATCCCATCTACCTTCCTTCCCATCCACTCCTCCTTGCCCTGTCCCATTCATAAAGGGGCAGGCCTCCCATGGGTATGAACAAAGCATGGCACATCAAGTTGAGGCAGGATCAAGCTCCTTCCCCTGCAGCAAGGCTGGGCCAGGTAATCCAGCATGGGGAATAAGTTCCCCAAAGCTAGCTAAGCGCCCCAGGGACAGGTCATGATCTCACTGACAGGAGCCTCAGTGTCAGACCAAGCTACACAACTGTCACACACACAAGCAGAGGGCCTAGGTCAGTTCCATGCAGGCTCCCTAAGTCCAGAACCCATAAGCTCCCGCGAGCTCAGGTTAGCAGTCTCTATGGGTTTCCTTATCATAACCTTGACACACATACACACACACACACACACACACACACACACACACACACACCAGCTCATACAATCTCTCCTCCCTTTCTTCAGCAGGACTCCCAGAGTTCAGTCGGTGCTTGGCTGTAGATTTCTACATCTGCTGAGCACCATCCTTGAATGGTCTCTAATGAGTTCGGCAATATAAGCCAAGGCTGTAATAAATGTCCATGATTATGAAAAGTCAATGAAACCCATGGAGTCTATAGATAGAGCAGAGGGACGAAAGACACATGTCACCGCTCCCGGACCATCTGTTCTCTTATCGGGTTGAGCAGCTGTCCTAACAACGACTTTCAAAACTTCCCATCCTGAATGACACTGGTCTCCTGTCACAGAGGCAGAGAGACAAGAGAAACACTGGAATCAGAGTTCATCTTCTATAGGTGTACCTGTACACAGATGGAAGTGGATACGTATATAGGGAGTTCTTTTCTGCCTGTTAACTGTAACTTTCTTTGTCATGAAAAATTGGTGTGACTCTCTCATGAGCATTGAAACTTACATAATTAATCATATTTTCCATGTTGCTATGGCACTAGGAAACTCAAGTCAAGTTCCTATCCCAATTACAAAAACTATGTATTTATCTTTTGGTTATATTGATACTTTCCACAGTCAAAGCTTTTATTTTTCTCAACTATATTAATATATTTTTATATGCTTTTATTAGAACAAAAGTGAGATATCAATTAGTTAACTCATTAATCTTAGTAGCCTGGTCTTTTTGTTCAAGCACACAGAAACAAGCATGTTAGTAACACATACAAAAAAGCATATTAGTAACATGGTCAGACCAAGATGAGCCCAACAAAAGCTTTCTTTCAAATGTCCCCTTTCCTGAGACTTCCACATCTCCATATGTTTCTGTTCTTCATCGGGCTGTTAGCATTCTGTTGCCATGGCACTCATTATTTACACAAACAATAAGCAAGGGAAGAATTTCTGCCCATTTCCTGACAACTACTCCTTAGAATCTCAGGCCAAGCGCTTGGGAGTCCAACTCTGTATACCAGAGATGGTGAGGCAGGATAAGCCCAAGCCGTTTAGTCTGCATTTTGAAAGTGGAAGACTTATTTTTTTAATGCCTAGAAGAGTGAAATAAGCTAACAGTACCAGGTGGTTTTTCTTACCCAACTAGCCAGCTGGTATTAATTGGGCATATAATATCATATAATATAATGTAAAATGAACCAACCAGATTGTGCATCACATTTTGACTCTTACCTTCTTATAAACAAGAAACAGATCTTTTAAATGGCCTTTTAGGGGTGTGTGTGTGTGTGTGTGTGTGTGTGTGTGTTGTACACATGTGTATATGGTATGGCCATGTGTGTGCCCCCCACTTCGTGGACATGCATGCAAAGACCAGAGGAAGACACTGGGGGTGTCTTCTTCTACTGCTTTTTGATTTATTCCCTGAGACAAGGTCTCTCACTGAACCAAAAGCTTTCCATTTAGGCTCGGCATGCTGGCCAGTGAGTTCCGAGGATCTGCCTGTCTCTACTCCCAAAAGCACGTGATTGCCAGCATGTGCTCACACACTGCACTATTTCCCCAATCCAGGAAACACATTTTTTGTTTGTTTGTTTGTTTTTTGGTTTTGTTTTGTTTTGTTTTGTTTTTGAGACAGGGTTTCTATGTGTAGTTTTGGATCCTGTCCTGGATCTCACTCTGTAGACCAGGCTGGCCTCGAACTCACAGAGATCCACTTGCCTCTACTTCCCGAGTGCTGAGACTAAAGGCATGCGCCACCACCACCCAGCCAGGAAACAGATTTTTAAACATTAGAGGAATGTGTAGAGGATATAAAGGGTGCTCTGCAGGCAGATATGTAAAGTGTTGGATCTTGCTGTATGGGTACACAGTATTAATTTCGAATGAATTGTCTGGAACCTAAGACAAATCAGAAAATAAATTATCCTACAATATCTTCCCAAATAAAACATATCTGCCTATCAATAGGTGGTTTCTATATAATAAGAGTTTAAAAAATACTTTTAAAATGTACAGAAACTGTGTTTTCCCCTAGCTCACAGTGGTAGGTATGGCAGCAGAAAGAAACACATTGAGGCGTTGAGCAGAGTGGGAAGAGCCAGCACAGAACTAGCTAGGTCACTTTGGTCAAACTGTTCATTGCACCTGAGCTGCCTTGTACTGTATAAAATGTGGGTTCTACAGTACACTTCTCAAGGTTGCTGAGAAAACAAACCAACAACAACAATAATAAAAACCCGTGGGAGGGGGCAGTGCCTAGAATGTGGCAAAATAAAAGTGAGAAGATGGTTGGAGAGATGGCTCAGCAGTTAAGAGCACTGGCTGTTCTTCCAGAGGACCCAGGTTCAATTCCCATCACCCACATAGTACCTCACAACTGTCTCTAACTTCAGGCCCAGGCACCACGCATGCATGCGATGCACATACATACATATATATGCAAGCAAAACGCCCACAACACATAAAATAAAAATATAAAAAACTTTTTAAAAATTAATAACAGGAGAAGGACAGAATGACATGCTCCAGGAGTCGGACTCTGCTTCTCTCTTTCACTCAGGCATGCCTGTGAGCAAAGACCTCCCAGCCCTAGACATCAGTGTGCTAGGAAACATGGCCACTCCTCTCAGCTACCACTTGGAATTCCTATAAAGAATAAACAGCAGACACAAAACGCTTAGCACATAATCGGCATGGAACATATATCTAACTGTCATCAACAATGTCTGATACATAGGAAGCATTCAGCTGACGGTCACCATCACTAATAGAATGGACTCAGCATCCCAAGTCTCACAGGTATAAAGCTTTTTGGCATCATTCAGTATTCCTTCCATTCATAAATAGGACAGTTCATGCCCTTCTGCTCTAGAGACAGAGAGTTTGGTCTGTAACACAGAGCTTTGGGCTTCTAGTCATCCATGTTGGGTTAGAAACCCAGCACTGGAGGTCCTTATACCTCCAGGAATGGTGGGGTCATTATGGAAACCTGTTCCTCATGGCTGTGTTCAGAAAGGGAAAAAGCTGGGAAAAGATTCGAGCATTGGGCTAGGTAGGGGCTGCCACTGGTGACGAAGTACAACTCCACGTTGTTCTTGATCCATAGAATGTGTGCCTGGAAGGCATCAATATTCAATTTTTTGTGAAACTGGCCGAAGGTCTGTAAATCAAAAATATAACCACAGGAAATGAGAATGACATCGGGGAATTACAGACTGATCAATTATACTTTGGGACAGGGCCAGGGCATGGCGTCATTAATCAAACAAAAGACCCTGATTTTTCTTTTTAATATGACAAAATTTAGTAGGGTCTTTAGAGGTTTTATGAATGGTGACAAGGAAGTTCTCAAACAAGATTCTCATGAATGGGATTTTTTTTTAAATGAGTACTGTGATCATTGCTAAAGTATTTTAAAGGGAAATAGTATGCCAAGTGTCGAGTTCAGTATACATTTCAAATGCAGAATGGAAACAAGAGGGTAAGTGGATGGTCACAGAGATGGGGCAGTTCAGGCTCCAAGCGTCTATAGCGTAGACCTCAAGCAGAAGGTAGCCACAAATAGGAGAAATGTAACAGTCTTACAAGTGGCCAAAGTTCTGGTCACCATCCACTGACAGTTCATTAGGGCTAGACAGCACACTGAGTTCACCCTGTGTGCCTCTGTTCCTCACAATTTAATTGATTACATGCTATTATGGTGCCATTTCACAGATATGGAAGCAGAAGTCTGAGGAAGGATGCGAAAGACATTAACACCTTCACCAGAGCAGTGACCATCACCAACTACTTGGGAACACACCCCATGCCCCAGGCAGAAGAAGCCTGCTCTGTTCACATAGCTCAGTTAGCCTCGTGAGGTTGGTGCTTGTGGTGGTATTGTGTTCCCCAAAATATTGTGCATGCTAATAAACTTATCTGGGGTCAGAGAAGAGAGCAGCCACAATATTAAACATAGAGGATAGGCAGTGGTAGCATACGCCTTTAATCCTAGCATTCCTGAGGCAGAAATCCCTCTGGATCTCTGTGAGTTCAAGGCCACATTGGAAATAGGCAGGCATGGTGACTCACGCCTTTAATCCCAGGGAGTGATGGCAGAAAGCAGAAAGGTATAAAAGGCGTGAAGACCAGAAACTAGAAGCATTTGGCTGGTTAAGCTTTTAGACTTTCAAGCAGCAGTTCAGCTGAGATTCATTCTGGATGAGGACTCAGAGGCATCCAGTCTGAGGAAACAGGATCAGCTGAGGAATTGGCAAGGTGAGGTAGCTGTGGCTTGTTCTGCTTCTCTGATCTTCCAGCATTCACCCCAATAACTGGCCTCAGGTTTGATTTTATTAATAAGTACCTTTAAGATTCATGCTACAGGTGCTAAAGTTACTCCCCACTTTACTGAATAAGACTGAGACAAGGTGACCCAAGATCACGTCACGGAAGTAGCTCAGCAGGATGATGGAGTTCCATACTTAACCCCTCAGACAATCGCAAGCAAAGGAAGACAATGCCTAACGGTCTCCTTTGTATGTGGAATCTGAAAGAGTCGAGGTCACAAAGTATGGAGTAGCCTGGCAGCGGGCACAGACTAGAGGACAGAACATAACCAGGATGGTGCTGGTCAGGGGGCACGAGGTGTCACTTAGACTGGAGGAGCCAGCGAGCTCCTGCATGGCGCGATGATGGCCGTGAGTAATCGTGACACATGCTTCAAGTTGGCTGAGCCAGTTTCAGATGTTCCCGCCTCTCAATGGCAAGTGTGCGAGGTGAGGGTACAGATTCATTTGCCGGCAGTCATCCTACATCATAACATCGCACTGCACTCCACGAGTAACCTACAATTACGTGCTCGTTAAAACAAAGGAGAAAACGAACAGCACGAAACAGCAAGTGCAAAGACAGTGCCCACTTGCAAACCTTTGGCTCTGTAGTAGTGAAGACCCAAGCTAACAGGGAGATCTCTGGCGTGGGAGCGGGGAAGGGGCTGCCTTGGCAGGCGTTGAGGAACCAGACATGGAGCTGAGCTAGAGCTACCTAGAGCTGACTTTGAGACGGTGGTATCTGCTGTGTTGTGTTACTGCTCCCTCCAATACAGGGCTGTCATCTTTCACAGCAGAAGCAATATGCTCCTGGCCTGAAACAACATGCTAAGCAGAACAGTAAATCAAGAGAGAAAAGGGAGGTTGATGTGCCTGAAAGATTCAGGAGCAGGGAATGAATGAAGGGGTTAAAGAGAAGAAGAAAGTGGAGATAAAAAACCAGAAATGCATCAATTCCATTCCACAGGCAGACAAGCCTAACACAGTATAAAGCAGGCTCATGGGGATTGTTCTCATTAAAAAACATAGCCACTGGGCCTGAGATGGCTCAGTCATACACCACAGGATGCATAAGCATGAGGGTCCGTGTTCCATCCTTCAGACGTGGGGGGGGGGGGGGGAGTAATTGCACCACATACCATAATCCCAGTGCTGGGGAACCAGAGACACCAAGTTCCCCGAGGCTCGCGAGCAAGCAAGCCTCGCTGATTTGGCAAGCGCTCGTTCAGAGAGAGATCCTGCCTCAAAAAAAAAATAAGGTAGCGAATGACTGAGATATACACTCATGTCAGCCTGTGCCCTCTGCACACACATATATGCCCATGTGCACCTGCACATATGCATGTGTGCTCACACCTGTGTGCACACCCCCACACAAACAATACATGTGTGAGGGTGTCTTTGTACACGGAAAGCAGTCTGTATTTGCAAATATTAAGTAAATGTCCATTAGAAGTCTGTGACACAGCCTGGACTGTATTGATGGGTAAATAGGAAAGCCAGTCAGAAACAATAAATCATTTTGCTAATGGTTAGTATTTCATGCTTGCAAACGGAACCAACTTAAAAACCTGAACGATGGCCCCAAAACATCTAAAACATCAAATAAGCATAACGTGTAATGAATATATTACTGGATATATTATTTTTTTCCTCTAACTGTTTAAAAGTATAAGCTCTCCATTTACCTAACTTTGGGAAGTCAAACCTGCACCTTACTCTAGTGAATCCCTTTCTGACCAAGCATGAGAGACTATCACTCTTAGCTTAGTGACTAAAAGGCCATTAAATAGAATGATGGAGGACTCAAGAACTACAAGTCAAGATGGAACAGCTTCTTCTCAAGACTGTGTGTGTAAGCAAGTGGCCGCTGGTCAAGGTCAAGACTGGGATTATAGTCAGATATAGTGGTAGCTACACCATCACTCTTGCTATGGCCTTCTCCTAGAGTTCTTTTTTCCTCTATCCCCAGTGATAACTGTCCATCATTTTCCATTGCTACTCTCTTCTCGTGCTGACAAACAGGAAAAACAAAACACCACTCAGCTTCTTTCTTAGAGAATGTGTTCCCCGCCACCGCCAGGAGATTCAGAACTCAAAGGGCCTTGATGCTTTTATCAATGCCACTCAGTGTCAAGGACAGGAAATAACAATATTTTTTTTCTTTTCTGACTCAAATACAATAGCCCTTTGTGAAGCTGCTAAAAAACTAGAAATAGAAAATTTGAGAAATATTTCAGGTGAGAGATCCTCATCAACATATTCCATCTTGCTTAAAACATCTCCAAGCTTTTCTTAGCATTCCAGCTCACACAGCACTGAACTTCAGCATGATTTAGCGGTTTCACTCTTGTAGTGGAAGGAACTCTGAGGTCATCACAAGGGAGAGAGCAGGGAGCTGTCCTGTGGGACTGAAGTCCCTGTAGGCATGTGTCAACTCAGAGGGTTGTTTTCAGAATGAAAACACGTGGGAAAGGCAAGAGAGAATAATGCAAATTACTGCATCCTCGTTACCTGGCAACCGGAGTTTAGATCAAGGACCCAGGAGGTAACTTAGGCAAGCTGGAGAGTCCCTGAAGGCTAAGCCTATGACAGCAACCAGCAGGTGTTCTCATTGGCTGCCCAGCACAGATAAACGAGGCCCTTAGTTTGGGAAGCTTGACCGTGTTGGTGTCAGTGGGCCTGACCTAGCAATTGGAGATGACGGAGACCAACAGAAGGTGTGTGGTGTCTACGGTGGGCTCAGACATTACAGATCCAGTGAAGGAAAGACACACAGAGAGATACACATGATGGAAACAGGGCTTTGGGGAGCAGGGTGAACTTGGTAATGGGAAGGTAGAGAGCTGCAGGGCACCAGAGGCTCCTCCTGGCCTCCTTCCTTAACGGCTTCTCCTTGCCACACCAGTCCCCTTGGGCTCAACTCCTCCCTTCAACGGGAGAAAAGCAGATGACAGCCAAGTCTGCTTCAAGTCCTGCCAAGAAAAACTTTGCAGGGTTAAGAACACACACATAAAAAGCTTTAAATATCACACTACTGTGGTTATTTTTTTTTTCCGTAAGTTTCCGGGGCACACATACACACAGGGAAATGTTGCTTTTATTCAAAGGGTTCAAGAATGTTCACAGTCTATCAAGGAGCTACTATGTCCTCCGGCTCTTTCACCAGCTGGATCTGTTCTCCAAAGGGCTGGAGATTTATTTCAGAGCAGCCGATGTTTCAGTTGGTCCATTAGAACCCAAAGCATAGCATGGGAAGCCTCCAGCATAATCACAGGCCCGTGGCTGAGCAGGCTTGGGGGACATGGGTGGGCAGTCAGGAAAACAACACTAGTTCACTGTGTTACTTGAGCAGGAAAGTGTCCCCACAGGACACAAAGTTGACTTCCAGATAGAGCCAGAAATGTAAATATCTGAAGAAAAATGGTTTCTACGATGGTGAGTTTGTTGACATGTCCCGCAAATCTGTCACCCAAAAGAAAGGTGGTGGAGGTGGTGGTGGTGGTGGTGGTGGTGGTGGTGGTGGTGGTGGTGGTGGTGGTGGTGGTAATTAACCACGACTTGTGAAATGTCAGTGATAAAAATTAATCTCAAAATGAACGCATGCCACACACTTTCTAGAAAGGTGCAGACAGGTATCTTTCATCATCATCATCATCATCATCACCATCATCATCACAGCCCGACAGCCAAGATACCAGGATCCCAAATGGCACTACCTAACAGAGGATCTGAGATCTGGATGGGGAAATTAAGATGGTGACAACATCCCTTCGTGTGTTGTTCAATCAACCATGTTCATAAAGGAGATGTGACGACTATGAAGGTACACATCACTGTACTGTACCACACACCAGCCTTCATCCTGGTGCTCAGGGAAAAAGTAAAAGCTTCATTCTGAAGCATTTATCTAATTATCCTTTATCAATAAAAACTCAGGAGTCAGATACCGGGTTAAGAACCTGAATGATCAGAGAAACAGCAGAGAAGCGACCAGTGACCTCCTCCTCTCTCTCTCTTCTTCCTCGATCCAAAAAGGGCTGAGAATCTTTCTAAACCTCTCCCTAGTACTTCCTGTGTCTATCTGTCCTCGGTCCTCCAAAACCTCTATGGCTAATTGTGGTCAGCTAGTAGGTCGCTCTGCCTTCTGAATCAAAGTAAACTTTATTGTCAGTCGCAGGAGTATCAGAGTGAGAACAAAACATATCATTCAATTCAGGCGAGGAAAGCAGAACTGAACTTTCTGTCATGTGGACTGAACCTGTTGATTTCATGAAAAACCCAACTTTCTAGTTCAGATACAAAACACTTTCTCTATAGAAGCACAAAGAAGACCTCAATACATCCAAATATAATTCACCCTTTCCCTGCAGAATCACCATGGTGGCCGGGACCCTGTACTCATATCCTAAAAACTGGGGGTGGAGGATTAGTACTGCTCAGTACTGTGGGGCTCAGGTCTATGTGCTCTCCATACCACCCCACTTCCACTTTGGCCAAACCAACTGCACCCCTGATTTTCTCCACAAATTTCCTCCCAACGAGGCTCCACTAGTTGAGGGCAACAGCAGATTCCGTGTGCTTGGCCCAGATTCTGCCACCTATTGTGTGAGCAAGGAGGAACAGTGGAGAGGTAATCCAGAGACAGCCGCTCACACGGTGCAATGGGTGAGCTTTGCCGAGAGTAACATCGTTCCTCCCGCCACTTAGGAACCCCTGGGTGTTCCCCACCTTGGGGCATCACGCACAACACCAAACAAGCCACTGAAAATGCAAAGGAGGAGATGAGGTGGATTCTGGGGCTGCTGGACACACTTGGAGATAAGGACTGCACCCTGCGGTGGCTCTAGAAACAGGTCTTAGAGGCTCCTTTTTTGCTAGACCTTCCCCAATACCAGCTGCATTCGCCAGCCCTAGTTCATGGCTCTCATGGGGGAGGGGTGAAGCTGTGTGAAAAGATGGCCCAGTCTGACACTAAGAAGTCTGCAGAGAGCCAGCCAGCCTCAAAAGGATACCCCAAAGAAAGAAAAGAGTTCATGGGAAGAGAAGAAGAAATTCCAGGCTAAGGGGAAAAAAAGAAAAAAGGCAGCTGTCACAGCTCCTGAAGAGGGGATGCACAAATGTGAGCAGGCACTGGCTGCTGAATCCAAGGCCAAGGGCCCCGTCACTCACCTGCCCAAGAGTATCTTTATGTTGGATGAGTTTAAGCATAAGTGCTCCAGCGAGGCCATCCTCTCTGTGGTTCTGCCGTATTTGAGGGAGCACTTTAGGAAGGATGGCTCGTTCCTGTGATATCCTGAGTTCTGCTTCCCTGAAGTGCTTGCCCAGACCTTCATGGGTTGTAGCCTCATCAATCACAGGAACGTACCAGAGATCGGACAAACTGGGGAAGAATGCCTTTGCTCGTGCTACCCTCTTTGGAACCAATGACAACAGATCCATTTCTGGTGTTTGGGTCTACAGAAGCCAAGAGCATGCCTCTCCCCTGAGTTTAGATTGGCAGGTGGACTTAAGAGTCATATACATGGTGGAAACTGGGTCCTTATAACTAAGAGACCTAGACTCTGGGTCTAGGTCTTTTCCTGGGACATGAAAGAAAACAAACACATAATTCATGAATTTTATATCTTTATATTTACATGCACAATTATAGACCAACATATTTCCTTTAAAAGATAGTGCATGCATGTTTATAATCAAAACTAAGTATCATTAGACATTCTGAGCCCTGAGGTCAACCAGCTGTCCTGGGAACACTCACCAGAGAAGAAAGTGCTGGATCCACCTAAGGAATTGGCATCCAAATCTCTTAGGCATAGTTTCATGTTATTTTCTCCTTCACACATTTGATGCAATTAGCTCCCACCAAATCCAGATATTCATCACCCCCAAAGCCCACGCTGATGATAACAGAGCCTCATTATTTCTTGAGAGTCAATGGATCCCTCGGCCATTACACGTGGTAATTGGTAATAGGTAATTCTTCAGGACTATTACAAAAAGTAGTCCATCATTTCTTTTGCTCTGGTTTTCACTGTGGGAGGATTCCCCAATAGAAGCACTGCCTAGGAGGTTTTTCTTCCCTACTGTTAATACTGTGGCTGATGTAAGACACTCCCACTCATGGAAACACGCAGAGCAGTATCCCTCATGGTGAGACAGAATGTGAGCCCTATGATGGAGCGATGTCTGCAAAGTGATGGGGTGAGAAAAGTCCTGTGTGTATTTATTTTAAGGCAATAGAACAGGGTCAGTGTCAGAAAATAGCAGGGGTATTTAAGGGGCAAGGAGGGAAAGAGACAGTCAGCTTTCCGTCCTTTCTTCTCCCTTCCTTCCTCCCTCTTGCCTCCCTTTTCTTCTTTCTCCCTTCTTTACTATTTCTCACTTTCCTTCCTTACCAGTCTACTCATATCACTTTTCCTCCTAGGTATTTTTCCCTTCCTAAAAGTTATTACTAGATAAGTAGGTAGGAAGATGGGGGCGGGGGGGGGGTAATATAAGTCTGTAAATGTGTTAAGGACTTAATTGCCTTGATTGAATAATTTGGGCCCAGAAGCTTCCTACCATCAATACCAAATATGTAGATGTAAACATGTCCAAGAATATCCTAAGTTTTCCCATATTTCTAAGTGAAAAATGTAGAAGCAGCCGTGTGGATAAAAAATCAATACATTGGAAACTTCTAGGCTGGTTAGATTTCTGGGAGTATAAAATTGAACCCGAACAGGAAGATGAAATAAGACTCTATCAAAAATGATTCCAGCCGAATCAGGGCTGGAGTGAAAATCCCAGGACATATAACGAGGGCAAAGTGATTGAACCAGAGCTGTCCTCTGGCCCAGAGAAGTCAAGAAGCAGCCAGGGAAAGCAGAGCAATTCCAGGCCACTGCTCATCCCCCAAGTATAGCTGAGGTCAGGGTCTCCGAGGTCAGGCCTGGGTTCAGCCCTTTGAGAGGCAGGAAACCACAAGAGCAACTTTTCAAGATGTACTCTTTATGGTATTTGCAGGGACGGCCAACAACAGCCAGAGGGCTGTTTACCAACAGCATTCTCCAGCACCTCCCTCAGAAATGACTGCTGAAATTCCTGCCAACACTTACATGGGAACCAAAGAGAAGAGGCCGAGTGCAGCCATGTAAAACATGCCCCAGTCATTTCGTAATCTCCAGCTCCGTGCAGATGGCTGCTGTGGAAGAAATGACTGCTTACAGAACGGAGCCCAGAAATCCATCCAGCCTTCAGAAAGAAAGCAAGAGTGAAAATTAACCGCCATGCTCTGGAACTCAGAGCTCTCTGATGTCTAGGAATAAAACATTCACAAAGGAGAGGAAATGGGGTCAAGGGCAAGTACAGGTCATTGTTGAAGGCGGTCAGTGTCAAAAAGGGCACGCCATATTAAAGTAGATGTTCTACAGACTGGAGAAGCCAGATATAAATTAGTGTATCGCCATATACCCAAGAGATGTGGGGCTCTGGGCTCTGGAAGGAACCAAACACAGGCTCAATTGCCAAGACAGTACCAGAAGCTACAGAAGCTGGCTTTCATCAAGTCATCTGCTCAAAGCTGGGCCTTGGGACCCTTGGGACCCATTATCTGGGGCTCATCCTTGTCTCTCCTTTATAACGATACGAACAGATCAGAAGAGTTTGGTATGCCACTCTACATAGACAATCCTCCCTGCTTCACCCTACAGCCTAAGAATGAGTACAGACACACTGTTCTTCTAGATCTACTGGACATCCCTTTTGAAAGCATCGGGAAAAGGGACACGGAGCTGAGTGTCTTGGTCTTGACTAGTTGGTGGCACCCTACAGAGTTTAGACAGCAGCATCCATTGGGTAAGACCTGAGGGGACTGGTTCTAGCACTGGCCACCTGACATTTGGTTTAGTCCTGGATGGGGTAGAAGGGCAGTCAGTACTCAGGAAAGATTAGATATCTCTCTCTCTCTCTCTCTCTCTCTCTCTCTCTCTCTCTCTCTCTCTCTCTCTCTCTCTCTCTCTCCCTCTCATGCATGTACACTTGCACACTCACCACACTCACACACACTCAATGCATGTACACTCACACATGCACAAACACTCACACACATATCACATACTCACTCACACACACTTAACCTTCAGAGATAAAATCTCAAAGAATTCCAAATTCGTCTCATTGACCAATCCTCCTCCTTCACCTCTTCTTCCTCCCCTCATTTCTCTCTTCTCCCTCTTATTCCTTCATCTTCTCCTTTTACTTTCCTTTCTTCTTTTCCTGCTCTTGCAGGAAAACCCCTAAGGTAGTTACCAAGCCCATTTTACAGGCAAGTAAACTCAGGCTTCAAAGGATTAAGGAATCTGCCAGAGTACACAGCCACGAAGCTGAAAATTCAGGGTTTCAGATTACCAGCTTACTGGATAGAATGTCAGCTGCCAACAAAACTTACCACCCCCTTCTGAAAGATAGATTTTGAAGGCTGGGGCTATGCGGAATGTATTCTATTCATTCAGCAAATACCTACTGAGCATCTACTGTCTACCAGGTGCTAAAAATGCCCCAACTGGCATGAGCTTTGGCCCTAGGTAGCTACATTCTCCTGCTTCTCTAGTTACGTGTCTTATCATCAAAAGAAGAGGCTGCTGAATATGCTATTCAAGGGAGCCCAGAAAGCAGCTTCTTTTCTATGTCTTTGAAGGAAACGATCTCATTTTTTCCCCCAGGACCCTCCAAGAACCATTTGGTGACATGCAAAGAGGCTGGAGGGACAGCTATTAAGGAACACAAGGAAATGTACGGCATGAAGTCAGGAGGAGGGAGGAACAAATATGGCGGCCTTTGTGTCAAACAGGGAGGGCTGAACGAGTGGTGTATTCTTGTCCCTTCTCTACCCGAGGAAGCTGGGAGAGTTAGAGCCATCCGTAACACTCAACACAGAGATGTTCTCAACTGTAGAGAAAGCAAGCTGCAGAGTGTGGCTCGCACCCCTAGGCAGACTCCCCCGGGTCCCAGACAGCTAGCTGCGGAGACCAGCAGCCTCTGGTAGTCCCCACTTACACAGTGCAGAACAATCCCACAATCCCCCTCTCCCCTGGCGGCTGAATCAGCCGGGCTGGGATGCTCCAGGGAGAAGAGTTAGACTCTAGAGATATTTGGTTTACTCTGCACCATGAAGGAAATCACAGTAGTTCAGGGAGAGAATAAAAATGGGGAGTTGGCAGAATCAAGGTGATAAAAATAGATTTTTTCCAACCCTACGAAGATGAATCATTTTGCCACGGGGATTCGTGAAGCGGTTTCAATTTGGTTTTCGATCCAGCCCCATAAATTTGATGAAGGGATATTTCCTTCCCTGGGCAACCAGTGCCATGAAGTGTTCATTCAGTCTTCAGACAGCTTTGACGGGACTTGATTAGAAGATTGCTCAGGAATAACCTCCAGTCTTTTCTCTGCCTGCTACAAATATGGATTGTGATGGACAAGGACCAGCGAGTGAGGCTGGTTATCCAGCCCTTGAATCCAGAACCACTGCCTCTTCCTCCCAGCTCGGTTTTCTCCCTGATTATTTCCCTCTTTGTTGTCATTAAAGGAGATTTTCACAATGCAAAGGGGGTAGCTGAGGAAAGAGCAGAGTGTGAGAGGTCCCAGGTGAGAGGTCTCTCCATGGCACCAGGTGCTGTCAGGAATGACGCAGTGTGGGCATCCGTCTTTAAAACACAGCAGGGGTGCTTCTCATTCACAAAATTCTTAACATTCTCTTGAGTTTGACAAATTACTATATCTGTGCCTTTAGCTGCATACCCATAAAGGAAAAGACAATATTCTGCTTAGCGGATAAAGCCTATTTAAAGCAACTGGCAGTGGGGAGGGGGGGGGCAAAAAGTAAAAATCCATATCAAAGGCTCAGTGATAGGAAATTGATTCTGGAATTACTTTAGCTCATAAAAAGTACTGTTTTAAACTAAACGTAAAAATCCGCATAGCCTCCTTCCTTCTCCCCTGAACATCCATCACATACACTTTCCAATAACGGATCTTACTCACCCCAGCATGTCCTCACTCTCTGCACTGAGCTCCAGCAGACTCACACAGAGAGATGGGAGGTGCACCTCCCCTCGTGTGAGCCCCTCACCGCAGCAGCCCAGATGCCCCTACATTCTCCTGCTCAGCAAGATCCTCACTACCACAGAGCCAAGCTTGGGGCAGAGCAGGCTGCAAGAGCTGAAATGCTGATGTGGAAAAGGAGGATGAAGTGCTAGGGAGCCGATTGCCACATCTATCGGGAAGGGAGGCGGGGATTCCGCCCCCTTGGAGGAAGAAGAGGAAGCTGTCCCCAGACCCCCGGAGACCCAGATACCATAGCACAAAACAACATGGTGGCAGTCTCCGGGCGGCACACAGTAGGCTTGCAGTACTGCCAGCCATTCTGGGACTGGACTGAAGGGAGTGTGACGCAGGGCACAAGGCTTGAGTTCCAACTCAGTGACAAACCAGCTGCGGGGGCCTGGGCCAGTTACCACCTTCTGGGTCTCAGTTTCCCCATTTATAAAATAATAGCGCTCTAAAACAGTCAGATGGCCCCTAGTCTTGCAACCATGAAAACAAACACAAGCCTAATAAATAAATAAGCACTGCTATGGTTTACCGGAAACACACTACATACCATTCACCATCATCTTACACACTTGACATGTGTCAGCTTGCTTGGTCCCACAATGCTGAGATGAGATTTATTAGCTCCATTTTATAGATGAGGAAACTATCACATGCGCTCTGTGAATCCCCATGAACGTAAAAAAGATCATCATATCCATTCAGTGTTTTGAATTTAAATGGTAGCATTTAATCTCTGTGCTTGAAATTGAGGTGGCAACTGAGAATGGAATCCAGCGCCGCTGGGTGATTAATGTGTTTACAGCCTCTGCTGGTGTAACTCTGAGATACCAGTATTGACGGTCATAGCCACTCATGCTGCTGCAGAAACCATTTCCCACCTGTTGGTTTTTATTAAAACTCCATAAAGGGCATGAAATATTTCTTTGTGCAGATTCTAAAAACAGGGTCCTGAAATATGTGAGCAGAAATACCGTGTATGGATTTACTGTTTGGAATTTTCAGGTGCTATAAAACACAGTGTTTACAACCAATCCATCACTTATAAAACTTTATTAGATTGATAGGCCAGCAGAGTCCCTGGCATCCTGCTATTTATTGACACCAATAGATCATCTAGTAGGCTGGCTTTTAACATTTATTAATAACTTCTGTGCTTCCTGGTCCTTCCGCTGTTTCCTCCCATTATGGCCTCCTTTATCGTTCCTGTCATTTACTCTACTTTTTTTTAAGTAAAATATTTACTTGAAGAGAGTTTTTAAATTTACAGAAAATTTGCAAAAATAAAAGAATTTCAATACAACCAAGACCCTGGATCTCAATGCTTGGGATCATCTGTAACCATTGCTGAACAGATGCACGCAGAGTGCTGTGAACCAAACTGTGTTTCACTCCAAAGGCCTTCATTTCTTCCCCAATGTTCTTTTCCAGCTCTTTGATACCATCTAGGATAGCACAATACATTGTCCCCATAACTTCCCAGGACTTACTTTGTTTCTGAAACTTGCCTGTTTTTTTTTTTTTTTTTTTTTTTTTTTTTTTTTTTTTTTTTGGTAATGACCTTGGCAATTGTGAAAAGCTCTGGCCGGGTACTTTCTAGAATGTTTTCCACTTGACTTTGCTATTTTTTCCCTCATGCTTAGCCATGTGAGGAGGACCATAAAGGTTAAGTACTATTTTTACAACACTTGTATCATCCACACTGCTTTTATTTTACGTTTTGGAGGTTGGCTTTTCATTTTATATGGGGGTAGGGGGTGGCTGTCTCACTATGTTTTCCAGGCTGGTCTTGAACTCCTGGCTTCAAGTGACTGTCCACTCCTTCCTTGTGTAACTGAGACTGTAGGTCTGTGCCACCACCATGCCTATTAGTCACCATATTTTTAAAAGCTTTATATTTAAGTAGAACAGCAGCTTTATGGTAACAAAAATTGAACTTGGAAAAAAACAAGTTAAATAGTGAGGCCTTTGCTTGGTTACCCTGTAGTTTACATGGTTGAGAAGACAAGAGAGAAACTAAGGCTCGAATCCATTTTTAGATGACTGTGGAACTCTTAAGCTTCTAGCGGGAAGCCAGTTAATTACCAGATAGGTGTCTAGCAATTCTTTTGAAAGGCTTGCCAAGACAAACTTCCTACAAAAACAGTCTCAGAGGAAGACGTACTGGAAGAGCAATGTTATTTCAGCCAAGTATGGCCTACTGTTCGTCTGATGCCTTCAAGCGGGCAGGGATTTTTTTTTTTTTTTTCTTGTCAAACTGTAGAAACCCCATGAGCTCAAGTTGGGAGTCCACGGCAAGAACTCGTTCTGTGGAAATTTCTTTATGTAAGCTGTGACTATGAAAAATAGGTAAGACTCAGACCAGAACATGTGTTCCTGCTCTTATATATTTTTCCTCACACGTCCTAATTAAAGGTTTTATTCCCAAGGGGGGGAAGTGATGTAATGTCACAGGCTGCCGAACTCGGCCCAGTGAAAGATAAGGGAAAACAACTGGGCTCTTTCTTCAAAGAAAGGTTTGTTTTCTCTTCCCCCAGAGACAGGAAGAAGAAAAAAAAACCTAAGGGAAGGATAAAAAAGCTTACCGAATTCCTATATTTAACTCCCACCTTTGCAGAGACACAAAATGATGGTGGAAAGAAGTTTGGAAAATAATTTACAGTGTATGAAGAGGTAATTAGACTCCAGCAAGCGACACTAGTCATTCACGGCACATGTGAGTAAGAATTTAGGTGGCTGGCTGGCTTATTCACTGCAATGGGTTGAATTGTACCCTCACCCCTATAACTCAGAATCTGACTGTATTTGACTTTAAAGAGGTCATTAAGTTATAGGAGATCATCTCGGTGAAACCTAAGCCAAGCTGTGATGGTGTGTGTCCTCATAAAAAGTGGAAATGCAGGCACAGACAAGCGTGGATCAGTGCAGAAGATGGCCACCTCTACGGTAAAGAAAAAGGCTCAGAAGAAACCAGGGCTTGTGGCGCCTGGATCTTGGTCTTCCACGTTCCTCCAGAATTTTGAGAAAACACATTTCTGTTGCTCAAGCTGCCCCAGGGTATGGCACTTGTTACAGTAGTAGAGCAAACCGACAGGCTCCCTTGGCACTAACAGTCAAGGTCAAGGGGTAGGAGAAAGGCTCGGAGCGTGAGCCCGGTGGGGATTACCTAACACGCTGTCATCCATTAGACAAAGGACTTTCAAAGTTTCCATCCGTCATGATTTCAAATCTAACTCCAACAATTAACGACTCCTCCTGTGGCTTCGAGTCCTTTTCGTCTCTCTCTCCTCTTCCTTGAGTCCTTTCAGTACTGACCAAACACACCAAGACTACAGTTGGGGGTGGGGGGAAAATTCAAAGTTTGTGATTCTGGGACAAGAAATGATTTGTTCTTGTCCATACTTAAACATAAAGATTTAATGCCAAAATTTTTCATTCATTAACTGAGTCCAAATGGTGTTGTTTTCCCCGAGTTTCAACCTAGTATGGTCTTTACTCTGCCAAACAGCTGCTCGTGACCATCTCTTAGAGATAGCCAAGTCAGTTCATCCAAAACAGAATTGATCTTTGCTCTTGGACCCCATTTCTCATTCCCCTGCTCCCACGATCCCTATTAATGGCATTAGCATCCTCCAAGTTGCTCAGGTCCAAAACATGGATGTCATCTTCCTAGCGTTATTTATTGTGTTTTTACCAAGTCCACCACGTACATATTTTTAACATCTGAAATAAAGTTGCATCTTTCCATTGCTGGTGCCTTAGCTTTGTGTCATAACTGAACTGGCAGGTGGTTTTTATTAGGCTAGGCTACTAAAAACTGTATGTCTTATAAAATGATGGCTTATTGCATCTGGAGACAAATTCTATCTTCTCATGTCCATTCCTCCTGGCCTTCATCTAGGCTTAGACGTGTGTCATCTCTCGTTTGGATTTCTCATCTCCTACTCAACTGATTTAATTCCTCGTTTCTTTCCATCACAGCCTCCCCCACACTGTTAGTGTTTAAATCTGAGCTGTCTTCCCGAAGCTCATGTGTTAAAAGCTTGGCCCCCAGCACAGCAATGTTGAGAGGTGGGACCCTGAGAGGCAACTGGATCATGAGTATGAGAACTTAGACACTGACGAAGTCACAGCTGAATAGGCTAATAGTGGAAGGAGGCAGGCCACCAGAGCTGTGGTTTTGAAGGGTATGATTTCTCCAGTCTTTTCTCTGCCTGTTTGGTTCCTGACTGCCATGAAGATAGGAGTCTCTTCTGCTACACACTCCTATTTCCATAACCCCCTGCCTCTTGGCAAACCCAAAGCAACAGAGTCAGCGGACCATGGACTTCAATCTGTAAAAATGAACCACAAAAAGCTTTTTTCTCTGTAGGTTTATCTCAGGTATTTTGTTATAGTGATAGAAAGCTGGCTAGCCACACACAGCTGCAGAGTTATCCACAACACAGAAGTCTTTTGCTTTCATTGGGTTTCAAGAGATGAAAAAGGAAACAACTCCATGTTGATGGCATTTCTGGCCTCAACGTACTCTTCCTGGTTCACTTTCTAAAACACTGACTTCTCTCAGAGATGCTTAGCTCCAATACAGTGTAGAAATCCTGGCCACTCACAGACAGCATCTAAGCTCTTCTGGCTTGACCATCTACATTCCTAACAAGAACATCCCTTCCCCAACCCCAAGGCCCTTTGTGTTCATGGGACCCTGGTGGCACCTCACCTGTCCAAAGCAGGTTTTGACCTCAAGTCAGCATACCTTTCTTTTTTTTTTTTTTTTTTGGTTTTTCGAGACAGGGTTTCTCTGCGTAGCTTTGTGCCTTTCCTGGAGCTCACTTGGTAGCCCAGGCTGGCCTCGAACTCACAGAGATCCGCCTGGCTCTGCCTCCCGAGTGCTGGGATTAAAGGCGTGCGCCACCACCGCCCGGCCCAGCATACCTTTCTTGTTCACTGTTGCATATTAGACTTCCTTAGCACTCTACAGTTGACCCAATGTTAGACTGGTTTATTTGCCTTCTAGAAGGAGGTCCCTTAAACGTTAAAGGTTAAGTCTTATGTCAGAAGTGGATTCTCACTTGGGAGAATCCACAAGAGAAAACAAACCATCTCTTTTTGGTGCAAAGCACAAAAAAAAAAAAAAAAAAAAAAAAAAAAGAGGAAACAAGTTTGATGTCATATAAGAGAGACCGTCTGAGGAAACTGTAATCTTTAAAGTCCTGTGACCCTAGGGAAATGTCTTCAGAAGAATGAGAGATTTACAGGTCAGTAGAGATGCTCCTCAATTTCCAATGAGGATAAGTCCTGACAAACATATCATAAGTTGAAAATGCAAGGGTTGGGGATTTAACTCAGTGGTAGAGCGCTTGCCTGGCAAGCACAAGGCCCTGGGTTCAATCCTCAGCTGCAAAAAACCTCTTAATAAAAATGTTTTAAAAGAGAAGAAAATGCAATAAACACATCTACCCCACCAAACATCACACCCAGGGACACGGCGCACAGTAGTATATGTTGTTTACTCTTATATATGTGTGGCTGACAGGAAACTGGGGCTCCTGCCACTGTCAGGATTTAGCACGTCACACTGCACACCACCATTCCAGGGAAGGATCAAAGCAGAGACTCTACTGAATGGGCATCATTTCACATCATAGTCAAGTCAAACAATTGTGAACCAGACCAGTTGGAGAATATATGTACAACAATCTCATCCCCTGTGACATGAAGGTCTGCCGGTTCCCAGGGATCACTTCCGGGTTGAAGCCCTTACATAAGCTCCTTCACTGGAGTGTGGCTGCACCTCGTGACTTTTAATTGAATGAGTATGGTAGGCATGATGAAATGCCACTTCAGAGACTAAGGTATAAAGGACTGTGACTTCCACCTGAAGTGTTTGTGCTCTCTCTCTTTATCTCCCTTCTTCTTCTCTCCCTCCCCCTTTCTCTGTCTCTCTCTCCATCTCTCCACTCCTCCTTTTAAGCAACTACTCTAAGCCTTGCTCAGACTCCAACCCCATGGGAACTATGGGAGAACCAAGGCTGTGCCTTTTAGCTACAAAGCTGGGCAGGCAATTTGTTATACAGCTGTGGATAACTAACCAACTCTCCCAATAAGAAACCCGAAGGGAGGTCAGAAGTACGGAATACGTATAAGGGACAAAACTTTTCAAAACGTCTGCCCAAAACTGGACAAGGAGACTAATGTGTCAGTCTGATCTAAGCATATTAGTGAGCAGCCACGAGCTGCACACACAACACACAGTAGTGTATGTTGTTCGCTCTTGTGTATGTGTGGTTGACAGAAAATTGTGGCTCCTGCCACTGTCAAGATTCAGAATGCCATACCGCACACCACCACTCCAGGGAAAGATCAAAGTATAGATTCTACTGAATGGGCATCACTTTTACGCTATGGTAAAGTTAAAAAAAAAAAATGAACTAAAACAGTTGGCGAGTGTATGAGCAACTCTTTCATTCCCGGTGACAGGCAGATCCCGACAGCCCCCTCCGCTTCACTGGTCATCAGAATGCTCCCTTAACCCATCTCCCTCACTGTGAGGAAAGCAGTCATCATTCAGCATGCGATGTCTGCATATTCATTGTGTAGCCACATCTTCTGGGTTGGGTCGTAGCATAATTGGGGTCTGGTTCCTGAAGAACCATGGATGTGAGAGATAAACTTGGACTCGAATGTAGCCCAAGAAGAACCCCAAATGCCTCTATTCTCATGTGCTTGGATTCCACTCCATATACATTTGAGAGCTTTATAAAAGTATAGGAAAAGATGAGGCCCAGAATGGTCTGCACGTTTACATGCTGACAGTGGAGACCGCTGTAACCAGCACACAGCCAGCAATGATCTGATAGACATCAATAAACTATTCCTCTCCCCAGCTCATGTTCCATCATTCAACTTAACACAGGGCCCAATGTACAAAAATACAATACCCTCACTTTTTTTGTCCCCCTCCAACACACAAAGTTTGTACTCTTTTATGTATAAACCAAGTAAAATGCTAACGACCATCGGGACTGCAAACTGGCCTTGGCACCAACCCCAACAGCAGCACACAGAACAGTCCTCCTATGTACCATGTGGGAACACAGGCAAGGCTTCTCACACTGTGCAAGGGATGAGGATCAAAGGAGATGTGTCCCTGAAGTCACTTCTGGCTGAGATACCCTACAAGATCTAGTCACTTCCCTCAGTGAAACAGGCTTCCTTCACAAAGAACAAAGAGATAGACTCGTGTGTGTGTGTGTGTGTGTGTGTGTGTGTGTGTGTGTGTGTACACGCACATGTGTGAGCACACCTGCAAACAGAAGGAAAAGGAAGATGTCATTTTAGAAGTTTGGTTGTGTGCTCTAAGTGGAATCATGATTTTTCAAAAAGTCTTTCGCAAAACTTCCTGATATTACAAAAAAAGTCGTTTTTGTGTATGAGTCTTTGCCTGCTTATATGTATGTGCATCATGTGCAAGCCTGGAGTCTGTGGAGACCAGATCCCCTGGACCTGAATTCTTAGCCAGTTGTAAGCCACCACATGGAGCCAAACCGGGATTCTCTAGAAGATCAGTAATTGCTCTTAACCACCAGCCACCTCTCTAGCCCCCAGCAAAGATTTTTTTTAATGCTTTCTTATTATTATGGGTTGTCAGACTATACACGTCACTGACTGTGATTCCTGGGATGTGGCCAGGTGGAGCTTGATTTAATTGGGCTGACAGAAATACTTCCTGTAGGGTCCACAATCCCCAGCAAACCCATCGGAAACGAGAAGGGTGGTGGTCTTCTAAGACCACGTGAGCTCTGCTTGGAGGTCAAGGCTTCCAAACAAATGTTCGGAAGTATTGCACTCAGGTCTACGTGATGAGGTCTGGAGGAGGCAGTGTGACAGGGTGGAAAAATCACAGTACCGGAAGCTGGGTGAACCCAGCTTTAAACTCCTACCCTGTCTCTTATTACTGGAGAGGAGAGTGAATAAGACTGAGTGAACTGTAGGTCCTGAGATCTAACCAGGGGCCAGCCAGGATGACATCTCAGTGTGACTGTGAGGAGTAAGAACAGTGCGGTGCTGTACCTGGCACAGAATAGACATTTAATCCGTGAGTGTGTGTGTGCCCTGTGATGGCTATACCCTGGCCTTTCTCTTACTGCCCACTCTGTCCCTTGTGGCCAAAAATAATGACTTTAACTGAAATAGAGACAGAAGTAAAGAACAGAATTTTTGTTGAGCTTTCTCTGAACTGGCCGTAAGATAAACTTTGGGAGGAGGAGGAGGAAAGTGCTAGAAATTCTGGGGGAAGTGATAGACTAGCTACCTCAAAGACAAGGTGCTCGTGAGAGTGGGCTGGTACATGGGAGCTCACCTCAGGGTAGGTTCTGGGGGAGACCGCTCACTGGCTGGTGGGCACCCCAACACCTGGGGCCCAAGTTTATTATCTTGTCCTTTTCTTAAAAAGATGAAGTTTGCGTAAAGGCTTTCACACCCGCTTTCCACAGCGCCACAAACCTACCTCCTGTCTAAAACAATGTGTTTAATCTTCTTACAGTCTGGAAATCTCTACCGCCCTTTCATCAATCTCCCTGCTCTGATCTCCCTCAAACAATAAGACATCAACCACACCACAGATGCCTTCTAAAAGCTCCCAGAAGTCTGCAGAGTTTCCAGAAACTTACATTTCATCCATTCCAGGAAGCGCAGCTCTACCCATATTTGAAATAATATCTTGGTTAGAGAAAAATGCATCCTTTATGCAAAAAAAAAAATTTCTGAGTCTAGGGAGGTCAGACTTTGCCTTCCCCCTTGCTTAAAGAATTCAAAATAATCTGTCATGAATCCGCCCTGTCTTCAACTGGGAACAGTGGGATAGGTAATGGACGAGTGTCTAGGATTCAGCACACTCCTTAGCTTTTACTGTTTGACTAATCTGGAGTGAATAACTCCCCCAATACATGCCCTCATGCCTGCATCTATAAAACAGATGTAACTACAATGTCTTTCCATCTGCGAGGTTTTTTTTCCCCTAAGATCAGTTTCATCCTTGTGGTCCCGGATGTAAAACCAAAGGAATAAGATAGCTCTAAGAGAGTTCAGGACCTGAGGCAGCATCCCCCAGTAGCATCTATCTCTAGTTGCACTTCTCATATGCATATGTAAATGGCCGTTAAAAAAATAAATCCCAGTAGCCAAAAGATCCAGCTGCAAACTCCCATGGTAAGCAAGGACTTGGTGTGCAATGGCCTTCAACATCCTCTAACAACCGCTGACTGGAACTTCAGGACGTGACTCAATTATGCAATGCTGATGAGCTGGCAGACTAAAGGGATACTTAAAAAAAAAAAATCTTTGGTAGGCCAAGCCCTGAATTTGAGGTCTTTCTCTCTGGCAGCAGCAAACGGTTTCTCTAACACCTAAAGAAGAATGCAAGCATCTGCAGGCAGTCACCACGCAGCTTCAGATGTCAACGTTACAGAAGGAACCCAGACCTGGATCCAGGGTCTGTGTGCGTTCTTGCCAGGAAATGGTTCTCAGCTACTCTGTTTTAACACCTTCGCCCCTGAATTCTCTGTAACCGCAGCTCAGGAGGTAAAATACACCTATTCATGCTTCTGTGCATCTGCATGTGTTTGTAATTCTGGATTGGTATGTGAAAACACCCTTTGCTGTTTATCTTCAGGTTGAGTGATTGGGCCATCTTACTGGATTGACTTCTCAATACTAATCCGTTAGGACACACACACACACACACACACACACACACACACAAATATACAGTTTCCCCACCCCGTCTCTTGGTACAGAAAACCCTTAACACACTTCTCAGGAGACCTGAGGCTTCTTGATCAATAGTTGGCTGGTGGTCTGCCAACTCCCTGGCAATGTAAATACCAACCTGGAAGTCTCCAGGCACATTTGAGGTATTCTCCGCCTTTTCCTTGGTGTCATGAACATGACAGGGAAAGACAGTGAAGAGTTTCCTCCATCTTGTATTCTCACTGCAGCCATTTCAGGTTTAACTAAAATTTGATCTCCCTGATGGAGAATTCCATGGAAAACCACCCACCTCTACCCTAGGAACCTGAGGACAAGATATCCTAAATAACTTTCTTCTGTTAAACTGCCTGCTTGTGCAGAACTCCCTACAGCTAACTGCTTATCTTAGTTTCTGTTAAACTGCTAGCTTGCATAAAACCTCCCCCTGCATCTGCCAAGTGAACTACCAGGATTTGGTTTTTGCTTTTGAAAACCCCTTAGCCTAAACACTTGGGCCTACTGTTGGGCCCTAAATAGCTAACTGTAGTCATAGCTAGCTGGAATAAAAGCTTTCAATTGGCTGTCAACTGTAGCTGATTCATCATCTCTGGTGAGCAACCCACAATAATAAATATGAGGAGGAAGGAAATATCATTTGAAAAATATACCTAATACAAGGGCAACAACCTAGATGTATTGCTTATTTGGAGTCTCCTCCTATAAAACAGAATTTTCTTTGAATCTTCATCTTTGTGCCAATATAAAAATTTGCAAACCTACCCAAATGGTTACAATGCTACCATAACATCATATATTTAATTGACATTAACAGTGTTACAGAGCACAGGCCTACTGCTTTGCGGCATGTGCCTGCATTTGGACTTGTCTTATTATCTCTTCAAAATTGTGGGGTTTTTTTTGTTATTGTTGTTACTCTTTTGTTTGTTTGTTTTTCAAGACAGGGTTTCTCTGTGTGGCCCTGGCTGTCCTGGAACTTGCTCTGTAGACCAGGCTGGTCTCAAACTCACAGAGATTCACCTGCCTCTGCCTCCTGAGTGCTAGGTTTAAAGGCGTGCACCACCACTGCCTGGCAGAATTGTGATTTTTAATGTAACACTGGGCCAACTGATGGCCATTATTGGTATGTGTGATCATAGCTAATAAGCATTAAAGCCATACTGTCTTAGCATAAATACTAAACACTTACAGGCCTTTCATTTCAAATTGCTACACCATCTTACTCTCCAGAGTATATTTAAACAAAGTTGATGCTTATCTTTCTCAAGCATTAACCTATTTTCTCCAGTATCAGGGGATGGCCTCCATATTCTGTAAAGAAAGATATTAAGAGACTAAATAAGCTCCAGGATTCACACAGGTGGTTTTATGTTGGATCTTGATAAATGAGCAGAATTTTGTCAAAAAGAGTGGAAACACTGACAATTCCTTAACCACTGGGGCAGTAAGTGTGCTTAGAAAAGCATTTTCAAGCCGGGCGTTGGTGGCGCACGCCTTTAATCCCAGCACTCGGGAGGCAGAGGCAGGCGGATCTTTGTGAGTTCGAGGCCAGCCTGGGCTACCAAGTGAGTTCCAGGAAAGGCGCAAAGCTACACAGAGAAACCCTGTCTCGAAAAACCAAAAAAAAAAAAAAAAAAAAGAAAAGCATTTTCTTTCTTTCCTCTTTTTTTTTTTTTTGTTTTTGTTTTTGTTTTTGTTTTTGTTTTTGTTTTTCAAGACAGGGTTTCTCAATATTGCCTTAGCTGTCCTGGAACTTGCTCTGTAGACCAGGCTGGTGTCGAACTCACAGAGATCTGCCTGCCTCTGCCTCCCCGGTGCTGGGATTAAAGTTGTGTGCTACTACTACAGCCCAGCAGGAAAGCATTTTTTAAATGCTAAACTACCAAAGTAATTTACTTAATACTTGACATTAACATATTAAATATGGTCAGAAGATAGCAATTTAGTAAGAAAGATGTAAGTGACAAAGAATGAAAACAAGCAGGGAAATGTCAGCTAGAATAGATCCAGAACATGGGAAAAAAAGAGGATGAGAAAGAAGTCATCTATACAAGCAGGAAAACAGCTGAAGACCTCTTGCTTATATCAAACTGTCTGACATTGAAAGAACAGTATCTATGGTAAATGATAGCAAAATGGGGGGGGGGGACAGCGGAATCCATGGCTGATATGTAAAATTAAATTATAAAATTAAAAATAATAATAATAGCAAAATAAGCCTGGGGAGCTGGGCCAAAGGGTCAGCGTGCTGGTTCTGCAAGCCTGGGCACCCTAATTTGAATCTCCAGCACTCACATAAAAAGCCAAGCATCTGTACAAGCTTGCAAACACCAGCAAGCTCTAGGTTCAGTGAGGCACACTGTTTTGAAGTAGTAACCCGAAGAGAAATAAAACAAGACACCCAAGTCCTACTCTGGCCTCCTTACCTGTGCACATGGGCGTGCACACACAGATATTCCTAAGCATGCACCACACAGCGTACTCTGCACACATGTTTACTCCCCAAGAAAGAATATCAAAATACATGTAGGTACTCAAACATGTACTATTACTAAAATTACTCACGAGTCACATCTGAAATTAAAGTTTCCACCACCCCTCCCTTTCCTTTAGCTACTGTGTACAGAACTGCATGCAGCTCATGAGTGTGTCCTGGGGCCTCCTTCACTTTGTACTTCATCTTATTCCTGGGACACTAATTCCCAGAGCTCTGACCCAGCAAGGTCAGAGGCTGCCCCAGGCTCAAAGCCAAGGAGATACACATCAGTCATAAAGACCATAGCTTCAACATCTGGAAGAGATGGCTTTAATAAGAAGAGTTCTAAAATAATGGATGTAGATACATACTAACATATGTGATCTATCCATAATACTCATATATTATACACTTGGTAGAATTATTTAAAACCACTCTTCCTAAGTTTATATATCTACCCTCTCCCTATTTGTTAGCTCACTTGGCTACATGATTCTGACAAACAAACTAGATGGAATTTTAATGACTGATCTCCAGCTCTCTACCACCCAATCTAGGAATGAAAGTGTACCCACAGAAACAGCCATTCTTAACGAATGAATCCTGTTTGTTTAACTCACTGATATCATGCCTTCCCACCAGGACCCCCACAGTCTTCGAGGACAATAGCTTCTTGTCACATCTAATTTTAACCAGTCACCATGATATAACTAAGAACCGTTAAAACAATCAGCCGGGCCTAGGCAGGAGCCAGCCTAAATTCTTGACATTTTTTTCATTGTTTTCCTGCAAAAACACAGGCAGAGAAGGTAATAATCAAGGAAACAGTCGGCCAATCTTACCAGGCCACACATCCGTGTGTGTGTGTGTGTGTGTGTGTGTGTGTGTGTGTGTGTGTGTGTGTGTGTGTGTTGTAGCAGCTCCTTCAAGAATTAAGATTTGGTCATCTTCCTGTTCTTCATTTTTCCTTTTATCTACACAAAGGTAGTGTCAGTTAAATGGCTACTATTAATGGCTAAGAGTTATAAAACACATTAATACCTGAAAGCTATATCCTGCCTGATCTGATGTGAACATGAAATTCTACCATTCTTGCATGGTTCACCAGGTAACAATCATTGGGTAACCTTGGCATGAGTCGTCTTGGGAAGAGTTGGTTTGCAACTAGCCAGTGCTGAAACATTTAAACCAACATAGAGTTTTAACACTGAAAAAGGCAACTTAAGGCAATATTTCCTCTTGCAAGTTCTCTGTTTTCCCCTCCTCCATTAAGTGGAATGTAATGAGGCACTCCAGAGGGGACATGTAATTCAACTCACATTCCCTTCCTGGGTCAACCGAATTATCAGCCTCTTGCCCCAAAACAAATTTACCTCTTTAAGACTGGAGGACTTTATCACTCTTGGGAAAAATACAAACAATGATTAAGATGCCATTTGGACATGGCTGGAATTTTTCATGTTCAAGGGATCTCGGAGTGGAGTGGAGTCGATGCATTCTCATTCAAGTAGAATACATATTGCAGGAAAGAACTGTGATCAATGGCACTGGTGTGACCCTCAGGTTAGAGCAAAGGAATATTGGAAAATAAATCTCCATTGTGGATACTCACCAATCCTGCAATGGGGGTAGGCAATCTATTGACCTTTTTAACAAGTCCTGGCTTTATAGCATTCAGCAACCTGTCGTGAGAAAGGCAGAATGTCAGGTGAGACATAAAGCAAGATGGATCACACAAATCACCTAGAGCCAGGGCTATGGCTAACCTGCTGACTAGGAAAAGCTGTGGATTTCAAGCATGCCATAAATCCTGATCATCTACCAGCCTCCCTCTGTAAGTCAAGAGCTCTGCCAACATCAAGTCTGTGGACAGCAGGTGGAGTCACAGAGTTTGGAAAGTTAGGAGAGGAGAAAGGAGGAGACTGAGAAGTGTTTCATGGGAACAAAGATTCGAGGTGGGCTGAGGCTAGGAGAGAACTGTCTAGAATCAGAGGCATGTACTGCAACCCAGGGCAGGTAAGGAACGTTGCCAATTCTCCTGGCTGAGGCAATGACCTCTTCAGGGATGGACTAGGTTCAGAGACCAACACAGATCTTTGCAAATGATTTGCCAAAACAAATTCCGTCTCCAGGCCCTATTTGTGCTTTGAGGGGAGTGGTTGTTAGATGTGTTTGAGCTTTGTTTAAAAAGAGTGTATTTTCTAAGGGGTTGACCACTCACATCCTGAAGTTCTGAAACAAGGTTGACCACGATTCCCTAGGTACCAAAAATTTTACTCGAGCAAAAGATTTTTCAGGGCAAGCTTAAGTGCATGTAAAAAATGGAATTACCAGCAAGAGAACACAAGAGCAACTGAGCTGCAGTCTGTAGGAAATATAAACCGAGTGTGAAGAGCAGTAAGAAGGGTAAGCAAGCTGTAAAATGAAAACATGGTTAGCATCGGGGAAAAGGTAGAGTGCAGTCCTTACAAAGTCGGATGCTCATTAAGGGCTCGTGGGCAGTAAGGGACCGTAGAATATAAGTGCTTATTTAAGAATTAGGAGCCGGGCAGTGGTGGCGCACGCCTTTAATCCCAGCACTCGGGAGGCAGAGCCAGGCGGATCTCTGTGAGTTCGAGGCCAGCCTGGGCTACCAAGTGAGTCCCAGGAAAGGCGCAAAGCTACACAGAGAAACCCTGTCTCGAAAAACCAAAAAAAAAAAAAAAAAAAAAATTAGGCAGCTAGATGATTTACCTCAGAATACTACATAAAGAGAAATTAGAAGCTGACTATAACTCAATGATCAACAAGCTACAAACCCATGGGCCAGGGGTGTCCAACACCTGCTTTATAAATGAAGTTTTACTGGCACACAGCTGCAACCAAGGCCATGTGTTATGAATAGTAGACAGCTCGTCTTGTCTATAGCCACAGTGTTCAGCGGCAGAGGGAGAACATATGGTCTACAAAGTGTGTGATGTTCCCTCTGTGGCCCTTTACAGAAAAGGTTTGCTGACTTCTGCTCTTCTTCCTGCAATCCAAGATCACAGCAAACACTCCAGGCCCCACACTACAGAGGTCACACTAACAGAGACTCTTTCAAACACTCCACATAGATGGGGACAGCCTGTAGCAGCGGGACAGGACACTCTGATTTTTACCGAAGCTTAACACAAGCTCTCTGGATACTTCACTACAAATCCCGCTCACTGCTCCAGCATGGAATGGTCAGAGTGGGCATGGGATACTTAGTTCACTGAGGCCAAGGTGGCTACTCTTTTCCACGAACCAAGTTAGGTTAGCCATGCCTTTAATCTTTTTGAAGAAGTATTTCTATAAAACCTATTCTGAGGTTGTTGGCATTTTGAGTTGGAGGTGACTTCCCATTTTATTGCACAGAAAACTGAGGTCTGGTATTGCTGAGTTACTTCCCCAGAGATGCTCAGAGGCCTCACCGGGCCCAGAATCCACATGACCTAGGTCAGTATGTTCTCTTGGGTAGTATTAGAATCACATTAACTTTTGGGTTAAAATACACAGATATAAGGTTTCCAAAGCAAAAAAAAAAAGGGGGGGGGGGACAGAATTTTAAAAATTAATTGTTTTAATTAATCTTTCATATAATATATTTTGATGTTGTTTTTCTGTTCCCCCAGCTCCTCCCAGAACCTTTCCAGTTCCCTGCCCACCTAACATTATGTTCTCATTCTCATTCTCTCTCTCTCTCTCTCTCTCTCTCTCTCTCTCTCTCTCTCTCTCTCAAAAAAAGCAAAAACCCCTACAGAAACACAAACAAAAATCAAAACAAGCAAGCAAAAAAACAATAAAATATAGCAAAAAGTCCACAAAAGGGAGGGTGTGTGTGTTTGTGTGTGTGTTTGTGTGTGTGTGTGTGTGTGTGTGTGTGTGTGTGTGTGTGTGTTGGCCAACTGCTCTTGGGTGGGACAACTTCCCTGGACTGTGGTTGATATAAGTGGTGAAAACTGATTTTTCTCTTAGCCAGCAGGTATCAACTGCAATTAGCTTCTTGTGGGAAGGACTCCATGGCCACTTCCTCTTGTTAGTACTGGGTCCTTTCTGACTTGTACCAACGCAGGTCTTGTGCATGTTGCCATGCTGTCTGTGAGTTCATATGTACATTGGTCCTGCTGTGTCTGGAAGACACTGTTTCCTTGGGGGCATCCATCACCCTAGCTCTTACCATCTTTCCTCCTCCTCTTCTTCACAGACCCCTAAGCTTTTTGAAGGAGGGGGTTTGATGAAGACCTCCCACTTAGGTTGGGTGATCCCATATCTCTTACTCTCTGTACAATCGAATGGACAGAATTCTTAACATGCATTCCCTTTTTTTAGTAGCTCTTCATAGTGTCACTTAAAATAGAATTATAAAACATCTGTGTACAGTATTGACAATTCAAAGGTGGTCAAAAGGATACGTGGCAAAATGTAGAACACTTGCTGTTGTTATGCTCCCATGGGGCCTCCGTCTATCCCCTGAAGGCAATGTGAAAAATTTTCAATGGAAAAAAAAAAAATTTAAGCCGGGCAGTGGTGGTGCACGCCTTTAATCCTAGCACTCGGGAGGCAGAGCCAGGCGGATCTTTGTGAGTTCAAGGCCAGCCTGGTCAACAGAGCGAGATCCAGGAAAGGCGCAAAGCTACACAAAGAAACCCTGTCTCAAAAAAAAAAAAAAAATTAAGTACACATATTTTTTTTAAAGGCAGGTATACATAGCCTACACCATACCACATCATATCATATCATACACTGTCCTGTGCCTTGTCTTAGCAAAGTAGTCATCCTTCAGTATTCACAGGGGATTATTTCCAGGTCCCCTTTGAGTACCCAAATCTCTAGATTCTCTAGTTCTGTGTATAAAATGTCATTTCTGCACTTTTCACATACTTTAAATTATCTCTACTTATACTAACACAATGCAATGCCAGGCAATAGTTCTTACACTGCATTATTCAGGAAATACTGACAGGAGAAGAGGGTCTGTACACGTTCAATGGGGATATGACTTTTCCCCCAAATATTTTTTATTGTGGTTGGCTAAATCCTTGATGAAGAGCCTATGAATACAGAGGAGCCTATGAATACTGTGTGTCCTGGAGGTTGGACAACCTGCTTTGGAGAGCACGTCTTATCAATGCATATGGAGGCTATGTCCTTCTTAATAAGCACAGAGGATACTGGAGAGCTGATGGGGGTGGCCTGGGGGGGCATTCCTTCTGAGGACTGCCTGAATACAACCCCCAGCTGGGTCCTTTTCTAGTGGTGTTACTGACGCATTTGTTAACCTGTTTTATCAGCTGTAATACAGGTTCCGGAGTGGCTTTAAAGAGATGAAACGGGAGAAACTAGCACAGAGCCCAGCCCATACACTCCGTAAACACTTCCCCAGGTTTCTGTGTAAGCTTTTCAGCCACTGTAAACGGACTGACGGAGAGCATTTTAGACATGCCATTTGTTTAAATCATTTCGGATGTTAAAAAAGTCAAATGAAATAGCATTGCCACTAGGTTTTAAGCCACATTTCTAAGTAATGAACGCAGAAAAAACACCTCTCCTCCGTAATGCATTGACTAAATTTTCTTCTCAAAAGGCATCCTTTGTCTTCTGCTTCCAAGGGACTCATTGGTATTTGTAGTAATGATGGCTCTAACTCACTCATCTTTTATAAACTCATCATTACTTTAATCCTTCATGGAGTATTCTGATGACAGGCATTTATTTCACTAGCCCATGAAGACGTCCAAAAGGTAAAGAAATAAAGCAAACTATAATGCCTGCACTTTAATGAAAAGAATGACGGAACACTACAACCTCTCTCAAAACGTTTCACTAAAATCCAAATAAAATAAAATAATAAAAATAGCAGGCCATGTTGCTCTCTCGCACATGTGGGATATTTTCAAGACTGTACAGCTGTGTTTTTCCATGTAAACAGTCTCTCAGTTCTGCACAGAATTTACAGTACACAACAATAAAAGATAACATCAAATTCACATTGTAGAGATGCCCAGCACCTGGATTTGATCTTGTATTTTGCCTTAAACTGAGGAAAAGTTTCTGTGTATTAGGAAAACAATGAGACATGCAACAGCAGCTATGCGGAAGAATATTCATCTATAATTTCACTTAAAGCCACAAGTGCCCCACCACCACCACATAAGTTTATGAACAACATGCTGTTAAATGATGAGCATGGTGATATTTTATATTTATGTCCCTTTTGAGGTGCATTATTATCAAAAGCCTTGTCCCAAGACAGAGGTTACATGTATATTCCACCATGCCTATAGGGAAAAAACTAAGTCCCAATCACATGTGAAGACATCCCAAGAGACACAGCTGGTTATTTGGCCAGGACAACCTTCACCTTTCGGGATGGTTATTTATGCTACAGTTTGCTCCTTTAGAAAGATCAGCTTCAGTTTGTTTATATGGTGTATTACATTGACAGATTTTCATATGTTGAATCATCCTTGCATCCCTGGGATGAAACCTACTTGGTCATGGTGGATAATTTTTTGATGTATTCTTGGATTTGGTTTGCCAATATTTTGTTGAGTATTTTTGCATCAATGTTCATGAGGAAGACTGGTCTGTAATTCTCTTTCTTTGTTTCATCTTTGTGTAGTTTGGGTATCAGGGTAAGACATTTAAAGAAATGCTCAACATCCTTAATCATCAGAGAAATGCATATCAAAATGACTCTGAGATACCACCTTATACCTGTCAAAA
Organism: Peromyscus maniculatus bairdii; assembly: GCF_049852395.1. Lineage (NCBI taxonomy): Eukaryota > Metazoa > Chordata > Mammalia > Rodentia > Cricetidae > Peromyscus > Peromyscus maniculatus. Next base: position 62,541,799 of record NC_134861.1, on the reverse strand, counting down.
TGGCTAAGATCAAAAACACTAATGACAGTCTATGTTGGAGAGGATGTGGAGCAAAGGGAACACTCCTCCACTGTTGGTGGGAATGCAAACTTGTACAACCACTGTGGAAATCAGTATGGTGGTTTCTCAGAAAATTGGAAATCGAACTACCTCAAGACCCAGCCATACCACTCTTGGGCATATACCCAAGGAATGCTCAATCATACCATAAAGAAACATGCTCAACTATGTTCATAGCAGCACTATTCGTAATAGCCAGAACCTGGAAACAACCTAGATGCCCGTCAACTGAAGAATGGATTAAGAAAATATGGTATGTATACACAATGGAGTACTACTCAGCAGAGAACAACAATGACAGCATGAAATTTGCAGGCAAATGTACAGAACTAGAAAATATCACCCTGAGTGAGGTAACCCAAACCCAGAAGGTCAAACATGGTTTGTACTCACTCATAAGTGGATTCTAGATACAAAGTAAAGAACAATCAGACTGCAACCCACAGAACCAGGGAGGCTATATAGCAGGGGAGACCCTAGGATGACTGTGGCTTAGAATAAGTTTTGGTTTTACTCAAAAAAATAAATAAACAAACAAACAACAAAAAAAGATCAGCTTGGAGCTGGAGAGATGGCTCAGTGGTTAAGAGCACTAACTGCTCTTCCAGAGGACCTGAGCTCAATTCTCAGCATCCACAGGGCAGCTCATGACTATCTGTAATGCCAGGTCCAAAGGATCCGACACCTTCAAACAGACATACATGCAGGCAAAATGCCAGTGCACATAAAATAAAAATAAATTCATTTTAAAAAGAATGCTTTCCAAAGAGAGTTAGGGAAGGGGAGGGGAGGGGAGGGGAAGGGAGGGGAGGGGAGGGGAGGGGAGGGGAGGTAGGGAGGGAGAGCAGCTTCAAAGCACAACAAAGAACAATGTCAAAATATCATGGGGTAAAGGCCAGCCACAGTGGCACAAGGCTTTAATCCCAACATTGGGATTAAGTGTGTGTGTGTGTGTGTGTGTGTGTGTGTGTGTGTGTGTGTGTTGGCCAACTGCTCTTGGGTGGGACAACTTCCCTGGACTGTGGTTGATATAAGTGGTGAAAACTGATTTTTCTCTTAGCCAGCAGGTATCAACTGCAATTAGCTTCTTGTGGGAAGGACTCCATGGCCACTTCCTCTTGTTAGTACTGGGTCCTTTCTGACTTGTACCAACGCAGGTCTTGTGCATGTTGCCATGCTGTCTGTGAGTTCATATGTACATTGGTCCTGCTGTGTCTGGAAGACACTGTTTCCTTGGGGGCATCCATCACCCTAGCTCTTACCATCTTTCCTCCTCCTCTTCTTCACAGACCCCTAAGCTTTTTGAAGGAGGGGGTTTGATGAAGACCTCCCACTTAGGTTGGGTGATCCCATATCTCTTACTCTCTGTACAATCGAATGGACAGAATTCTTAACATGCATTCCCTTTTTTTAGTAGCTCTTCATAGTGTCACTTAAAATAGAATTATAAAACATCTGTGTACAGTATTGACAATTCAAAGGTGGTCAAAAGGATACGTGGCAAAATGTAGAACACTTGCTGTTGTTATGCTCCCATGGGGCCTCCGTCTATCCCCTGAAGGCAATGTGAAAAATTTTCAATGGAAAAAAAAAAAATTTAAGCCGGGCAGTGGTGGTGCACGCCTTTAATCCTAGCACTCGGGAGGCAGAGCCAGGCGGATCTTTGTGAGTTCAAGGCCAGCCTGGTCAACAGAGCGAGATCCAGGAAAGGCGCAAAGCTACACAAAGAAACCCTGTCTCAAAAAAAAAAAAAAAATTAAGTACACATATTTTTTTTAAAGGCAGGTATACATAGCCTACACCATACCACATCATATCATATCATACACTGTCCTGTGCCTTGTCTTAGCAAAGTAGTCATCCTTCAGTATTCACAGGGGATTATTTCCAGGTCCCCTTTGAGTACCCAAATCTCTAGATTCTCTAGTTCTGTGTATAAAATGTCATTTCTGCACTTTTCACATACTTTAAATTATCTCTACTTATACTAACACAATGCAATGCCAGGCAATAGTTCTTACACTGCATTATTCAGGAAATACTGACAGGAGAAGAGGGTCTGTACACGTTCAATGGGGATATGACTTTTCCCCCAAATATTTTTTATTGTGGTTGGCTAAATCCTTGATGAAGAGCCTATGAATACAGAGGAGCCTATGAATACTGTGTGTCCTGGAGGTTGGACAACCTGCTTTGGAGAGCACGTCTTATCAATGCATATGGAGGCTATGTCCTTCTTAATAAGCACAGAGGATACTGGAGAGCTGATGGGGGTGGCCTGGGGGGGCATTCCTTCTGAGGACTGCCTGAATACAACCCCCAGCTGGGTCCTTTTCTAGTGGTGTTACTGACGCATTTGTTAACCTGTTTTATCAGCTGTAATACAGGTTCCGGAGTGGCTTTAAAGAGATGAAACGGGAGAAACTAGCACAGAGCCCAGCCCATACACTCCGTAAACACTTCCCCAGGTTTCTGTGTAAGCTTTTCAGCCACTGTAAACGGACTGACGGAGAGCATTTTAGACATGCCATTTGTTTAAATCATTTCGGATGTTAAAAAAGTCAAATGAAATAGCATTGCCACTAGGTTTTAAGCCACATTTCTAAGTAATGAACGCAGAAAAAACACCTCTCCTCCGTAATGCATTGACTAAATTTTCTTCTCAAAAGGCATCCTTTGTCTTCTGCTTCCAAGGGACTCATTGGTATTTGTAGTAATGATGGCTCTAACTCACTCATCTTTTATAAACTCATCATTACTTTAATCCTTCATGGAGTATTCTGATGACAGGCATTTATTTCACTAGCCCATGAAGACGTCCAAAAGGTAAAGAAATAAAGCAAACTATAATGCCTGCACTTTAATGAAAAGAATGACGGAACACTACAACCTCTCTCAAAACGTTTCACTAAAATCCAAATAAAATAAAATAATAAAAATAGCAGGCCATGTTGCTCTCTCGCACATGTGGGATATTTTCAAGACTGTACAGCTGTGTTTTTCCATGTAAACAGTCTCTCAGTTCTGCACAGAATTTACAGTACACAACAATAAAAGATAACATCAAATTCACATTGTAGAGATGCCCAGCACCTGGATTTGATCTTGTATTTTGCCTTAAACTGAGGAAAAGTTTCTGTGTATTAGGAAAACAATGAGACATGCAACAGCAGCTATGCGGAAGAATATTCATCTATAATTTCACTTAAAGCCACAAGTGCCCCACCACCACCACATAAGTTTATGAACAACATGCTGTTAAATGATGAGCATGGTGATATTTTATATTTATGTCCCTTTTGAGGTGCATTATTATCAAAAGCCTTGTCCCAAGACAGAGGTTACATGTATATTCCACCATGCCTATAGGGAAAAAACTAAGTCCCAATCACATGTGAAGACATCCCAAGAGACACAGCTGGTTATTTGGCCAGGACAACCTTCACCTTTCGGGATGGTTATTTATGCTACAGTTTGCTCCTTTAGAAAGATCAGCTTCAGTTTGTTTATATGGTGTATTACATTGACAGATTTTCATATGTTGAATCATCCTTGCATCCCTGGGATGAAACCTACTTGGTCATGGTGGATAATTTTTTGATGTATTCTTGGATTTGGTTTGCCAATATTTTGTTGAGTATTTTTGCATCAATGTTCATGAGGAAGACTGGTCTGTAATTCTCTTTCTTTGTTTCATCTTTGTGTAGTTTGGGTATCAGGGTAAGACATTTAAAGAAATGCTCAACATCCTTAATCATCAGAGAAATGCATATCAAAATGACTCTGAGATACCACCTTATACCTGTCAAAATGGCTAAGATCAAAAACACTAATGACAGTCTATGTTGGAGAGGATGTGGAGCAAAGGGAACACTCCTCCACTGTTGGTGGGAATGCAAACTTGTACAACCACTGTGGAAATCAGTATGGTGGTTTCTCAGAAAATTGGAAATCGAACTACCTCAAGACCCAGCCATACCACTCTTGGGCATATACCCAAGGAATGCTCAATCATACCATAAAGAAACATGCTCAACTATGTTCATAGCAGCACTATTCGTAATAGCCAGAACCTGGAAACAACCTAGATGCCCGTCAACTGAAGAATGGATTAAGAAAATATGGTATGTATACACAATGGAGTACTACTCAGCAGAGAACAACAATGACAGCATGAAATTTGCAGGCAAATGTACAGAACTAGAAAATATCACCCTGAGTGAGGTAACCCAAACCCAGAAGGTCAAACATGGTTTGTACTCACTCATAAGTGGATTCTAGATACAAAGTAAAGAACAATCAGACTGCAACCCACAGAACCAGGGAGGCTATATAGCAGGGGAGACCCTAGGATGACTGTGGCTTAGAATAAGTTTTGGTTTTACTCAAAAAAATAAATAAACAAACAAACAACAAAAAAAGATCAGCTTGGAGCTGGAGAGATGGCTCAGTGGTTAAGAGCACTAACTGCTCTTCCAGAGGACCTGAGCTCAATTCTCAGCATCCACAGGGCAGCTCATGACTATCTGTAATGCCAGGTCCAAAGGATCCGACACCTTCAAACAGACATACATGCAGGCAAAATGCCAGTGCACATAAAATAAAAATAAATTCATTTTAAAAAGAATGCTTTCCAAAGAGAGTTAGGGAAGGGGAGGGGAGGGGAGGGGAAGGGAGGGGAGGGGAGGGGAGGGGAGGGGAGGTAGGGAGGGAGAGCAGCTTCAAAGCACAACAAAGAACAATGTCAAAATATCATGGGGTAAAGGCCAGCCACAGTGGCACAAGGCTTTAATCCCAACATTGGGATTAAGTGTGTGTGTGTGTGTGTGTGTGTGTGTGTGTGTGTGTGTGTGTGTGTATCTGTAAGAGTGAACAGAACTAGAAGCAACTGTCTATTAAGGGGATGGTACACTGAAGACACATCACATTCTTGCTCAGCCTATGGATGGTCTACAACATCATGAGCAGGAATCCCAGACACAGCAGAATGTCTTTTCTCCCCGCTGTGGGTATCCCCTACTGTCCCCGCTGTGGGTATCCCCTACTGTCCCCGCTGTGGGTATCCCCTACCGTCCCTGCTGTGGGTTATCCTTTCCAAAGCCTTTAGCTAGACTGCCTTGGAGATGGTTTACTCTCTCTGTCTGGTAACAAATCAGCTTTGTACTCATTGAATGATGATTCTGGGCTGGGCATGGAGGTGCCACCTGCAAATCCCAGTGCCTGGAAGACTAAAGGAGGATGAGGGTGAGTCCCAGGCTATCCTGGTCTATAAACTGAAACCTTGTTTCAAAACTTTTTCTTTCTTTCTTTCTTGGAAATTAGTATAATTTTACACAATAAAAAATATGAAAGCAATGTGTCATCCTATATTTTCAGGCTAAATATATTCATATTATAAAACCATTAACACAAAAAATGATGAAGACAAAAGAACCAACTAGAAGGAACTATTGCCACAGACTTACTTAACCAACTATTCTTTGTCAAGTGTTAGCGGCGCATGGTATTCTAGGCGTACAACAAGTGGACAAGAAAAGACTTTGTTCTGTGGTACAGATGAGTGAGAGGAGGAGAAAATAAGTAAACTAACAAAAAGGAATCTTCAGAGAATCGTAAACACTTGAAGACCAGCCTAGTGACCAGTCATGTGAGGGATACTTCAATTGATGGTCAGAAGGCTAAGCTCTTGGAAGGTAACATTTAAGAACAAAACACTGAATGCTACAAAGCCACCAAGCGAGATGCGGACAGCAGTTCCAAATAGACTGAGTAGCTAATAGAGAGGCCTGGACGGAAGAGTAGGGCTGGTATATGTCAGGGATGCTCAGCAGCTCAATGCAGCAGAGCATGATGGGTAGGAGGAAGTGGTCCACCAGTCAAGGAATAGAGTGTAAGATGTCCAGGTGAGGTGTCATGATTGTTTTTTCCAAATTCAATAGGAAGCATTTTCAAATCGAGGCTGAAGTGACCTACTGCAAATGTGTAAAACACCATTCGTGAATAAGTGATCTTTACAATTTTATATATAAAGTGATGTGTATTACAGGAATCAGAAAAAAATAACAACCCCCCCCCCAAATCATACAGATAATTTATGGCACTCAGAGTGAAGAGCCCAGAGAGACAAAGACCTTGGGAGCCAGCAGGCTTAAGTTCTAACAGGCAAATTCCACACTCATCAACTCTTAAGTTACTGGGAAGCCCCTCAGCAAGGGTTACAGTTTCCCCCTTCATAAAACGGGAGTGAAAAAGCCCTCACCTCCATCTAGGATGGTGCTGAGCGTCCAGCTAAAGCTCACTGTGAGGCTGTGATAAATGCAACTTGCCTGCTTCTTTATTCAGTAACTGAGCATGTCCCTCTGTAGCAGATTAGTCCAAGTGGTTCATTTCAATTTCCCATTAGCCAGCTGCCCAAACCTAAAATGACTTTTACTTTCTCTCACTGACCAAAGATAACCAGATAAAGATCTCAGAAAAATGAGTTATATCAACTGATATATACCACCTGCCTTGCAGTGTATGTCTGGTGAAAAACACTGAGTAAGAAAAACTACTATCTTGGACAATCCTCAATTATGGAAAAAAAAGTAACATCACTGAAGGTAAGTAAAAAGAAATGTGCCTCTTCTGATACAACTTAAACCATACACCCTAAGCTCACATTCTAAATCCAGCACACTGTGCTGGTTAGCTTCATGTCAACTTGACTCAGCCAGAGCAATCTGAGAGAAGGGAGCCTCTGTTGAGTAAAATGCCACCATGTGATCAGGCTCTAAGCAAGCCTGTAGGGCATTTTTTAAACTTGTGACTGATACGGGAGAACCCAGCCCATTGTGGGTGATGCTACCCCTGGGCTGGTGGTCCTACATGCTATGAAAAAGCAGGCTGAGCAAGGCAGGAGGAGCAAGTCAGTAAGTAACACCTCTCCATGGCCTCTGCACCAACTCCTACCTCCAGGTTCCTGCCCGGTTTGGGATCATGCCCTGACTGCCTTTGATCATAAACAGTGATATGTAAGACTAAGTGAAATAAACCTTTTCCTCCCCAAATTTCTTTTGGTCATGGTATTTCATCACAGCAATAGAAACTCAAAATAAGATATACATTGTGACCCTTATGTAAAAAAGGCCATTCCACTGTTTCTTCATATACTCAACAAGTTATCTATCTGTTGATCCCGCATGATGTTGACTCTGAAGCCAGGTATGATACACAAAGGCAACCATGGAAGACCCAGGTCTCTACCATGCAGTGCATGCTCACTAGTGGATTTAAGAGCCATGGGAAGTCAAGGACTCTGCACATGTATGGTTCACTGTCACACCACCCATGCACAGCCACCACGTGTCAAAAACGTGTGTAGCATGTAATCCAGTAAATACAGTTCTTAAAGAGTAACTCACTATTGGACTCCTTAAAAAAAAATATTGAGCCCGGAATGACACCAACATTCCGACTCAACCACGGACTGCATTTAACAACATTCTGCCTCCTCATACGCAGTACGTGGTGGCCTCTCAGCCACTGCGTAAGCATTGCTTTGTATTTATAAATGCAAAGTGAAGATGCTTTTTTAGACCTACAACAAAAAACAAACAAACCAAAGCCCGTCTCTAATCTTTGGCCTTGGAGAAAGAACTTCTGTTTCTTCTCAGAGGTTATACAAGAACTCTGGAAAGGGGCACAAAATCATGTGATGCTACGAAAATTCTGTCCAGACATGGTGAACTAGCCCACCACACAGACTGCTATCAGACTGTAATAGGAAGGAGGTTAAAAAGTAAGATGTAAAGGACTGAGAATTTTAGGGAGTATTGAACTTACTCTACAAATGATTGGCTTCCGAGATCCGGGCTTTGTAATTATCCTAGAGGAGGAGAGGGCAGTTATAGACCTCAAACACCAGGATGGGAAGTTTAGGCTTCATCTCACGGGAAATGACTTTGTCCTTTACAACAATACATTACATCATCGTCTCATTAGCTTGGTTTGTACAGCTGCAATTGGGAACAGTGATGACAAAATGGCCCATTTTTGTGTCCTTTTTCATTTGGCTCAAGAGTGTTTTTCTACATGGTTTCCTTGATGGTTTTCTAGATTTGACTGTGAGCCCTGAATGAAGGGACAGGCGTTTTCATTTAATCTAACATGGCATCTGGTTTCAAACCTAAGCACGTGATCAATGCAACCTTGACCACAAACCTGTTACAGATGTCATTTAAAGTTTTCTTTTTAGAGTTGTCTTGGCAGAACCAGGAACATTAACAAACTCTTAAGATTTGGTGGGGGGCGGGGGGAGGAAATTACTAAAAGAAAGGGAAAAGCAAAACCTGAGCCAAGGAGAAGTTTCATGTGAACAAAATACTGTTGGAATACAAACTGTCATCGTTAACATCAACCAAATGTTTCGGGGGTGCTGCATTTTGTCCAGAGTGGGTGACAGGTAGGTCACGTTTAAGCCACCTGCCTTGAGCCAATGGAGAGCAACACAGGAACTTTCTAAAGAAGGTCTCTGTTGACCTGAAGCCAGGAAGTTGATCCTGGGCCCACGAAGTTGAGCTGACTAACACTGTTATTCTGACAGAACTCCAAGAGTCTGTCCACCGACCCTCCACACTTGCCTTCCTTCTCTCCCAGACAGACTAAGCCACATTCTCCAGCCTCCTTTCCCATTCACTGTAGGCACGTAACAGACTTTTGGCCAATGGAGTTTGGGCAGCAGTAATATGGCCCACCCCAGCCTAGTCCTAAAACCCTTACAGGCAATTCTTCATTCTCTTTCCTCACCACCCACTAGCTTTGGTTGGCTTCACCTCTAGCCTTTGCCAATGCCAAACTCAGGCTGCACAAATGGGATCACATTTCTGTCATCTTAAACCACTGTGATGTAGTGTTTATTAGTTAGATGTCAAGCCCGCGTTAGCTCTCACTAGGAGGACCTCATTCGATGAAAAGGAAACCCATGCGGCAAATTATACCCAGGGAAATACTGTCCTCACACTAAAACCAAACACCTGGTCACATACTTCCCGTGGAGCTTTCTGTCATATGAGCTACGATCACTGGAAGAAGTGGAAAGCATTTCTCTGCAGCTCCCAGAGTCCTCTGGTTCATTTCCAAGCTCTCTGGCCATGCATCTCTTGCACAGCCATTCCTGCTGTCTCGAAATTCTGGCCTCTGGGGACCAGAAGGGACCGAATAAAGTGATACAGAGAAGGAAAGTCACTCGTCAAGGTCAAGGCACACGTCTGAGGTCAGAGCTCCCACGGATAGAGTCAGGATCACAGATTGCACTTCTTAAATCCACACAGGGTCCTTTCCTATCATCCCCCAATTAAAAATATTTTATTAATTCTTTGAGAATTTCATTCACATATCATGTGTTGTTGGGGATTTTTTGGTCTTTGGCTCTTCTGGGGGACCCGCCACCCAGCTCCCAAATACTTAATTATGAATGCCCAGCCTTAAACTCAGCTTGTTTCTTACCAGTTTTCCATCTACCTTTTGCCTCTGGGCATCCCCGCTTTCTTCTGTAACCTTATTTCCACTCTTCCTCTGTGGCTGGCTGTGTAGCTGGGTGGCTGGGCCCTGGAGGCCCCCTCCTTCTCTAGCTACTTCTTTCTTTCCGCTCAGATTTCTCCTCTATCTATTCTCTCAGCCTGCCAGCCCTGCCTATCCTTCTCCTGCCTCACTATTGGCCATTCAGCTCTTTATTAGACCATCTGTGTTTTAGGCAGGCACAGTAACACAGCTTCACAGAGTTAAACAAATGCAACATCAACAAAAGTAACACACCTTCACATATTCTACAACAATCAAGACCATATTAACACAACCTCACTCCACATCCTAACTCTTCTCGGATCTACCCCCAACTTCCTGTCCCCCCCACCACCACCTTTATGTTTCCTTTCATTTCTTTTAAATTACCCACCACGTCCGATTTGTGCTGCCCGTACACTCACAGGTGTGGCAGCATCCACTGGAGCATGGCTAACCTGCTGGGGGCCACACCCTTCAGGTAAACAGACGGCTGAGGCCATCAGTTCTCAGCAGATCCTCAGACAGGGTGGAGTCTCACGAGCCCCTCCCCACTCCATACTAAAACGCTGGCTGGCTTGGCCTCGTGCAGGCAACTACAATTGCTGTTGAGTTCATGAGTACGGCAGTCCTGACATGTACAGAACAAACTCTTTCACACTGGTCCCCCCTGACCTCTGGCTCTTACCATCTCTTGCCCCACCTCTTCCATGAAGGCCTTGGAAGAGGCCAAGAGGTGGTGATACAGACGTCTCATTTACGGCACTCCACATACTTCAGTTTTCCTGCACCCCAACAAATAATCCCCAGCCCCCACACTAATAAGCCCAGGATATCCACACTTCTAAAACCCAAGCCTTAGACCAGATCATTCTCTCTTCCAAATGACGGCCAGGTTTTCTATCGTCACAGGATACCTACCCTCTGAACTGCATTTTTGTCAGCTTGACAAAAACTTGAGTCATCTGAGAAGAAGAAATCTCAATTGAGGGAGAGCCTCCATCAGATTGGCTGTGGGCATGTCTGTGGGACGCCTTCTTGATTAATGATTAGTAACTGCCGTGGGAGGCACGGCTCACTGCGGGCAGTACCACCCCCCTGGGCAGGTGAGTTGTATAAAATGCAGTCTTAGCAAGCCAGGGGGAGGGAGTAAGCCAGTAAGCACTGTCCCTTCATGGTGGCCTCTGCTCTGCTTCCTACCTCTGGGTTTTCACTTGAGTTCCTTCCTTGGCTTCTCTCAATGATGGACTGCCACCTGTAAGCCAAATCAACCCTTTCTTCCTAGTTACGTCTGGCCAGTGTTTTATCACAGCAACAGGAAAGTAATAAACACCCTTCAAATGCCTTCACCTAGTAATCAAACCCACATCCCCAAACTGCCTTTCCCACCAAGACTTCTACTCAAGGTCTCTTCTGCTTTTATAAGCTCCCAGTTTGAGATGGCACACATGGTTAATGAACTGTGAAAATGGCAATACTGGAACAGAATTTAGTGAAGCTAAATAGAGTGGTATAAAGTTACATTGACACAGACAGCGATACATGTAATCACCATTGTGCCATGTAGTAATTATGTATTAATGACTGCAATTAGTGTTTCCTTCACAAAGCTAAAAACCTCAGTTCTTGCTATGTTCACTGTCAGGAGGGTGGAGAAGAACCTTAGAGAGTGAAAACGCTGTGATCCAACTCGAAAGGCTTCCATGTCCAGCCCAAGGCGGGTAAGCGGCCCTCTCTAGGCCCCCGGCACTCTCCTTCAATAAGAAGTTCTCAGAACCAAAAGCCCAGAAGATCCTAAGCATGACAGGAATCACCAGAAACAAAGGCCTGCACTCCAATTCCAACCCCAATGCACAATTCACGTTACGGAAGTAGTCAACATCCGGGAGCCGACCTTTCTCCCTCTGAAAAAAGAGGATAAAAACACCAACTAGTGAGAACGCAAGAGGAGTGTGAAATGAACGGCAAACTTGGCACAGGCCAGATATATACATTCCACACCTCACACTCCTCATGCTGTACACGATGGTATCATTTCCCCCAAGCCAGTTTCCGCCCCGCCTCGTACCGGTCGGTGCCAGTCTGATGTGTCCACCTCTGGCTCCATTCTCAGAGAGAGAGAGAGAGAGAAAAGGAGAACACTTAATTCTCTGGGGAGGAAACCCACATTATAATTGACTAACAAAGAAGAGAACTACGTAGCAGGAATTCTAACTGCAGGTGAACAGAACGAGACAGGTGTAAAGAGCCTGTGTGTGGCGCCTTTAGCCGTGAGAGGGGAGCACAGCATTACAGTTACACATATTCGTGTTAGAGCACAGGAAAAAAGTAATCAAAGTCTCCACCACAGAGTCCGTATCCTCAAATTCAAGTCCCAAATCACCGATCTTCCGTATAGAAACAACCCGGGCTGCCAGCTGCTCGCCAATGCTGAGGAAATCCCTTCAACGGGCTGCTTTCACAGTCTGCTCTGATACCGATCTCACATCGCCAGTGTGCCCCACCTTGTCCATGTGCTAAACATTGGCCTACCCTTCCTGTGACCAAATACTTTCCTAGACCTGCAGTTTTCTGTCTTTATCACGGTCCTACCCACCAAGTCCTTTACAGCCTAATGACCTTCTGCTCATCCCTTACAACACGGCTTAAAAGCTGCCTCTTCACTGAAGCGTTCCCTAGGTAGAGACTGTTGTCCTCCATTACCTGATTACCAAAACTCCTTGGCTTCCCTACTTATCCCAAATCACAGAAAATGTAATTAATTAGGAAGAGTCCATCCTCTCCAATCTTAGCAGGAGTATAAAGGCTAGTCCCTGGCAGGGCCTTAGTGCTTCTTTGCTCGGTGAATTCATATGAATTAAGTAATTGTCAAGTCTTAGGAAAGCCACAAACATCATTTTGGAAACTACAATAGACTACAGATCCGTTCCTAACTCTGCAACGTTTGTTGTTAACCGTAGTTGAATCATCCTCTGGGGACCAAGATGAAAATCAGGTCCAGGTAACCACATGGTAGCTCAGTTACATCTGAGAGGCTCACAGGTCCTTCTCAGCTGCTCCCACCTCATCAAGTGGCTGTTGATCTACGGGAGAGGGGTGGTCAGAGTGGTGTTCTCCTGACTACTCCAAAGGACAGCTGGAAGTTGTCTGTCCCCAAAGGAGGCAGCAGAGTCCCTTTGTGATATGTCATGAGGTACACAAATGGGGTAAGGTGAGCAGGCAGACACCAGGGCCAACTCTGCTTGCACAGCCCCTGTCACTCTATTGTATGGGCTTTGTAACAAATGTGCAGAGTCTATGTTCCTGAGGCCGGGAACTCCGGTAGGCGAGTCTTCATCACCTGTGCTAGGAAGGCAAGAGCACACAAGTCTGAGAGGCCATACTTATTTAAACAGGGACCTCTTATATATTATATAAAATATAATGTATATAAAAATTTCATATATAAAATGGTGTGTGTATATATATATGTATATATATGTAAATATATACATATATATATATTCAATCTAGGGCACAATGTCATCAATGAAGTTCTAAAATATGAATGGTACATTAGAATGCCATATTAGTAACACCCAGAAAGGAACAGAATGGCATCAGAAGTCCATCTAGATGATATTTTAGACTTCTTGAAATAAAATAAATTTAACTTATGTGTGTGTTATTAATGAAGCAGTATTCACCTACAGTTGGCCCATTGGAAGTCTAAAAATCCAACAGCTGTTAAGGTTATACAGCCATCACTAAAACTTAATTTTAATATTTTAATCTTCCTTCCCCCTAGAAGAAACTCCAAGCCCACTTCTGTTCTTTCCTCCCTTACATACCCATAACCCCTTGCCTTAGGAAATGGCTAATCTACTCTCTACCTCTATAGATTTACCTGTTCTGGATATTTCATCCAAATGGCCTCAGAGGCTGTGGTCTTTGGGACTAATGTCCATCCACACCGTGGCAAATATTGGTACTTCATTCCTCTTTGCAATCAAACCGAAGTGCACTATATAGATAGAATACTCATTATGTGGTGGGCATTTGGGGATTCCCACCTTTTGGCTATTATGAATAGTGTTGCTGAGAGCATCTGTGTGTGAGTTTGGGATCTGCCTTTTCATGTCGCTTGGGCATGTCCTCAGAATTGTAACTGCTAGGTCAGAAGACTGAGGACCTGAGGATAGTAAGCATCTTTTCATGTACTTCTTGCCCATGTTTATAGCTATTTTGGAGAAATGTCTATTTAGATCTTTCGTCCATTTTCAAATTTGGTTGTTCATCCTTTTTGTTATTGAGTAGTAAGAGTTCTTTACATATTCTAGGGACAGGTCCCTTCTCCTTTCTTATATTTTCCCACTGTGTAGGTTCAAATGGTATCATTTGAAGACCAGGATGCTTAACTTAGAGCCAGGAACTGTGACACATTGGCAATCCCAGCAGTAAGGAAGGTGAGGCAGGAGAACCATGTGTTCAAAGTTAGCCTTGAATACATTGTGTGTTCAAGACCAGCCTAGGCTGTCCTTGGCAAGTCTATATCTCAAAAGGACAACAACAAAAATAGTTCTGGTAGAGTCTGGTTTATTCCTTTTTTTATGACTGTAATTTTGATGCTAAGTGTAAAAAACTATGGACTAACACAGGTAAGTTCTGTTTCCTGAGAGTTTCATAGTTCAGATCTTAAATTTAGCTCTAGCATCTATTACAGATTAAGATGAATCAGACTTACTGTACTTTTACTGGTTTAGTTATAACTAAATACTATAATATTAGTATATTGTCTTAGTTATAAATACACTAACTTTGGAATGATCTTCCCTCTCTACATGCTTCTTTCAAACACCTGTTATAAGTCTGCCCTGTACAAGGACCATTGGGTAAACAAAGATGGGTGAGTCCTGCTGTAATTTGGATTGAAAATGGCCCCCAAAGGCCTGTGTGTTGAATGCTGAATCCCCAGCCTGACACTATTTGGCACTGGTGGAGACTGGAGAGTGGAGTGTTACAGAGAGACTTGAGGTCATTGCGGGTGTAACCTGAAAGAGACACGGGTGTTACTGCCACGCTACTGCCTCCCTGACCCACTTCTCTCCTGCCCTGGGACAAACAGGCTCCTTCCACCTTGTACTCTTGCCATGACGTCCATTTTTCAATTGGCTTTCGAACCTTAACATAGGCTCAAGAGCAACAGGCAACCAACCATGGATAGAAACCCCTGAAACGGTGAGCAGAAACCTTTACTCTTTTTAAAGAGTACTCTCTTAGATATTTTGTTACAGTAAGAGAGGGCCAACTAAACAATCACGGCAGTTACTTCACAGAACATATAATCTAAGAGAAAATTATAACTACCAGTCATGTGTAAGACCAACGACTAAATCTAGGCACAGCCAAACACCTCTCAAGTAAGAAACATAGGAAAGAACATTTGAAGTGAGAGTTTCCATTTTTAACTGTAGGTGGCCAGAGCCAAGTGCATCCAAAGCACGGCATGCAGGACACAGCAATCAGATAGTTAGTGGAGGGAAAGGCGCCCAAAGTGGCTGTGGGTTCAGGAATTAGAGCGACGAAACTGTCCAGGAAGGAGAGCACACCGGGAACTGGAATGAAGTGCAGCGCGGTGTGGGATCGGGGAGCAGGGCCAATACCAGCAACAACAGCGCACACTCTTGGACCAGGGACAGCACTGATGAACGCTGTGGCAACCCAGCGCCCAGGCAGGGACCCCGGGTACCTGTCAACCGAGCCTCCATCATGTCCAGGAGGAAGAACCTGGACCAATAATCTCATCCTTCACACCTCCCACCTGTGATGAGGTAAGCAAGCTTCTCCAGCCATAAAATCGGCCTTCCGGAACAATCTACAGCCGCTGAAGGGAAAGTGGGCACGGGAGCCGGCCGCACCCACCAGCCTCGGTTTTCCACCTCCTTCCCTCTTTGTCTGCTCTAATAAAAAGAAGGAAGTCAACTTTTGCAGTTAACGCTAAAAAGAAACCATTCATAAGGCAGACCCTTGGGGTAGGCTGTTTAAGAAAGGGCCCTCTCCTGTGAGTAACCAAAGAAAACACAGGGAAAGAATGGTGGAGACGGGAATTTTACACACTTCATCGTGGGAAGCCAGCCCACCCAGCTTGACAGCCCACGAGAGGCAATCAAAAAAATGAATTATTATGGAACTTCAATTAGGGAGCTGCTAAATCCTCTTAAATGCGGGCAAAGCCTAATCCAGCATGGAACCCTACCAGGTGGGTAAAGGGGCAGAGCGGTTGCCTTCTGCCCCACAGCAGCCCAGATGGAAACCCACAGTTCCCTGCCAGTTTTCAAGTCAGCCGATCACTCTCAGCCACGTACACGAAATGTCTTCGGGAAGCAAGAGATTAATTAAGCTGTTTTAAGTCCACAGAAGTCGCACATTTATCAAGGCACAGGCTGATGAGGTGGAAGACACCACCACATACTGGTTGGGGAAATAGTTACTGAATGATAATTATCCTGAAATGAATTTCAAACACATTGATGAAAAGCACCAGAACCAGCTCCAAGTTCCAAGACCTGTGTCGTTCCAAAGTCTCAATGGAGAGAAAAGAAGTTGCGACGGGGATGCCATCGCTTTAAATGGGGAAAATATCACAAAGATGGATGAGGGTGAGCAGGTTTCCAATGCGAGACGCTGGAGTGCTCACAAGAGCTCCCCAAGAGGACTTTGTAAGTGATGCTGAGAGAACAGTCTGACAAGAACGACTGTGCCAAGAGGCTATTGATGTGCGGAGGACCAGGGGTCCATTCTGCTCATCAGGAGAGCCCTGCCACACTGGCCCAGCATGGTTTCCATGTGTGCGCCTTGTTCTTGACAGAGGGCTGCCGGGAATACTCAGTCTTTGCTCAGTCCCCACCTCAGCGAGGCCAATCATCAAACAAAAAGCAGTTTTTCACTAGAGATCTTAGGGGGAGGGGGAGAAGCAGCTCACACTGTCCTCACTTGAACTTGAAGGCTTAATGAGTCTTAGTGCCCAGAAGCTGGAAACAAGCCAAGTCAGCGGGGCCAAACTGTGATTTGGCCAGTGAAACAAGAGAGAAACCTACATAGAAGGCCTATCAAGTTCTTAACGGCCTGCTGAGGCCAGAATGAGCAATGGCGAAAGGACCCGAGAGCACTAAGATTTGAGTGAGAATCTGGGTTGGTGAGAAAGCCCCAAAGAGGCCAAGGATACAGTGAGCTGCAGCACCCTGGGTCTTCATGTGATCAGCTGCACAGGGGCTTGGGAGGTCCAGGCTGCTCAGCTGCTCGGGTTCCTGGGGACACTTAGGGAGAGGAGGGTCAGAGACCAAGATCAAAACAAGGATATTCTGAAAACACTAGTATGAAATTAATGGCCAACACCTAGGAGGACCACACATCCCAGTTGTCAGAGGACAGTCCCAAATGCCACCCGTTTCTGTATCTCATCTACTTGTCACCCCTGTTCAGTGCCATCCTGGTTTGTAACTGTAGGGTCACAAGCCCTCACTCAGGTCACAGGAATCTCTTACTTCATTTTCAGTGGTTCAGGAAAACATTGTGTATACTGTTCACATTGCGTAAGATCTTTAATAGTAGGGCCCACTAAATGGTGAAAAGCATCGAGGCACATCTAAGCCAGCCAGGGGGAGAAGTGATCATCTGATGACATTCATTGGCAAAGGCCTCCAGCATCTTCTCTTCTACTATGGGGCAAGGCTTGCCCAGCCTCACTGATGCAGGTTCTGGGGAACACAGGAGGCCTGCTGCTCTAGCTTCTTAAAAGTCTCCTTAGCCACCTTAGTTCCCATGGCAACACTTTCCTGGTTTCCTCTCCGCTCTCCGATAGCTCTTTTGTTTACATTTTTCTCCTTTCCCTGGAACAAGAGAGAAACTCCCTCAAACTGAGATGTGTTCTGCTCCTTTCTCCAGATGTTCCAGAGGTGCTCCTCCCCTAAGACCATGCTGTGCCTCACAGCTTACCCATGACGTCTAACCCAAGCTCTCTGATCTGACTTGAGTAGGTCAAGTCCACTGACACCCTCCTAAGCTCGGAGTCCTCACTTCCTAAAGCCCACAGGTCTGCCCCTTGGGTGGCTGTCTTTATCTCAAACTTGACCTGCCCCAACTGAAATCATAACCCCTCCCCACAAACAGAGGACCCTGACCAGCTGGGTCAAGAGCCCAGCCCTGTGGTCTTTCATTCACAACAGATATACTGATTTTATTTTTAAGTCTTATTAGTCAATGCATTCTATCTTGATGATTTCATCAATATTCTCATTTCTCCTGTTCTAGGGGTCACACTTTCAAATGCTTGTGTGGCTCACAGGGCCCTGCTAATCTTATTTCCCTACCTCGCTGCACCTACTAATCCCATGCCTTGCTTCCCACATTTTAGCCTCACATGTCTGTGGTTACTCCCATGCACATCCTTCTTCCTGTTGGGTGTACGGTATTCCAACATGGCCGTCTGCCCTCAAGAGCATGTTTCTTTTCCATCTCCTCTCCTTGGTAATAAAGGAGAGCTGCTAGGTTTCCTTAAACTCTCCATCTACATGCTGATCCCTCAAGGCATCCTGAGGTTTATAGCCCATGCTGAGTTAAGATTCGCAGACCTGATGACCTCCCTCATTGCCTGACTTCACAGCATAGTGTGCTACCATTCAAAGTGACAGCGCATTTGTAAGTGGGTTCTTTAAATGCCTCATTGAGGGGCTGGGGAGATGGGTCAGTGGTTAGGAGCACTGAATGCTCTCCCAATGGACCTGGGTTCAATTCCCAGCACTCACATGGTGGCTCATGACCATCTGTTACTCCAGTCCCAGGAGATCTAAAGCCCTCTTCTGGCCTCTTTTGGAACTCTAACAGTCGTACAAAGACATACATGCAGGGAAAACACCTATATACATACATTTTTAAAAATGTTTTTTAAAACATGCCACATTGAATGAACAAAAAGAAGTATCCCCTCTGCTAGCAACTGCCAGGCAGTTCTCTTCTGTGTTTACCAGCCATTCCTTTCCTGACTCCAAACCCTCCTTCTTGCTGCTGTTCCTAGATAGAATGCCATGATGCTGTGGTCTATAATAAAACCTTCTCTTAAATCTTTGCCGCTGGGTCCTGGCATACATCTCCTTAAACTTTCGTGACCTGCCTAGTGATGGGGATGGTTTTGGATCCTGGTCACTGAGGCAGAACTCTTCATGGAATTTCCTGAAGGACAAGAATGTCTCTTGCTGTAAAAGATGACACTTGGGTCAGCCCCTCAATAAAAACCAATCCCCAGAAAAACTAAGCCTAACAAGAAGTGAGTGTGAAACTTCCAGCCCGACTCCCATCCTTGGGGAAGCAGCACTAGCACCCAAGCAGGCCCATGGGATGGCACCGCCATAAGAAGTCTCTAGAAGACAGGGGAAGAGAAATTCTGCGCTGCCGGTTCTAAGATGCCAGTGTGGCCTACCCAGGGAGAGCACTGCAGCTCCATGTCTGTCGCTGCATACCTTACCCAAAGCATCTCTTCATCACAGCTTTTCCTTAATAGCCCTTCTGATAAACTAGTATATGTAAGTAAGGCATCTGCCTGAGTCCTGAACGCCAGCTTAGCAATTGACAAAACCCAAGAAAGGGGATCCTGGGCACCTCCAATCTGTAGCTGAGTGAGCCAGTGGCCTTGGCTAACCTGTAAGACTTACTAGGGTATGGTCTTGTGGCACAGAGCCCTTAACTTGTGGGCTCTGCACTGACTCCAGATAGTGTCAAGAGCAGGAAGGCAGGGGCTGGAGAGGGGGCTCAGTGATAAAGAGGCTTTATCGCCCTTGCAGAGGATGTGGACTGGGTCTCCAGCACTCACATGGGGGCTCACGCCCATCTGTAACTTCAATTCCAGTAGATCTGAGGCCTCTGTCTGACCTCCAAAGGCACACATGTGGTGCATATACACACATACAGGCAAAACAATCATACACATAACATTTAAAAATCTAAAAATAATTTTTAAGAATAAGTTATGGGACAGCTGGCTGGTGTTGGAAAATTGTTTATTTTTGTGACCAGAAGCATTGTGAAAATATAGAGAAAGAAGAAGAAAAAAATAGCTCTGATATAAAAATGACTGTTTCCTTTGGCCTATGTGAAATATAATCCAACTGATAAATCATCTCCCTAATAACTACCAAACCACAATGATAGCTCCCTTTTTACCTCTGTATTAAATCCTGGAGACTAAATCTTGTTCATATCTACATTTATTAAGACACTGATTTCTACTCTAACTTCACTACATTTGTGTGTGTGAGTGTGTGTGTGAAAGAGAGAGAGACAGACAGACAGAGACAGAGAGAGAGATCACTCTATAAGCTCATTATAAAGACTTTGAAGATGATATTTCACATTCCCTGCTTATACCCCTCAGTGCCTGTGCATGGACAGTGTCCCACAAGCCCCCCTCATGACAAGGAAGTCCTTCACACATCAATTCCCATCTACCCTACAGAGGGCTAGTCATATCTGTGCACACCACGTCTCAGGCTGAAATCATGACAGGAATCCAAGACAAGCCCTCCTTAGAGCAAGCAGCTCATTTATCAGGGACAGCATAAACAAGTGTGGACCAGCAGCAGATTTCTTATCTTCAGAAAATTATTTCAGCAACATAAGAACAGAGACAAAAATCCACTTCGGCATTCTTTATTGGTCACTTATCTGCAGATTTCACATACTCAGACTTGGCATTCCATGAGAATGTGTTGGCAAAATAAAACTCAACCAGGTGGCTCTTGGCCTCCTAGAAAGATGGAGGTCCCAAGGGAGAATTTTATACTTGAAGAGAACAGATGCCTCCATCCTCCACTGCCCTGATAGTCAGCAATATGTTCTTTGTATGGAATTGTGTGTGTGTGTGTGTGTGTGTGTGTGTGTGTGTGTGTGTGTGAGAGAGAGAGAGAGAGAGAGAGAGAGAGAGAGAGAGAGAGAGAGAGAGAGAGAGAGAGAGATTGATTGATTGTGGGAAGAGAGTCAAGGGTAGTCAATGGCGCCCTAGGCATAGCTTTTACTACTGGGTCTCAGTTTCAACAAGTGCTTAGAGCAGATGTTACCTGCCAAGCCAGTGCCTGGTGAGGGAAATACAAGGACATATCAAAGCATCTTCAAGAAGCTGGGGGTCTAGTGTAAGCAACAGAGATACAGCTCTGTGATAATATTAGAGTAAGGTTAAAAACGGTACTTAGAAGCCACAGACAGAAACCCACTGATTCTGCCTGGAGAGTTCCAGACAGCCTGCCAGAGGAAGAAGCCACCGCAAACTGGAGAAGCAGGGGGAAATGACGTCAGCACAGGGGCCAAGGTTATTGTTTGCAAAATAAGCATTCTAGTTCCCAAGCTCTGCCAGCCAAAGGTCATTATTCACAGACATCGGGTTTGCAAGGGACTCAATATGTCTTGCCCAGTTTTTGCTCGCAAACCAGACGAGAGAAGCTAGAAAGTAAAATGCAAATTCCTTCACCCTGAGGCTGGCTGGCAGGCCCTGGGAGAGCGCAGACGGGTGCACAGTGACACAGAGGGGCGTTGACCATGTCATCATCATAATTGGCTTTTGGCCTAGTCCCACCGACAATAATAGGGACGGCCGGTGCTGGAGTGCCAAGCGAGCAGCAGACTGTGCTGGGTGCTGTACTGTGCTTTCTCACACAACTTTGGGCATGGATAAATGCCTTGACGGAGAATAGCCTTGGATTTAGATGACGCACATTCAAGAATTCAGGAGCTGAGTTTCATGACATCTGTATCTCAGGTTCAAATGTCTAGTGCCAAAAGAGGCATGTATGCATGAAGAAATAATGTAAATACAGCAAAAGGAGAATAATCAGCATGCCTGGGTGCATGATGTACAGGTATCTATATATTATTCTAGTTTTTCTATACATTTGAAATCGTCCCAAATGAAAAGTTGAAGGGAAAACTTGAAAGACTCTGAAGTTTAAAAAAAAAAAAGTTATTTGATTTACTGAAATAATATCTTAAATTGACCAAACTCAATCACCTCACTTTATGAGAATAAGCAATTTACATGTAAAGTCAATCCCATAGAAGACATTTAAACACATTAAAAACTATTCTGAACAAGGGGTCCAGTACAAGTAAGCAGAAGGCCACAATTTGCCAATCTTGTATCTACATGAAATTCTTTTTCGTTTGTTTGTTTTGATTTTTGAGACAAGGTTTCTCTGTGTAGCTTTGTGCCTTTCCTGGAACTCTCTCTGTAGCCTAGGCTGGCCTTGAACTCACAGAGATCCGCCTGCCTCTGCCTCCCGAGTGTTTGGATTAAAGGCGTGCGCCACCACTGCCCGGCCTCATATCGACATGTAATTCTTTAGAGGTATGTCTGAATGATAAAGGGTGGTAGAACAGGATGGTGGAAACTTCGCCTTCTGGAGTGATTTTGAGGCAGTCTGGACAGCTGTAGTCACACGCTATCCCAGGAGCAGCTTTTTCGTCTCAACAGGACCACCAGACTCTCCACGCTTGTACTTTTCAAAAACATCAACCCATCCAGTTTGTTGACCCTCTGCCCAGCCGAGAGAGAGAACAGTGCAACTTCTTTCTGTACCGCCCTTCTCTCTACACGCTAGCTTTTCTTCGACCACCCTTTCAACATTCCAAGCCCACCCTTCGACCTCTTACTTCCCTCCCCTCTAAAAACCCTCGATCCACAAACAGGTTTAAGGAGCAAAGCTGATAAATCAAATGTCCTCAATTGAAGTCATTCTAGCTGAGTGAGCTGGCCAAGTTATTTACTCCTCTTCCATGCCTCAGCTATTTCTTCTGTAAAATGGGTTTAGTGACAGTATCTTCGAACCCTTGGGTTAATTTGCAGCCAGGGTTCGAATAGGGAAGTACCCTACTTCTCAGTGAGAACCAGGAAAGATTTTTTTTAAGACTCATGAACAACCCAGGGCATTTTGGGCAAAGACCACATAAATCTCTATACAGTTGTAACTAATACCAAGAATTGATCTAATCTGGGAAAATGACAGCTTGTTTATTTTCTAACTAAGGTCTTAACACTAATAGAAGACCCCAACTGAGCTTGACTAATGCAAAGTTTAAAAGTCCTAAGTAATTTTCATAGACTACATCATCTGCTTTAAATTCACACTATTGGCTTTCCTTATTGCTGTGAACTAACAAGAAATCACTTAAGGAAAGGGGGTGATTTTGACTCCAAAGTTTGAGGGTACAGTCTGTCACGGCAGGGAAGGTCTGGTGGCAAGGCTAGCTCTCCCGAGTGTGCAAAGAGAGTGAGGCTGCTTGTGCACAACTGGGCAGATCTGGAAGCAGAGATGGGGCAGGAAGTGGAGCCAGGCTGAGCATCAGGGCTACCTCCCCTGCTGTGCCCCATTTCCTCCAGCTGGACCCCAAAGGTTCTAGAATCTCCCCAAACAGCGCCACCAGCTGAAGGCCAAGCATTCAAACTCATGAGCCTATGTAGGGGGAGCGTTCCATGTTCAAAGCATAACCAAGAAAATATGCTATGGAATACCCACTCAAAAGAGAAATGACCCGCTTAGTTTTCAAAAGCCGGAAAACTGCAGCGCTTTTGTATTTCCAAGTGCCACAACATGGCCAGTAGTTCTAACTGAGAACTCCTTCACCAGCACCTACCAACCTCTCCAGGACTAGGTCTACTCTTCAAAGCCAGCCATGGGTGCAATAGTGCAAGCTGGGCCCCCAACATCACCCTTACTGGTAGCCTGGCTTCAGGATCCAAGTCCTGGGAAATGCACCTGCTAACATCAGCCAGCAGAAGCACGGGGTGGGGAGGGAAATCTCCCGCTCTGCTGTCCCCAAGCTTCACTGCGCTCAGCAACAGGGCAGTGAGTGTGGTTTCTATGAACTAAACCTCTTGGACAGAACCACGCCCTCTATTCTGCAGGGCTGATAAATTGATGAGAACTCCAATGCTGTGGCGAGGTTGGAATGTTGCAAGTCCAGACTCAAATAATCTTGGGGCCTCTCTAGTCTCTTAAATGCCGTTTACTGCCTTCCTCCGTACCTGACATGACATCTTTGTGACCATCAGTTAAATCCTCTGGGATGTAGGAACAGACCCCTGGTTTCCAACCAACTAAAGGACTAAGAATTCTGTCTGAGGCCTGTAGCCGGGTTGTCTCCTGCTTCGCCTTAGCCTATTTGTGGTTTGGATGAGAATGGCTCCCACAGGCCTATGCACTGGAACACTTGGTCCCCAGCTGGTGGCACTGTTTGGGGAGGTTTGAGGAGTGTGGTCTTGGTGGAGGAAGGATGCCCCCAAAGCCCGGCTTGGAGCATTTAAAGACTCATACTGATTAGACTCCCAGTGCTCCAGGGGATGTCTGCATCCAGATTCCTCAGTCCTTGGATGGGGCTTATGGCACAACTATCAGGGTGTCTGGCCATCCCATCACCAGAGTAGGTCAGTTCCTGCCGTCTCTCGATTATTGCCAGCAGTCTTTTGCGGGGGTATCTTTGTGGATCTCCGTGGGCCTCCCTAGCTCTCTGCTTCCTCCCCTTCTCATGTGGTCTTCATTTACCATGGTCTCCTATTCCTTGTTCTCCCTCTCTTTTCTTGATCCAGCTAGGATCTCCCACTCTCTTTCCCTCGACCGTCGCCCTTCATTGCTCCCACTCATGACCAGGCTGTTCATGTAGATCTCATCCATTTCTCCGTGTCTTTTTAAGGTTGGATAAAGCACAGGGACAAATAACCAAATGAATGGAAGCACAGGATCTATGAACCAAAGGCTGAGGGGCCCCCTACTGGATCAGGCCCCCTGAACGGGTGAGACAGTCATTTGGCTTGATCTGTTTGGGAGGCAGCTGTGCGTTGGTGCCAGGTCCTGTGCTCATTGCATGAGTTGGCTGTTTGAATCCTGGGACTTATGCAGGGACGCTTGGCTCAGTCTGGGAGGGGGGGGACTGGACCTGCCTGGACTGAGTCTACCAGGTCGATCCCGGTCCTCGGGGGAGACCTTGATCTGGAGGAGGTGGGAATGTGGGGTGGGGTTGGGGGGAGGGGGAGGGGGCGAGAGGGAGGGGGCGAGAGGGGGAGAACAGGGGAATCTGTGGCTATTATGTTGAACTGAATGGTGTTGTAAAATAAATAAAAAAAAATAGAGATTAAAAAAAAAAAAAAAGACGCGTACTGTTTCTAGTTCACTCTCTGTTTGGTGCCTGCCACTCAAAATGAGAGCTCTCAGCTTCCTATTCTACTTCCATACCAGAATCTACTCTTACCCCTCGGAACCACAAACCCAAATGAATCCTTTCTTCTTTGGACTGCCTCGATCAGGGTGTTTGTACCACAACAACAGAAAGGCAACGTATTTGAAAGGTGCCTTGATTTTCTTTGTCCTTTTACTAAAAAAAACTTCATCAAACTGTTACCGCTTTGGGACATGGACTTTGGCTTAACCTAAACTTGCATTCCTGGGCCATGATCACTCATATTTGGCTCCAGAATAAACTCTCTCTCCTCCCCTCTGAGGCGAGAGCTCTGTTTTGACATTGACTTTCCTACGGCTCTGTGAGTCCTGAACTTGGAAATTTTGTCACGTCTTGTTTCTCCAGCTCCTGACTCAGCTTTTCCCCCAAAGCTGTGATGAAGAGGAGATCATTCCCCCCTCCCCTCAGCATGTTCTTCCAGGCTCCAGGAGGACCCTCACTAGGAAAGCCCAGGATCAATCTCTGGTTGTCAGCCCCCGAAACACTTATTTCTTCCAACACACCAGTGATCTGGTCTTCCACAGATGGCTGCCTCAGACGATCACTGACCCATCTTCGGCTTGTCCCTCTGCCCAGACAGCAACATTTACCCATGTCCTCCCCATTGGTGATTTCCCTCTGCTTCACTGACAGGCTATCAGCAGCCCCTGCTATTTATTTGTTTGTTTGTTTGTTTGTTTGTTTTAAGAAGCCCCTGTGTGGTCCTTTGTACTGTTCTGATCATGTATTTCCTAACCACGACCTGACTCTGTGCCTTACCTTAGCATCCTGACATTCATTATAGCATTTGCAAAAGCCCCAACAACAAAGCCTTCGTGTGCTTTTGGAGATTCTCATTTGGAAGAAAATTGTAGGTGTAAATGCTTTTAAATCCTGAGCTTGTCTTCAGGGGAGCCCACTCGGAACCCCAAGACAGGCAGAGGTACAGTTCTTGACAGATTCACTCCTGTCAATACAGTGGAACGGCAGATGCCTGCAGGATTCTCCATAATCAATGATGAATGGACAAAACTGGTACCAAAGACCCTGACCTAGTGAGGTGTCTACTGCTGTAAACAGTATAAACACCATGAGAAGGAGCAACTTAGAGGAGGAAAGGGTTTATTTCATCTTACAGTTCCCAGGTCGTCCTCCATATATCAGGAAGTCAGGGCAGGAACTCAAGGCAGGAACTAAAGCAGAAGCCATAGAAGAATGCTGCTTACTGGATTACTGCCCATGGCTTGGTCAGCATGCTTCCTCATAGCACCCAGAACCACCTGCTCGGGGATGGTAGCACACCCAGTGACCTGGTGCTTCCACATCAATCATCAATCAAGAAAATGCCCCCACAGGTTGGTCTACAGGTAAAATATGATGGGGGTATTTTCTCAGTTAAGGTTCTCTCTGCACAAATAACTCCACCCTGTGTTAAGTTGACAAAAAACAAAAACTAAGATGGATCCACTCAACAGAAAGTATGATGGACCCTGAACAGCTCTCAGCAAGCTCTTGACCCAAGAGAAGACTGAGCCCAGAGATACTGCAAGTGCTATCCCAGAAGGGGCAGCATGGAGCCTGTCCACTCAGCTCAGCTCTGGGAGGTGCCAGACTAACTATAGCTCACCTACAGATGAGCTCTCATTGAGACAGAGCACAGAGGAGAGGGGCTGAGGGAAGACCGTCTAAGAAGAGGACCCCACAGGGGTAGAAGGGAACAGAAACAGCAATCTGGAGTCCCCAACTTGTCTTTGAACAAAGGGCAGTGGAGAGGAAGGAGAAAATGCTGACAAACTACCTAGAAAAGGAATCTACAAAATAATCGATGCTTGTTTGTAAAGAACTACTAGCCAGTCCTTTGAAGTACCTTGCCCACAGGTCCCTCAAGTGCCTACCCAGTGGACTGGTAAATGTGTATTGCTATTTAGAGACAAGTGAGACAGGAAGAGGTTAAATGGTTCCAAAAAAGAAAGCAGCTGGGCAGGGGTGGCACACACCTTTAATCCCAGCACTCGGGAGGCAGAGGCAGGCAGATCTCTGTGAGTTTGAGGCCAACCTGGTCTACAGAGTGAGAGCCAGGACAGGCACCAAAACTACACAAAGAAACCCTGTCTCAAAAAAACAAAGTAGGTACTTGAACATTTCATTTTTAGGTTCTAAAATCTCTGTAATTTTCAACCTCATCAAACAATATTCTGAAAGTCATCATATGTGATTCCATTCACCTCATGCTCAAGAAGAGGTCAGAGCACGCTATGGTGAAGGGGACCTCAGAAAAGTGCTGAGATTCAGTGGGAAAATACAAGAGGGAAGTTTCTATTTTCTAGTTTGATAGGGATGTAGAGACTTGTATAAGTCCTTCAACATCCCCCCACCCCAGATTTCACATTTAGGAGCAGTGTGTTTTGTTTTAAGTCCGTCTTAGTTAAGGTTGCTATTGCTATGATGAAACAGCATGATCAAAAGCAAGTTGGGGAGGAAAGGGTTTACTTGACTTACATTTCCACATCACGGTTCACCAAAAAAGTCAGGACAGAAACTCAAACAGAGTGGGAATCTGAAGGCAGGAGCTGATGCAGAGGTCTCAGAAGGTTGCTGCTTACTGGCTTGCTCCCCATGACTGTTCAGCTGGCTTTCTTATAGAACCCAGGACCACCAGCTCAGGGATGGCCCACCCACAATGGACCGGGCCCTTCCACATCAAATGACTAATTAAGAAAATGCCTTTCAGCCTGATCTTATGGAGTCATTTTCTCAATTGAGGTTTCCTCCTTTCAGATAACTCTAGCTTGTGTCAAGCTAGATATAAGACTAGCCAACACAATGTCAGTTACTTTTCACTAAAATGGAAACCAGTATCAAAATTATACAGTCTATTAAATACATTTAAAATCTGAAGTCTTGGTTTAAAGTTTAAGTCCATATATATCCGTAAATATCAATGCTCTGGATTATTTTGTGACTAAAGCCACTTTCTAAAAAGCTCCTAATTCTACTGTCGCAGAACGGCTCTATGACAGACCCCTGCTCCAAATACAACAGACACTGCCATCACTGTCTACGCTGGAACTCTATCAACAACACAAGCTCAGTGTACCCAACATCTGCACACAGTAGGGCTAGTGAAGAACACATCCCCGCCTGCTGTTTGGATGCCTTGAGTTTACGGAAACACTGTGTTCACTTGTAGCACAGTCAGCCCTGCGTCTTCACAACTACTGGGGCACAAGTTCCTACGCAATGGAATTACTGGGAGCTGGGTCCTACCTACGGGTCCTATTTCTCCATCTAATTTGCAATGACTATAGTGCCTGCCACTCCCTTTGCACACGGAGGCTCACTCTCCATGTGTGGCCCCTGCCTATCCTAGGGGTTCCTCCTAAGCCACACAGATTCAAACTGTGACTCAATCAAAAATAAAGGGCTGGAGGCCAGATTTGGGAGGCAGAGGTAGGCAGATTTCCATGAGTACAAGGGTATCCTGATCTATATGGTGAGTGCTAGGCCAGCAGAGCTACATGATAGACCCTATTTAAAAAAAAAAAAAAAAAAAAAAAGTAAATAAATAAAAGAAAAAGAAAAAAAACATACTCCACTGGAAGTTTTACAGACAAACTGAATAATATTCAGGACATTCCTAGAATAAAAGGAAGGGCTACTCACTCGCAAAGAAGGATCCCATTTTCTAGCCCTGTCCGGAAGTCTTTGTCACCAAAACTTCGGCCAGTGACTTGCTGGAAAAGAAGAAGAGGAAACAAGAGTGTAAGTTTTTCTTTTTATAACCAGGAAGTTCAATATTTAAAAAAAAAAACAAAACTCAAGAGGCCTGAAAAACCCATGACATTCCAGGAATGGGAAAATCTGTTAGCCTTGAGTTTCCTTCCCACGTGTGGTTTTGCGTGGATCAGGTGAGATAAACTTAGACCATGAAGTGTCTGTTCTTACTGATAATAGTGCTACTTTGGGGGTTCAACCACAGTGAAGGCAAGGTCACAGTGCCTCTCTCAACATAAAAAATAACTAGCAGCAAATAGGAAGTACTGCCCAAGGACAAAGAC
The DNA here is from genome assembly GCF_049852395.1 of Peromyscus maniculatus bairdii. Taxonomy (NCBI): domain Eukaryota; kingdom Metazoa; phylum Chordata; class Mammalia; order Rodentia; family Cricetidae; genus Peromyscus; species Peromyscus maniculatus. The sequence continues at coordinate 62,512,910 of NC_134861.1, read as the reverse complement.
CCTGTGTACTAAAGCATTGGCAGTCAGGGAAGGAGAGTCTGTAGACCCTCGCCTCAGGAGACTAACACCGTGACTGGAGATTAAACCAACATGCATAAATGACAGTACAGGGACATTCATGGTGTCGCTGGCTGCCAGCAACCGTTGGCTGGGGCACAAGGTACTCACTGTTTGGTTTGTTCATTCTCTACATACAAAGGCCCAACCTGAAATATACCAGGTAGATGTGTCTGTAACGTGCCCTAAGGAAACCTCTACTATGCAAAAACAGAAGTATGTCTAAGAAGCCGCAAGAAGGAGGGAAATGGAGCCATAAAAAATATTCCAACAATGAAAACGGAGATAAAGGAGGAGGGAGGGGAGGGAAGAGGGTAGAGAACAGAGAGAACACACCGGAAGATGAAGACTCAGCACTATGTCCATAGATAGTCACGTTAAGTGAGCGTGGTCCCAGAGTCCCCACTTACAATACAGAGGTTCCCAGGCTGATTCAGAAGTTGAGTCAACACTGAGCTACCTACAAATGTGCTGTTTAAATGGGAAGTTGTGTACTAACAGGAGTCACAGGAAAGCTGGGCCAGTCACACTAGTATTGGAGAAAGCAAAGAACAGAAAATAATAGCACGGATGGAGAAAACGCTTTCATAATAAGGGGTCGGTTAATTCACCAACAAAGACATCATAATCTTGAACATTAATGTATTTCATTATAGTTAAAAAAAACTTTAAAATACACAAACCAAAGCAGATAGGTTTACAAAGAGAGGAAAGACAGATTATAAGTGGAGTCGGAGATTTAAATATTTTTCTTTAATAATAGATAAATTAATAATGATATAGAACACATGAATAACACTATGGACCCAACTGGTCCAATTGTTATTTCTAGAATATTCCACCCTCCAACGTTTACCAAGCCAGACCAAATTCTAGGTCATAAAACAATTCTCAATACACTTAAAAGCCTTTATCAAGTGTATGCTCTGACCACAAAATGATTAAATTCTAACTTAACAGCAAAATATCTGTGGAATCTCCTCAAATGTTTTTAAACTAAGGGTATCATAACAAAACATGGACAAAAATACAGAAGCAGGACTGGAGGACACAGACAGCCAAAAGGGAAAGAGGATACAAATTACCAGACTCAGACATGGCCAATGACATCACTGCAGAGAAAAAAAAATACTAAAAGCACGATGACGAGGGACTATTATTAATAAGTTTGTACCGATAAATGAAGTAGCTTAGATTGTGCTGATAAAATTCCTGATGCAAGGACAATTCATCCAACAGAGAAACAAACAACCCCCCATAAAGAAAACAGCAGGGCTCAAAGGCTCGTTGCTAGGCTGCACCTGATAGTTACAGAAGAAACAATCTAATTCAGAACCAACTCATCCCGACAATTTTTAAAAACGTACCTCTATGATGTGTTTACGATGGCTCACATTTTGTATTCTGACTACAAAGATTTCTAATCATGACGACGTCAGTCATCATCATTAAGATTAACTGCCATTAACAAACGTCCATTTGTAGGGAACTAAGTGTCATGGCTCAGGCCCTTCCAACCTCTACCTGGATGCCAGCTGATTAAGGGTTCTTAGCAATCTTGCCAACAAGGTACCAGCCCTGTCATCATTCCATGACCACTTTCCGAAGACACGAGGAAGCTCAGCCAAGCTCTTAAGAGATCCTGAGTGTAGCGGCATCCTAGAACTTGGGAGGCAGAGGCAAGTGGATCTCTATGAGTTCAAGGCCAGGCTAGTTCTATACAGTGAGTTCCAGGTTAGCCAGGGCTATGTAGTGAGACCTTGTGTGTGTGCCCTTGTGTGTGTGTGTGTGTGTGTGTGTGTGTGTGTGAGAGAGAGAGAGAGAGAGAGAGAGAGAGAGAGAGAGAGAGAGAGAGAGAGACCGTGTATGTGACTTGTATGTGTGACCTTATGTGTGTGTGAGACTGTGTATGTGACCTTGGGTGTGTGTGTGTGTATGTGTGTATGTGTGTAAGAGAGAGACCATGTGTGACCTTGTGTGTGTGTGTGATTGTGTGTGTGTGTGAGAGAGAGAGAGAGACTCTGTGTGTGTGTGTGTGTGTGTGTGTGTGTGTGTGTGTGTCTGCCTGAGGTGAGGCCTTAGGTTACAGGGTATCCATGAAGAAAGCCCAGGCTCAGGAAGATTCAGGACCCAGCAGGCAGAAGTAGCAGGATGGTCAAGAGCACTCTCCGAAGTTCCCACCCCTACAGCTCCTCACCCACCGACTTCCTCCTCACCGCTGTCCAGCCCGAACTGACAAAGCCGCACCAAACCCGTTCTTCCACATCGAGCACACCCCTTAACAACTCTTTACTCCCCCTTTAGAACGCAGACCCAGACCTCACTTCCTCCACTGCGCTACCCGTCTCCAAGCCACTGCCCTCCTCCATCCGTCAGCCATGTCCAGCCTTTTGACACTGTAACATGGTGCTGCCAACTATGAAGTTCACACTTCAGAACCTCACTGGTAAGTATTTTAAATCCCCGGTAACAGGTTTCTCTGCCCATGAAGTAAGCCAAATCAGGTCGAATTAATAAAACCTGGTTTAATCTGAGCAAAGCACTCTCAAGTGATCTTGGGGGAAGGAAGGAAGGAAGGAAGGAAGGAAGGAAGGAAGGAAGGAAGGAAGGAAGGAAGGAAGGAAGGAAGGAAGGAAGGAAGGAAGGAATAGAAATCACATGGCAGGTCTATGGACCGGAGTTTAAATACCCTGTAGGCGTGGTCTTGAGCAGCTCCAGGGAAGGAACTGCCACTTGGTGGGCTTTCTGAGGGGCAGGGTTGGGGGGGTGGGTAGGGCCTGAAGTGGAGCTTCCAACAGAACACTCACAGTCAAGTTTTAAAAAAGAGAAGTCACGATATAAGACTTTAAGTTGTGATTTTGTGTTGGGTCACTATTTTAACTATCCTAAGCCACACATGGCCCACAGGTCATGGATTGAACATGTCTGATGGAGACTCTGAAAGCTGGCCCAATGGCTTCCACCTGGCCTCCCATCTATTCCAAGCAGGCACCCCACCAGTGACTCTGAACCTCAGGCATCATTGTAGAAGCCAAGTCCCATAGTTTCCTAATGGTGTTCAACACACACACACAGACACAGACACAGACACAGACACAGACACAGACACAGACACAGACACACACACACACACACACACACACACACACACACACACACACACAAACGCATGCATTGGGTGGGTGCAGGTGAGAACATGTTAGAATGCCAGAATACATGGACAAAAACTACTGACCACCACTGTCTTATCAAGGGTGATCCCCAACACATCTCTCCATTCAAGGGACTCCTCAGAAATTCTTAGGATGGCCATAAGTCATCAGCTATCCCCTGGCTAACCTTCAGGGAACGCCTGTAACAAATCCTCCCTGCTTTATGCTCAGGGTCAATCCACTTTAATTACTAACCACAATATTTGTTGGAGGACCAGGCAGAGGACAAGTCACTGAATACTTAATTTACCAAAACCTGATTTTCCAGGAAAAGAAAAGCTTTGATCTGCCTCCATAATTAAACAAAAGCAGAAGCCAAGGACATTGTAACATGTCACCGCACTGTTCGGTGCAAGCAATTATTGAGGAAGCTCATCTGTATCCGATTTCCTGTCCATGGAGCTCAAAGGTAATTCTGAATTTGTCTACGCCCCTGCCTCTGATCTGAATCATGCGAATTCTGAAATATGGAGAAGCCAGACTCCAAGAGCAAACCACACAGCTCCACGGCAACATTTTTACGATGTGTTTATAATGTAACACGCTGTATATCACAGCCCTACAGTCTGTTAATTGCTTTGTTACCATTGTTATTATGGAACTGCGATGAACAGCCAAAGGCTGCCAAGAGTTGGTCTTCCAGCCTGATCATTACCATGTATGCAAATAGTATTTCAAAAACATTTTCATGAATCTTTTGTAGATTTTGGAAAGGAAACCACAAACAAACTATGGGTCTAAAGAGCATTTTCAATAAATGTTCACAATTCTTAGTACAATGATATAAGCAGAGGATTTTTTGATATGTTATTTTGATTTGAGTTTTTTTTAATTACTTTATGTGTATGAATGTTTTGCCTGCATGTATGTACATGAACCATGTGAGTGCCTGGTGCCTGCAGAAGTCAGATCCCCTAGAGCAGGGGTTACAGATGTTACATCATCATGTGAGCCACCATGTGGGTGCTGGGAATTCATTCCAGGTCCTCTGCAAGAGCAAGAGGCACTCTTAACCATGAGCCACCTCTCTGCCCCTGACTTACTTGTTTGGAGACAGGATTTTGCCACATAGCTAGCCAGAAACTCACTATGTAGCCTAGGCTGGCCTCAAGCTTTAAAAGATGGTCCTGCTTCTAACTTCCAAATTTTGAGATTACAAGAATGAGTGATCACTCCTGGCCTTCTGAAGAAGAGATTCTGTTTGCTGACAAAATAATGCTCCCTGATTCAAGCGAAACACACGTAAGGTTGAGTAGATTTTCACTTAGTGTTTAAGAGACGTAAAGATTTTCCTCAAGTTCTGTAATAGCAGGTCTTTTTCAAGAGGCTATGATTTCCTCTCACACCTTGTTAACGATAAAACCACACTCCTTCATTCATGGAGAAACTTTACCTCATTATGCCTCCAGCTCTTCTGATCCTACCTGACTTAATTAACTGGAGCATCTCTGCATATTTTGTGCTGAAATTACAAGATAAAGCAGAATAAAATTCTTACTTTTCACTTTTTTCCCTCAGAAATAAACCTTTTATGAGATTGTTAGAAAGTCAAACCAAAGTTTTAAGGGTGTGTTTTGTAAACAAAAATTAATCATATTCACTTAAGGAAGAATTAGCAACCAACCAATCTATTATTTCCTGAATACGTGTTTAGCTAGGCCCTGTAGAAGGGATGAGATCAAAATAACAAGACCCCCTTTCCTCTCTCCCTCTCCCCCGTCTCTTCCCATCTTTCTATTTCTCTTTTCCCACTCTCTTCCCCCCCCCACCAAATAAAACTCCCCACTGAGCGCCGTCTGCATGGCATCTCTGTCTCTTACCCGCCACCATGGAGCACCTTGGCCCCACTGCCAAGGCCTCTTGCAAGACATTTCATAAGTGTCCACCTACACATGGCTATTGCTTTTTTTTTTTAATAGTCCTGTGCAGTTATTTTCTTCCCTGATCTTTTTTTTTGAGCTGAGGATCGAACCCAGGGCCTTGACTGAGCTAAATCCCCAACCCTTCTTCCCCGATCTTAAGAGAAGTAGTGTTCCCTGGCTCTCTGATGTACACAAATATTGCTATACTGCCTCATGCAAAGATTCCCCCCCCTATGATCTTAATCGATGACTGAGCAGCATGAGCCAACAGCTCCATCCTTCTGAGATCCATTACTTTTCCTATGCTTCCCCGCCACTTCGTTCTCCCGGTTTTCTTTCCGCCTCGTTAAATAAATACACCTTTCCACTGCATTAAGGATTTCTACCTCATTAGCTGGAACGTATCAAACAGCCTTTCCCTCTCCTCTCACTTCCCCTTTCTTCTCTTCCTGTGCCCTCCCTCCCCATCACATCCCCAGGTAATTGTAATTCTTTCTAGTCCTGTCTTTCATGTCTTATGGATGAGGAGAATTCATGCATTTTTATACATGGTTCTGGGCCCTTCAAGTCCCAAATCAAATATTCAATTTCTCATTAAACATCTCCTCTTGGGTACCTCATATATATAAATATCACATTTGAGACTGTTACAAAATCTTGATTTCTGTCCACCAATCCAACTCCATCCATCTCTGGTCTTTGCATTAGTGAATGGCATCACCTCCTCTAATAACACAGAGAGGAATTCAAACCACCAGGAAGAGCCAAGTAGTCTTTCCAAAATAGATTCCAGACCTGACTTTTCTGTAAGCAATACAACTGCAGTGTCCACCGACAGGGCCTTCCTCAAATCATCGCCCACACTGCATCCTGAGATCTTTCTGAAGTCCCACCCAGACCCCCACCTCACACCAGATTAAAGCCTATTACAGAAAAATAAAATAAAGGCTTTTCACATGACAGGTGAGAAAAATGACATCCTACAAATCAAGTGACTCATTCAAGGTTATGTGGGCCAGTCAGCAGCTAAAGTGACAGGTCCCCTTTCATCCCGGCCCCACCACACTGTGTGCACAGTCCTGACGCCTCCCTGACCACTGAGACAGCTACACTTTGCTCAATGCTAACAGCTCCTTACATTGACTCGGTTTGACTTGGCAGAAAAACAGCACAGAAGTCCAAGGCTGAAGTTATTTCATCAGCATTACCAGACCACGATTCCCACTAGCACAAGCTCTGAGTGCTTAATATGGAGGATAATAAAATGCAATCTGCAAGATCCATTTATATTATCATCGTGTCATCGGAAAACCAGAAGGCGCTGTTTATAGCCACAGATTGACAGAGCCTACAAAAAAAAAATCTAATTAAGAATACAGCTGATGTTCTAAAGCACCCTGGGAGCGTTCAGTCCTCTGATCTAACCATTGTATGATCTGGACCCAGAAAATGGGTCAATGCGGACACGTGTGCGTGGGTTCCGCTGACTGTGTGTGCACATTCTCAAGCTGCCCTTCCTCGTAAGAGAGGTTGGCAGAAGCTTGAAGAGAAAGACAGACAACACACATAAGGAGTTCCACCAAAGCCGAAAGCCCCGGTGACAGATTGAAGGGAAAGAAGATTCCAGAAAGAAACTGGGCCAGGAGGGTGTTGTGAGCTAAGCATGCTGTCTCGTGGGAGCTCGTGAAGCCATGGTTATTTTTTTCCTGGGCATTGTGTGGTTCCTTCAGCAAACATTGCAGTTCTGGGCTAAATTCGCCTAACCTGTCACTTCGTTCTCAGCACAGGGAAGCAGAAAGCCACTGCATTAGGCAGATTTGGGTGCAGACCGCAGGGCTGAGGCCCAGGAGCTGAGGGCAGGCATCATTCACGGAGCCTGCTGCAGGGTCTTTAAAAGGAGCCTGTTTTACTCAGTTGTGGAAGGTCAGAAATCAGGGTGGATGCTGCCCCGAGGGGCATTTCATGCTTCTGAAGTGGGTAAAACGCTAGTTCTCTCATGGTTTGGTTTCTCCAACTTCACATTTAAGAGGAAGGAAATCCACAACTAGAGTGCCTGAGGTCAGGGGCTACCATTTGTATCCGGAAACGCAACTCTGCTGAGGTCAGGGTTTTGTGGGTGCTGGGCACAAAATCAGGCCAGGAAGACGATGAGAGAGTCCCCAAGCATATTGACAGAACTAAAGGAGACCATAAAGAAGCAGTCACACAAATCCTGGAGGAAAATAAAAAAAAAATACATTTTATAAGAAAATCAGACTTATCAATAGAAAAAGGTCCTTGTCATGAAGGAAACAGGAAAGGTCGTTATTCATAAACAAGAGTCTGAAGAACATCGTGGCAAAATGTAATGTGTATCTCCTTGCAAGACAATGGTTGAGAAGAGCCCCATGGGTGACATCTGGGGCACAACTGGGGTGTCACTTAAGGACATTCGTCATCGCTGTCCACTCCTGAAGTGATAATGGATACCTAGGAGGAAGCCCTTCTCTAGGCATGTGCTCAGATCTTTAGAGAAGGAAGATAGCTGATGCCTGTCCTTTCTTTTGAGAGTACTGGAAGAAATGCTGAGTGTTGATGGATGTGTATGAACTAAACGCAGAAATGTCAATCGCCACTGAGATCTGACGGTTGGCACGCGGGTTTCTAGGAGCCTCCCCGCTGCAAATCTCCCTTCTTCCCCTCCCTCCTCCCTCCCTTCATGTTCTCTCTCTCTCTCTCTCTCTCCCTCTCTTTGCCTTTCTCCTCTCCTCCCTTTCTTTCTCCTTTCCTTCTCCCTTTCTTCCTCCTTTCCTCCTCCCTTCCCTTCCACATGTTTTAAAATGTTGACAATGACATGCTGTTTGGGTTCTAGGGTGAAAAGTACATTAGCAGTACCCAAGCCAAGTGGCCATTCAACAACCCATCGGGGCCTCCTCGATCATCTCCAGGGGTGGTTTCCATGTTTCAGGACAGTCGTTTGCCAGCTCACTATTAGTCACCACATTTGTGTCAACCCGCTCACGCCCTGGGTCACAGCCCAGAACTGGCCCCGCCAGCCACTGACACGGTGACGATGGGGAGGAAGAAGGGGTCAGCACCTGGGCTTCCTGACGTCGGGCAAAGAACAAGAACCCGAGGCTCTGCCAAGGACACACAGTCCCGTAGCCACTCTAGAGCTCTCCGAAGAAGTGATCGATTTCACTATTTGATATTCTAATAATGGAATAATTCTCGGCTAAGGATCCAAAGCAACCACAAAACTGGTGGACACTGCCAGTACCCGGCACAGAAAACGGCATCAAAGCCAAACTAGAAAATGGCTAGAATTCACCCAAACAAGTTATTGGATTACCAAATGAAAATAAAACATGGCGGTGGCGGGAGACTCAGAATAAAAGCATAGTAATGTAAGTAGCCTTTTTTATTTTAGGATGGACTTGAGTAATGAAATATCTAGGGACAGCTCTGAAGCAACCAACTGAAAATGAGTGAGGCCAGGGAGACAGAGTTGCAGGCAAAGTACGGCAAGCAGGAGGGGCTGGCTTTGATCCCTGGCACTCATGTAACAAGCCGGGCTTGAGGGTACACGCCCATAATCTCAGTGCTGAAGAGACAAGACAGTTGGAGTGCACCAGCCAGCCAGCCTGACTTAATCAATGAGTCCCAGGACCCGGTGACAGACTCTGTCTCAAAAAACAAGATGGATGGGCTCCTAGGGAACTGACGCTCAAAGTTCACCTCTGGTCTCCACACACAGGAACACATACACATCACACACATAGGCACATCACACACACACACACACACACACACACACACACACACACACTTCACATCACACACACACACACACATACATACACACACACACACTGAGGAGACTGAGTTTGAGAAAAGAGGAAAGGATTGCAGAAGATATTTCTAAGGTATAAAGATTCCATTTTTTTTTAATTTGGGAAGTCATTACAATAAAGGAAGTCATTCAATCATTAACCAGGCTGTGTATTTGTTTATGTGATTTTTCTACATATGTGTATTAGTTAATTTTATGCAACAGTAATGAAATGCAAGAGGCAGAACCCTTTGTGAAGAAAAGAGGTTTATTTGGGCTCATGGCGTTAAGGAGCTGCTACAGGCCTTCCTATTGGGAGAGTCCTGAGGTAACACAGGGTGACAAGCCATACTGAACTATAGCATCAACTGCTGATTCAGTGGCTGCAATCCACCCATGCCTACCCCACAATGTATTTTAAAATAAAAATCTGAATACTGGGCAAAGAAACTAATGCACTATTTCGTTTGTGAAATAAATCACACTGTTTTGAAGAGCCTGGCATTCAAGTGGCTCCAGGTGGGCACTTAGGTTGGTGTGACCAGAGAGCACTTTATTCAAATATTCTATTACTTTATCTTTTGTTTGAATTATACAACTGTCTACTAACACCTAGTCAATATTGCGGAAGAAAGGCCCAGAGTCAAGGAAATGGGGCTCTACCCATAATTCCAATGGGCTTCTGGTATACTCTTCATTTCTCTAAGATTCCTCTGTATCCATCACAGACTTTTCTGAGCCCACCACCACCCCAGCCTCTTGCCTTTGAAATGATAGCAACGGCAATGGTATCTTCCACTAAATTAACTCACCGGCCCCTTAGCACATGTGTCGTGGTCACAACCACGCTGGCTCGTTATACAGATGAGACCCTGGACAAGGGCGGTCCACGGAGGAGATGGTGAGGTTCATTAGCTTCAGTCGCCTTTGCCTAACCACGCAACCTCTCCTGAAAGTCCTGCCTCGCTAACGCTTATTAAACCACTGCTGAGGGAGGACCCACAGGGTCTGTTCATGCCGAGATCTTTCTTCTGATATTCACTCAGTTGTTAGCAAGAGCCCCAGTGCAAGTGTTATCATTATCCCTGCTGCAGGCTAAAGAAACTGAACTACAGACCATTAAACAAATTGTCTAATTTCCTAGGGCTAGCAGGCGGCAGAGGATAATAGGCAGGGTGGTCTGACTCCTGACCCATGCTCCTAGCCATCAGGCTATGCTGATGAGACTGTTCTTGTCAACTTTTTCCTTCATTACACTGCCTTTTCCTCAAAGTGAGGAGTAGGAAAATAAAGCCCTACATTCAGAAACATACTAAAATATGTGAGTTCTCATCATTCATTTCCTCAATATCATAGGGACGAAAAAATAAAAGGCTTTGTGGTGTTGCTAGATTTTTAACTCTGCCTTTTGAAAAAATCGTAACAGGTATCTAATAATCCATCTTGAATAAACCTTTACACAAATAGATCCTGTGTCATGAAAAATAACTAACCATTAATGGAGGGTATGGAGGAAGGTAGGCAAAATGCTTCTTTGACGTTTACAGAACAAGGGAGCTCTCTGCTCATCTTTCAATGGTTCTGTTGTTGTTGTTGTTGTTGTTGTTGTTGTTGTTGTTGTTGTTGTTGTTGTTGTTGTTTTTCTAGACAAGGTATCTCTGTGTAGCCCTGGCTGACCTGGAACTCTCTCTGTAGACCAGGCTGGCCTTGAACTCACAGAGATCCGCCTGCCTCTGCCTGCCAAGTGCTGGGATTAAAGGCATGCGCCGCCACTCAACATTCCACTGGTCCTTTAAACCTGCAAATAATGTTATTATGGCAGGAAATCTGTGCTCTTGGCTGCTTTGTGATAAAAATAGCAGATGGTAATCCAAACCCACTGAATCACCATCCAACACCGAGTCTCACTGAGTCAGCAGTGAGGTGTCAGCCGCCCCAGTAAAAAAAACACCCATCTTGGCTTCCACGAAGCCAAATGAATATAGATCCATCACTGAATTTGGCTCGTCTTACCTCCATGCCCAATAATGCCCATGCCAAGGAGGAAGGAGGCTCATCTCTAGCACAAAGAACTGTTTGGTCATAATGCAGTATTATGCCACAGCAGTGAAATTAAGGATGACACAAGCAGCCGGGCGGTGGTGGCGCATGCCTTAATCCCAGCACTTGGGAGGCAGAGGCAGGTGGATCTCTGTGAGTTCGAGGCCAGCCTGGTCTACAGCGTGAGATCCAGGAAAGGTGCAAAACTACACAGAGAAATCCTGTCTCGAAAAACAAAACAAAACAAAAAAGAATGATTTATAAAGAGGACACAAGCAGGCCATGCTTAAGGAACCTAATTGGTGAGGTCTATGTTTAACTGACAAATAAATACTAGGACTTTGTGCCCACACACCACTGTACATTTCACCAAGGGGTAAATTTCTGTTAACAGATTAAAAGGTAAACAGTGTAAAAGGCCTTTTAGTTACAGTTATAAAGGGACACAGTTATAAAGGCATCTGACTCTACAAAGTTGAGTATCCATCATCTGAAATGATCCCAAACCCCAAATTGTTGGTGTGCCCAAAGGCACAACGAGAAAGCTTCCAACTTGTTCTCATGTGATGGGTCATAGTCAAAATGTCAGGACACTAAAAAATGCTGCATAAAATTACCTTAAAGCTATGTGTAGGTGTGCATGAGACATACATGAATTTTATGTTTAGACTTGGGTCTCACACTAGGTATATACAGGTATTCCAAATCGGGGGGGGGGGGGCGGATTAGAAGCACTTCTGTCCCAAGCGTTTCAGGCAAGGATGCACAACTTAAGTCAGTCTGAGGGTCAGCCTAGGACCCACAGTGTTCCACCAAACACCAGCTTTCTCAGAGGATGGAAGACTCCTGGTATATAGCAGTTATCAACTAACATGGTGTAAACGTCCTTTCCACCATGGCTTTATTTAACCTCAGCATAATGTCACTGAGTAAAAAGCCGGGGAAAAAATAGGTACAGTCCTCTCCTCAGCCCCCTGAGCTGACCCCAGATCCACACAGTAAACTCACCATTTTGTGTTCTTTACATTGCAGGACAAGGAGCTAACTTGTAAGTAACGTTCTGTCTGATAGTTTCTGAATAACCATGACACTGGAGACACTTAGCCAGATAACGATTAAAAACAAAGCACATAACCATATGAACATCTAGATGCTTGTAGCTTAAAAACACATTTCTTCTGTCGCCAATATAGGAGAAACTTATAATAAAGCTAATAATTGTCCCCAATCCATTCTAGGGTATACTGGATTTGAACTGAGTAATTTGCAGGCAGTTAACCAGGTTGTTAAAAAACAGCTGAACATTTAGAAAAAAGGGGCAAACACATCCGACTTCAAAGGTAAATGTGTATTCTGTCCAAACTCTGTGCTCTTTATGACACCGCTAGGTAGGCTTGAAGGACCAGGAAAGCCTGCCTCATGCTGCTGAGTGACACAGAGTTGGGGGGTGTGTGTGGAGAAGGGTTTACTCTCTCTTTGGTAAACTGTTGCCTGCTCTCTGTCTCTGGATATGCTATGGTACCCAAGGGCAAGTCTAAAGCAAGACAGACAGGCCCAATATCTGAATGGATGGATGTGGGGTTCACGGAACACACAACTTTTGCCCCCCACATACACACTCCTGGCACTAGCAGCAGGCCCTTGGTGATTCACACTCACTGAGATTCACAGAGCTGACCTCTTGCAGACCCTGGAGACTGGGGTGAAAGTGCAAAGGTAATACTCTTCTTCCCATCCTGTCTTAAACCGGATTAAATTATCGTTTCATAGCAATTGGCCTTCACACTGATTTTCCGACTCCTTATGAGAAAAAATGCTTACAGCAGCATTGCCCAATGTGTGTTTTACAGGATCCCAGGCTCCGTGGGACTGAGAGAGATTTGATGGGGGGAGGGATCCATGGCCAAATAAGTTTGGGGAATGCTGTGTTTAATTTTTCAACTCCGTGCTGACAGCATGTTCATGGGATCTTCCAATAAAGTAAAAAAGCAGTGTTTCCCAGTCTGTCAACCCAAGACCCCCTTTTCAAGGCTAGTCTTTGGGCTGGCTGGGGCCAGTGCTCTGTAGATCTATCTGCTCAGGGACTTCTGGTTTTCTGAAGAGCTAATGAACTCACAGCATGATGGGTGAAGAGGGCCCCCCATAAGTGCTGTGGAACCCCTGTTGTCTTGGGCACATACGCTATTTGTTTTAAAAGGAAACATGCCATTGCTGAGGTTTGAATGCCCCCCAAAGGTCATGCTGAAATGGAATTGCTCTTCTGAGAGTATTTGGGGGTGGGATCTCTAAGAAGTAATCAGGTTCAGAAGTTTCTTCCATCATGAATGTGTTAGTTACCTGAAAGTGGGCTTCTTGGGAGGCCTGCTCTCTCTCATCCGCTTTTCCCATGTCTGCATGTCCTTACATACATTACATACATGCCCTCATGTATGTAACGATACAGCATGGGGTCCCAACAGACACCAGGACCATTCACTTGGACTCCAGAACTGTGAGAAATGAAATTCTGTTCTTTATACTTTCCCTAGTTCATGGTCATTCCCAGGCTAGGCCTTCTGCCATTAAAACAGAAAACAGATTAAGACAGTCACCGAGGTTTAAAAATCAAAGAGGGGATACTGAAAACCAAGGTTTGGAGAAGAGTCAACAACTGCCCACAGCTCTGCTTGCCCTGAGCAAATGATCTCAGGCATCAAGAACTTTTGAAAGCTTCACTGTGGGCAGGTGTGATAGCTACCAAACCTTACAATGGGAGTTCAATCCCTCCGACCCACTAGGTGAAAGGGAAAGAGCTATCTTCCTGCAAGTGGTCCTCTTAACTCCACACACAGGCTGCGGCACAATAAATAAATAAACTTGAAACACATACATCCCAGCTGCTGGTGGTGGTGGCACATGCCTTTAATCCCAGCACTGAGAGAAGGCAGAGGCAGGCAAAGCTCTGAGTCTGGGGCCAGCCCGGTCTACAGAGTGAGTTCCAGGACAGCCAGAGCTACACAGAGAAACCTTGTCTTGAACCCCACTTCCCCTCACCCCCACCCCCACCCCCACCCCAAAATACATCCCATGTAAGTTATTCAGTTTATAGCAAAGTTCAAGAAAGAAAACCACATGATGTTCAAAGGCATCAAACAGGCATGTGAGAGGCGGGCAGGCATTAAAGAGAGAAGTCTTCCCTAACACAGGGATTTGTGACGGGTGAGGCAGGAAGGGAACACACAAGCCCAGGAACACTCCCTAGATAAAAGCACACGGCTGAATCCATGTCATGAAATTCAGATCGCAGGCTGCCTAGCAACGCTCACACACATATATTTGACTTTTTCATGTGAAACGTAATTTAAAAACACAGCTGTCAGATCACTGACATTAGACACAGGTAGGTGAAGTCAATCTGTCTGGTCAGCCTCAAGGAGGAATAACACAAAGTGTTTCTCAGGAATTTGAGTAAGTAATTCCCTAAAAGATGTCCATCAAATGCCAGGTGTAAAAGCCATTACAGCCGTATCCTTACCAGCAGCATACGGATCTGGGGTAGCTGGGCCTCCCAGAGCCAGCAAAGCAATTCAAAAATAATTCTGGAACTTCGGAGATCCTATTACTACTAGGCAGAAATAGACTTTCAAGTGCTTGCTTTGAAATATCAAGCATTGTTCCACCCAGCTTTTTCCAGCCTCCTAGAACATTTATTAAAAAACCAGTGTAGGGTGAGTCAGCTTCTGAAAGCTTTACCGTGGATGCAGGGTAGCCTCACGTCCCCATAAGGGGGCAGGTACAGTCATGACAACTTTGTAAACGATACACAAGTGTTTATTAAGAAAGAACCGGGCTGAGGAGATGATGATTCAGTGATTAAAGAACTAGCTGCTCCAGCATAAGGACCTGAGATGTGATCCTCAGCACCCACGTGAAAGCTGGGTACGGTGGTGTGCATCTGTAACCACGCACTGGGACAGAAGCACACAGAGCCCTAGAGCTCACAGGCCAGCCAGTCTAACTAAAACTAGGGCTTCAGATTCACTGAGAGACCCTGTCTCAATAAATACGGTAGGGAACAATTGAAGGAATTAATGGACATCCACCTCTGGTCTCCACACTTACACACGTGGTGATATTTTGTGTGTGCTCTAACAAATAAAACTTGCTTGGATTTCAGAGTGCAGAGCTAGCCACTAGAGGCCAGGCAGTGGCGTCACACACCTTTAATCCCAGCACTTGGAATCACATGCCTTTGATCCCAGTACTTGGGAGGCACACAGCTTTAATCCCAGCACTTGGGAGGAGGAAACAGGAAGTGATTAAGGCAGGGTGGAGACAGGAGCTTGGCCCCTTTTAGTCTGAGGATTCAGCAGAGGTAAGAAGTCTCTCTAGTGGCTGCTCCTTTACTACTCTGATCTTTCAGCATTTACCCCGATATCTGACTCCAAGTTTTTAATTATAAAGACGAATTAGAATTTGTGCTACAGACACATGGATGTACCTGCACACTATATGCACACACTTGCACTCAACACACACAGACGGTACTGCATGTGCTGGGGATAAAGTTCAGTAGCAGAGAGCCTCCCTAGCATGCATTAGGTGCTGGGTTCTATCCCCAGCATTGTGACTAAATAAATAGTACATAAATAAAATCATACATAATTATACATAACTATAAATATTACATAAAACAGAAATAAAATTCTATGTGCACAAATTAAATGCTGGCTTACTTGTTTCTGTTAGCATGGTTGCCGAGCATACATATAAGGACTTGGGTTTGATTCTCCCCAAAAGTACTGAAGATGGAGTGAACACACAATAGAGAAAAATGCACTCATCAGTCGGATTTAAGATCTATCGCTGTTGCACAATTTCTATTGTTTCCCACATAATGACTACTTCGATAATTTTAGCAACCTAACCCCCAAACTAAATTCTTTTCTGCCTCTATGTCACGTGTTGCTTTGGAAAGCTTGGCACCGTCAGACAAGTACAATTCTCTGAGTGCTGGGAGTCCCCAGGTCTGCACAGGCCTCCGCACCCCCTTTGCCACCTCCAAGTCTGAATCAGCTCTCTTCCTGAATGAGGCCTTCCAACCCAGGGTCTCATCCTGCACCCTTGGCCACCCCTCTCTGTGCTGCTGGCCACACCAAGGAATCCTTGCTCATACTTATTTGCAAAGCAACGTTGATTCAGACATTCTTCTAATGTCTCTCACTCTCCACAGCTCAAGCTGCAACTTTTAGACTACCTAGCAGATTGAGAAATCTGCTGTGTGGGTCTACATCTTTTATGAGTTCGCCACACAGATGTGTGCCTCTGCATTCACTCATGCCGTTTGTCACATCAGGAATGCCTTTGCTCTTTATTTATCTCCAACTCCATATTCAAGTACTGTAATATTTTCCTATGGCACATATTATCCATACTCCTGGATATGGAGTATGGATAATCAAGGCCAAATTAACTGTCCCTCCAGGAGCATTCATTGTCTCTCACACATGAAATAAGGTAGTTCTTATAGTTAGGAGATTTGGGCTTGACTCCTACTATTAAAGTTTGGGAGAACCGTCAAAGGCTTCTGTGTCGAAAGCTTGATCACAACGCCATGTTCAGAAGCAGGGCTTTGGGGAAGTGATGGGATGGATCTTGAGGACTCTGGCCTCATCAATGTATTAATGGCAGTGATGGCATTGTATTATGGCATTGTTGGGAAGTGATGAGACTGGAAGATGAGGCCCAGGTGCAGGAGATGGTCACTTGGGGTGTGGGGCTGAAGGAATGTCTTGTCCCGGCTCCCTTCCTCACTTTCTCTGCTCCCTAGCTACAGTGAGATGATCCTCCTCCATGCTCTTCTGCTGTGATGTTTCTGCCTTGCCACAAGGCAACAAGCCCTGGTGCCGGCCACCGATGTACTGAAACCTCTTATCTTATGCTATTTCCACCCTTAGTTTATCTCAGGTACTTTCCCTAGTGATGAGAAGCTAACACGGACATGCCCATTAATCAGAAGAAATGAACTTATACATCTGTGATGCAGTTCTGTCTTTACCTGCTAAATGGAGTGTCGGGGCAAGGAATCATAGTGTTGACCTCACAGATTAAAAAAAAAAAAAAAGACAAGATTATGTATCTGGGTGTTAACTGAAACTGCACATGGCCAAAGGTATAATTTTTGAAAAGGCAATTTGAATTATTGCTACTATTTGTCTTTCTGTCCCTCTGCCCTGGAGTAGACTGATTTATTCATCAATTATTTACTGTACATATTATTGATATTCCTGGCACTGTTCTGGACACCAGGGATGTGGTTCCTGAACCTGCGCCATGACATCTAGTAGCTAAGACAGATGATATTATACAGCATTAGACAGTGATGAGAGGTATAAATAAATCAAGAGCAGGGCAGAGAATGGTAGAGTGGACCTCTATTTGGGGAGTTTTGTATCAGAACATCTTGTCTAAGGAATGACAGGCAATCAGAGACACGAATGAATACAAGAAGCAACACTCCCTTGTATGGGAAGAACATTCTGGGCAGAAAAATGCAAATTCAATGCCCAGAGGTGGGTATGATCATAGAGTGTCTGGAAAAGCAAAAGCCCAGGGTGGCTGGAATGGAGCCAGTGCAAATTGCCAATCAATACCTAGCCAAAGTCAGAGAGGCAGATGAGGTGTGAATGAGTCCCGATAAGCACTCTGGACTTTTCTTAAGCTGTTCAAAGCCATTGAAAAGCAAGTTTTGAGCAGAGAAGGCTATGGTTTGATCAGCAGCATTATTTAAAAAAAATGAGTCTAGCCAATATATAGAGAATTGACTTGCAAGGAGGAGGAGAGGAATACTAAAGAGAGAAAAACCAGTAAGGACACAGAGTGTTGACTAGGGGAAAAGATGGTAACTTGGACTGTTGGGGAAACAGATGGTCAGTGAAAAGTAAGTAGATACACAGGTTTATTCTGAAGCTAGAGGCTAAAGTATTTTCATGTGGACTGGCCTGATGTGAGACATTAACCAGGAGAAGTACTCTTGTGTTTTCACAATGAGGAACAGGTAGGTACAAGTTTCTATAATCTATTAATGGAGAAGACTTCAAGAGGAACAAATTTAGAAGGACATATTTAGCCATATTTCTTCCTATCAAGGCTTGATAATGCCAAAGACACATCTCTATGGCAACACTGAGCACTGGATGCACTCATTAGCACAGGAAGGGGTGGAGCTGAACATGGACACCTGAATGTGATCACCACTAGGTGAAACTATTCACGCAATGCCTAAGGACTGAACCTTGGGAGATAAGCAGCAACTCAGTCAGTGAGAAAAAAGATGGTCCAGTAAAGGAGAGTAAGAGTTCTTGATGAGTTAAGAGGCAATAACGAGAATGTTGTGGGAGCCCAGAGAGCGAGCATGAGAGCGAGCGCGAACTATTTGAAAAAAGAAAGTTAGTTCATGCTCTGATAAAGCAGAAAGCTGTGTTGGGTGTGAACTGGATGTTTTCTGTTGGGCCGGGATAAAAGATACAGGAAACCTTGACATGAGCAACTTCTACAGAATGGGAGGATGAGAGCAGAGGATCAGAGATTAAGGAGGGAAGGCACGGAGAGTCCACTTCACAGGAGGAGAAAAGACGGGAAGCTCGGCTAGGAAGCGTGCGAAGGAATGACACAGAGGCAGACGCCTGATTGTTCTACTGAACTGGCACAGCTCCCGGGCCAAGGTCAAAGCTTAGATGTGAGCAGAGAGGTCGTTTCTTACAAAGCAAAGAAAGCAGAACATAAGGGTGGTGCAGAATATTTGCTTACACTGTAAAGATGTGTGTCTGCCTAAGGCGCCTTATAATTGGCTTAAAGAGCTAAATGGTCAACAGCTAGGCAGGAGAGAATAGGCGGGACTTCTGGGCAGACAGAGCAACAAGGAGGAGGAATCTAGGCATGTGGATTTCTCCAGCAGACTTGGAGCAAGTCAGATGTGCCAGACTAAGAAGAGGTAACTGAGCCATGTGGCAGAAAGTAGATTTTAAAAAAATAAGGGTTAATTAAGTTATAAGCTAGTTGGGGGAAAGTCTAAGCTAAGGCCAAGCTTTCATAATTAATAAGAAGTCTCCGGGTCACTATTTGTGGGCTGGTGGTCCTAAGATAGTCCGACAAGAAAGCTTGATACATAAGGTTATACAAGATGGAGGGCTAGGGTCATGTCCATGCTAGGAAGATGAATCACACACTACTTTGAGAAGTCATCAGCTGAGAGTGAGAAATGGGGAATCAAGTTGGAAGCTCGGGGCGGGGGGGGGGGGGGGGGGGGGGGGGGGGGAGAAGAGGGAGAGAGGCGTAATGAGCTGAAATGCGGGCAGGGGACATGAATGGGCTGCCCACACGATGGTCCACTCTTCCATCCACCCTTCAGCTCCTTTTCAAGAACCTCGACAGCTTTGTGGCTGTTCTCCGACAGCACAAAATCCTGGAACTGTGTTTGTTTGTTTGTTTGTTTGTTTGTTTGTTTGTTTTTCAATACAGGATTTCTCTGTGTAGTTTTGGTGCCTGTCCTGGATCTCGCTCTGTAGTCCAGGCTGGCCTTGAACTCACAGAGATCCGCCTGCCTCTACCTCCCAAGTGCTGGGATTAAAGGCGTGCGCCACCACTGCTCGGCTGGAACTGTGTTTAAAGAGAAGACTAGTTACACATTTCACAAAAGTAGCGGCAACACAATCATGACACAGGTTATTAAAACTAAAGGAGAGCTCTCCAGGAATGTGTCCCCAGCCAGGCCTTGGACACTTGTGAAGAGTGCCTATGGCTGCAAGCATGGCTGGCCGCCCACATTCAGAGTCACCTTCATCTCTCATTTTGACAAGGACATGAGCGCACTGATTGATGGGACATTCCAGGGAATGAACGACACTTCAAAGGCTTCGGAAATCTATTACTGGATTAAAGAGAGAGGCAGACACAGGGTGACGGACACAGGCTGGTTGTGCAATTATGTATTCTGGAGGGACGCAAGAGCCCATTTTTCCACGAAGAAAGTGCACTGTAGAAAAGAGCCGGTCATTCAAATGTGTGGTTTTGTTTCCATTGTGAGGTGGTGGCTTAAAGATATTAGTGTCCAGGTTCTAAGAAGTATAACTTCCTGACTTCTCACCTCGTAAAACATGTGATCTTCACCCCCTAAGGATGGAAGGGATGACCCTCATGTCACAAACATCTGTGACATCCTTTCAAATACCATAGCAAAAGGCATCCATTGCACTGTTTTTCAGGAGTCGTGAAGAAAAATCCCCTGCTTAGTATTTTCAGAAGAAGAGCCTTAAAACCACCAGGATAGGGCCAGCGAGAGGACTCAGCAGGTAAAGGTGCTTGCCACCAATGCAGATGACCAGAGTTTAGATCCCCAAAACTCAAACAGTGGAAAAAAGAACTGACTGCAAGTTGTCCTTTGACCTCCACACATGCATTGTAGCATGTGCTGGCATGCATGTGCGTGTGTGTGTACACAAATACACACACACACACAAAATAAAACATAATAAAATAAATTTTAAGCACACCAGTATAAACACCTAGCTTGGAATTTTCTAAAGTAAGGAAACCTTTTTCAGCTTGTTAAGAGCAAGACTTTCCTGAGTCTGGAAAGACAGCTCAGTAGTTAAGAGCACTTGCTGCTCTTGTAAGAGACCCAGGTTCACTTCCTAGGACTCATATGGTGGCTCACAACCATCTTTAATTCCAGTTCCAGAGGATTCGATGCTCTCTTCTGACCTCCTTGGGCACCAGGATCACATGTGGTATGCTTTTATACATGCAGGAAAGGCACTCATAGACATAAAAAAAAAATCCATCGTTAAAAATAAAGAAAGACTCTTAGGCTGAGGGCATGACTGTTCACATGTTTACCTGTGAAAGACAAAGCCCTAAAAATAATCTTGAACACCAGATAAATGGGATGTGGTGGCACACTTCTATATGCACTGCTTGTAAACTCCACTCCAGCCTAGGATACACGAGATCCTGTCTCAAAACAAACAAACAAACAAACAAACAAACAAACAAGGCTATCTACAACTGAGTTTCACAAATGTTCCCAAATAGATAGAAGTCCAGAGTTAGAAAACTGAACGGCGCCACTGTTAGATAGCAATCTCTGTGATATGAAACCATCTGTCTTGGAGGGAAGCTTCTTAAGGTGCAGGACGTTTAAAAGAGGGCGAAACAACAGGGTGATCTAAGGGAGGATGAAACATTTCACCCTACGGGAAAGCTTAGGTTATGACTCAGGAAGTGTACAACTTAATGGCTCTAAGAAGTCCCTGAAACTGATCAGATTCACTAAGCTCCTCCCTCCTCAGGCATACAGAAGGGGTAGGGATGACTGCTGAGACACACTCTCAGATAAGCTGAACTCTCTGAAAGAAGCAGGAATGAGCTAAGCTGACTGGGAGAGGCTCAGACCAACTGAGGCACCTGGAATGGACATGTATCGATATGTTGAACTTCCTGCAGGCTGTGCGGTGTGCCCCTGAGAGCCAACTTTCATGAGTTGTCACCTATGCTGGGGTGTTCTTTAGTGATGAGGCTGTCTTTGAGTCAGTCCTGCTCCTGTAAGTAAAGCTTCACCCATAAGCCTCTTGGTAGCTGCAATAAAACTCACTGGTTTACCAAGCTGGACTTCGCTGGTATCCTGACTTTGGTCTGTTGTCAATTCCCCTACCTGAGTGAGGAGACATCTGTTCGTATCTCCCTAGGAATATTGTTATACAGCACACTCTGGTCAAATAACAGCTGGAAGGAAGACATAAAAGCCAGGAGCACTCCCAATGCTGTCTGGAGTGATCCCAGACTCCAGAACGTGAGGAAGCTAGATGCCTGGTAATGCAAGGCTGCCACGCTCACTCTAAATGTTGGGTTTATAATTTCTTAGATTATATAAAAGTCATGTGATCTAAGTACCATTTTCTAGGAAACCCCTCCAGATAGCGCAGGGAAGCATTCTGTAAACAGACACAATATCTTTATGATACAATCGGTGAATGGTCACATTAAATGAAATAAACTGAAGGTAATGAATGTCTTCAAGCCATTTTGGATCAGGTCAATATTTTACTACTAAATGAACTACAGAAGGGAGAAGAGAAAGAAGATTTAAAAAAAACAGAATTAAAGAAAATTTTCCACTTCATAGAGTTTCTTGGATTTTAGAGCTTTGTTTTGTTTTCTGGATGGTTTTGTTTGTTTAGGGAGTAGGGTCGTTGTTGTTGTTGTTTTGTGTGTGATACTGGAGAGTGAAGCCAGCTTCTCTCACATGCTAGGTGAGCACTTTACAACTGAAGTGTAACCCCAGCCCCACGTTACATAATTGAACCCAATGTGATTCAGATCCATAAAAATAATAAAAGCTCGTAAGTTTTAGCGTTAAGCTTACTATGTTATACTATTAGCGTCCCAGAGAGCTGTCACTTGACTCTGAAAAACAGGGGGAAAAAAATGAAGATTTTTTTTTTTTAAGCACTGACAAGCATCAAGAAGTGCAGTGTTTAGAATGTGACTCATGACATGCTGAGTAGGGCGTGGTAGGAATCAATCACTATACAGTGATGAACAAAGGTGAGTATTATTGGGTTTCCGAGTTCATGCTGCAGACTATTCTGTTTTCTGGTACAGAGGAAGGTTAGACAATAATTATTGATCACTGACCTCCCATCAGTAGCATGTCTTATGTGAGAATATTGAGGACCAGGCTCTAGATCTGACTTTCCTTAGACAAGATAAGAGATGTATCAAGTTAAAAGGGAATATAATGGGCTCAAAGAGACTTGATACGCTCATGTTCACAGCTGTGTGGCTCACAATGCCAAAAGACAGAAGGCAAATACTTTTCAACGTATATACTTACACAATGAATGACTCATCTTTAAAAAGGAAGGGAATTCTGACATACAATGTGCATGAACCATGAGGATACTGCTCTAAGTGAAATAAGCCAGTAATAAACGGAGCAGCAATTCTTTGAGGATGGTCATCTGGCCAAGAGAATTCTGGACCTCCCTGGCCTTCCAGCAGCAGAGGTCAAGGGCACCATCAGTTCAAAGTCCATTAAGAGGCTTCTTGCTGTGGGATGTCTTTCTATATGCTGTGAATATGTGTTGCTCTGATTGGCTGATAAATAAAGCTGCATTGGCCTATGGCAAGGCAGCTTAGAGTCAGGCAGGAAATACAAGCACATAGACAGGAAGAAGAAGGAGGAGGAGGAGGAGGAGGAGGAGGAGGAGGAGGAGGAGGAGGAGGAGGAGGAGGAGGAGAAGAAGAAGAAGAAGAAGAAGAAGAAGAAGAAGAAGAAGAAGAAGAAGAAGAAGAAGAAGAAGAAGAAGAAGAAGAAAGGAGAGGAGAGGGAGATACCAGCTGCCACTGTGGAAGGAGCAGCAAGATGCCAGGAGACCAGTAATGCCATGGCCACATAGCAACTTATAGACTAATAGAAATGGGTTAAGTTATAAGAGCTAGCTAGCAAGAAGCCTGCCAGAGGCCATGCAATTGGGAACTAATAAAAGCCTCTGAATGATTCCTGTATAAGCAGCTGCGGGACACAGGGCCGGGCAGGATGGATGGAGAAACTTTCCGACTACAACTTCTCATTTATAAGCAAGCATGAGACAGCTGGGAGCCACTCCGAGGAGACCGGCTCTCGGGCTTTTAGCGTGCTAACAGAAAAGAATCAATGAATGCCCAAAGTAAGCAACTTTAGGGACCTGGAGCTGGGAAAAGAGCTAAGTTGGTAGTGTGTTTGCTGGACCTGAATTCATGTTTGTTTGTTTGTTTGTTTGTTTGTTTTTTAAGGCAGATGCAGTTGTGATCTCAGTGCTGAGGAGGCAGTGACAGGTGGATCCCTGGGGCTCACAAGCCAGCTAATCTAGCCCTTTTGACAAGCTCCGGGATGAGGAGAGATGCTGTCTCAAAAACAAAGTGGGAGCCGAAGATAGGGCTCAGTGCGTGAAAGTGCTTGCTGCGAGAACAGGATAAAATGGTTAATCCTGGTTGTCACCTTGACTGATGACAAATCAACTCCAATGTAACGGGCAAACCTGCAAGGGATTTCCTTGGTCAGTTATGGAAAGTGAGAAGACCCACCCTACATGTGGGTGGCGCTTTCTGGTAGCCACTAGATGAAAGAAAGTCCCAAAAGGTTTTGCTTTTTACCTTTGAGTTGCCTTCCTGTCGTGTGGGGAAGGTCACCTACTCATTTACACCTTGCTCTATCACCCACCCTGTTCACGCCTTGCTCTCTCTTATTCACACCTTGCCACCTCATCTCATCCACCCTATTCACACCTTGCCATGAGCTCATCTCCCCTGTTGCCTTGCAGAACTGCTAGGGTCATTCTTGGCTAAGATCATGGCAGCCCAGCTCCTTCCTTTAGCCCTTCTGACACGGACAGAAGCCAGCTGGCTCTCCAGGAATCCTACAGGCAGGAAGCACCAGATGAGGACTGCTGAGGTAGCCAGCCTTGTGGACTACGCAGCTACCAGGTTTTCAGACTGTGCCATGTGCAGCCAGTCATGGTTGGACGGCCAGATTGGATCATGTAAGCAACCTAATAAATCTCCTTTTTATAGAGTCATTCTATCGGTTCCTCTACAAACCCTGACTAATACATATGAGATCCATAGTTCACTTCCCAGCACCCACATGAAAAGCTTGGTGTGATCGTACACATGCCTGTCACCCCAGCACTGGGGGTAAAGGGGTTAGAGGAAGGATGATCGCTAGGACTTCTTGACCATCACCCTGGTTCCAAGTTCAGTAAGAAAGTCAGTCTCAAATGAACAAGGTAGAAAGTGGTAGAGCAGGATACTCAATATCCTCTTCTGGTCATGAATACACACACACTCATACGACACATACATATAACACACACACACACACCACAAAAAATTAATTAATAAAAAGTAAGGTGCATGATGCCCAATGTTGACCTCTAGCTTACCTATAGCACACAGAGAGAAAGAGAGAGACAGAGAGAGACAGAGACAGAACCTTTACCCTGCCAAGAATTTTTTTAATGACATTAGCAGAAAGACTGGGAAATGCACCTAGGAGAATTCCTTGCTTTGCAGTTGCTGACCAGGAGTGCAGTAGTCTCCAGAAAGGGTCTACAAGTTTGAGGATTTGAATGCACTAAAAGCCAGACTCGGTAGGGCAGGGGTAGGGTACTGGAGACATGGCTCAGTGGTTAATCACAGGCTGCTCTTTCAGAGGTCCCGAGTTCAATTCCCAGCAACCACATGGTAGCTCACAACCATGTGTAATGAGATCTGATGCCCTCTTCTGGCATGCAAGCATATGTGCAGATAGAGTACTCATACCTAAAAACTACATTAAAAAAAAAAGCTAGACATGGCTCTCAGGAGGGACAGAAGAGAGGCAATGCACCACAAAGTTCAAACTCCTGCAAGATGGTGGAGATGTTCCTGGTCTTCCACGGTGGCCCAGGAAGTATACTTACACTCCAGGACATTCACTGATTCGATAAACGTTTATGTGGCGGTACCATGGGAGGAGATTGTGTTCACGAGAAACGCAGCAGGGAGGCACGGAGCAAGAAGAGAGTGGGTTGGTACCTAACTGTACCACAGCCGCTGTTGGTAAGTTCCAGGAAGGAAGCTATCCTGTGTGGGGAGAGCACAGAATAAGCAGACTTGATCCACGCCAGCGCTGAGATCTGAATTAGGAAGGAAGAAAAGCATGAGAAAAGAGAAGTGCTGGACGGAAGGCCGGTGGAGGAAACGTCTGCAGGAAGTGAGGGGGAAAGGCAGGAAGGAGGGGTTCAAGAAGCAAGGAGAACTCGGCCCCACCCCTGGAGGAGACCAGCAAAAGCATGGCCAACTGAAAGACATGCGATGGCTCCGGCCGTGCTGGGCAGGAGGTGACATCATCTACTATGTGCTTCCAGAAGATGGCACAGCAAAGAAGTGGGGGGGGGGCTGGTGTGGGGCAGCGGTCTTGTGTGGGGAAGCCAGTGCACACGTCCTGGGAGACACCTGCTACACACAAGCTCACAGTCGGCAGCAGATTCCTGTAAATGTCCTCATTCCGGATTCCAGCCTTTGATCACAGAATCACTGGCAGAGGGAGCGACTATAAAACTGCTCTCACTTTCTCGTTTTGAACCCTAAACACAGGTCATATAGTCTCTGCTACAGACTCAGGCTGTTCTATGAATGTGGGTGTGTCGTAAAAATGGTGTTTCGGAGGATCACGGTCGTGACTAGATCTTATGCAGTTGACACTTAGATACCCTGTTCAGATCTCAAGCACTCAGTAGAGATTGGGGAAAGAGCCTCATGGTGACGGGGGAGGAGGAGGGAGGAGACTGAACTCCTCTGAGCTCTTTCTCCTCGTATATAACTCCCTTTGGGACCTCTGGGAGGTAAGAAGTGTTGAAGCAGGGAATGGCAAGGCTCAGTTTCAGATGATACAAGATCCTGGGCCCTACCCAGGATCCCCATCCCGAGGTCATTAAGATTGGTGCCATGTTGATGCTCAAAGCTGCCTTTCCCGTAACAGGGATACCCACGAGAGACGGGTGCCTGCTGTTAAACTTATGCTTACTGATTTCATGAAAGATGGAATTTCAATATAAACTCCAAAAAAGTAGAAGGTCTATTTTAAATTTCCGGACAATTACAAGTGAGGCAAAACCCTGCCTTTTGCCAGCTGTTTTAGCTTTGAGGGAAGAAAAAAGCCAAACAGACTTTTTTTTCTTTCATGTTTCATCTCCAAGCCACATGCCAGCAAACATTGGTATTTACTCCAATGTTAATAAAAGTAAATTACTTTGTGGTTTGGGGTCATTGGCATAAAACTTGTGGTCTTCTTGGTTTATGTTATGTACAAAAGTTCAAAATTTCAAGATGCATCCAACACCAATTGATGGCTTATGTATGTTTTCCTGTGAGATTCAAAGCATTTTTTCAGCTCATGTTTGAATTACTTCTGCTTTGCCAGACCAAATGTCTCCTGACTCCTGGGAGACTCTTTTTCTTTTTTCTTCCATCCTTTGACCTTCATGGGGGCAAAACATTTTTTTTTCCTTCTTCTTCTTGAGACATCCCCAGCACTGCCAGCTACTTGAGGAGAAAAGTCATACTTGAAAATTCAGGAAAACTTTCATCTCAGCCTACTGTTCACCAACAGAGGTTTCCAGAGAGCTGGAATCTAACTAATCCTCCCTTGCAATTCATTTTTATTTCCTAAAGGATACAAGTCAACTGGGACCAACACAAAGCAACTTGAAAAGAACATTCTAGAACCTAACGTGCAGATGTCAAACATACAGCCCCTTCCCAAACCCACCAAGTCCCCACAGCAGATGTTGGGGTTGCACACAAAGTTCAGCATTCTTTCCAAGCACTCTTTCCATTGCCCAGATGTTCCGGTCAAGTTCTCTTTATAATTATTTATCACACAGAGAGAAGTTCACAGACCTGGAGTGGCAGCCCTCTCCGCTACACCGGCCAAAATGCTAGAAGCTGACGTCTTTTCAGCTGTCCAAAAACATGCTACTGATTTAGACAA
This sequence comes from Peromyscus maniculatus bairdii, assembly GCF_049852395.1. NCBI lineage: Eukaryota > Metazoa > Chordata > Mammalia > Rodentia > Cricetidae > Peromyscus > Peromyscus maniculatus. The sequence goes on along the minus strand of NC_134861.1, from coordinate 62,485,376 downwards.
TCTCCTGGAACAATCCATCATGGGCTGGGTCCTGATGAAGGACCCTGGGATGCACGTGTCCACTTCATTAGGCTCTCGCTTAGACCTGAACACTCTTCTCCTTTTTGTTTTTAAACTAAGGCAACCAACCCAGCACGGTGGCACATGCCTTTAATCCCAGCTCTCAGGATACAGGGCCAGAGGATCTGTAAGTTCCAGGACAGCCAGGTCTAAATAGTGAGACCCTGTCTCAAAATACACACGTACACATACACATGCACACACACGCACACACACACACACACATACACACACGCATGTGCACGCACGCACGCACGCACACACGCACGTGTGCGCGCGCGCACACACACACACCTGAAACAAACATTTGGGACAGCATGTGAGTGGAACAGACCACTCATGGCTTTCTCAACAAAATTTCACTTCCTCATCTTTAATCCAGATTAAACTGTAGGCTTTCCAGTTTAAAACGCTGCCAGGTTTTCAAGAGCCCAATAGATTCTTTTGGGTTCAAATGCAACTCTCAAAAACAGCCCCACAGAGCTCTGCCTCTGCTCTCCATCTTCTCTGTGGAAAGCCGGCAGGACAGTGTAAGGAAGCAGCAATCAGCCCAGACCAGACTCCTTTGCTCATGTGACTTGAGGCAGCAGCTATGTGTCAATACAGGCAGGCAGGTGTCTCTTGCTAACCACGAAGGGCTGGCTCCAGAATCCCTTGAGTATCACAATATGGGGGTGCTCCTGTCCCTCGTAGGAAGTGGTATAGTGTTTGCATATAACTTACATGCACCCTCCCATGTGTTTACATCATCTCTAGGTTACTTACAATACCTAATGGATACACACTAGGTAAATACTCATTACACTATATCATTTAGATAACACTGAAGACACAACAGTCTTCACGTTTTCAATTAAGATGCATTCTTCCTCCCCGAATGTTTTCCATCCATGTTTGGTTGAATCCAAAGAGGTGAAGCCACAGACCTGGTGTGTCAACTGTGCATCCAAAGGAAACCACAGGTCTCAGCTTCTCAAAAACGATCTTTAATGTCCTTTATGGCTTTTGTCTTTTTTCTGTTTTTAAGTAAAATACAGCCAAAGCTGTGTAACCCGCAATGAACTAGACATCAAACAAGCCACACTCTCTTTAGTTGTTCTTAAACAATCAAAGAAATGTCTGCATATATTATGCTCCAAATTACCAGGACTGGAAGAATAGAGATGCAGTCAACAGTACAGATTCTGGAGCAAGAAGGCCGGGCTGACAACTGTCCCAGCTGAGGGCCAGTCCTACTTAAACACCCTGCCTCCCTGTCCTCATTGGCAAGCAACAGATCAACGATTTTGTGAACACCCAACAAATTCGCAGGTGCTTTGAAAGAGAGGGGATGACACAGAACAGTCGTACAGACATGGTCCGCGTTACTATTTCCACAAAAGCGCTAAGCAGATTAGTGCAAGGAAATCAGGAACCCTGACAGTCATTCAGAGACGACTGGCTCATTTACATGGAAAGAATCAAGTTAGTTAATTTCCAGTTAGTCAAGTCCCGGGAGAACCAAGAACAGCAGGAAGTTTATCTCGCTGCCTCTCCTTGCCATCATGCTCGTCATGGTGGCATTGAACACCAGTCCTGAACAAATCCTACAAGGAAGAGGCAAAAGAACTCACCTACTCACCCATTCCCAAGAGACTACAAAGCAGCCGAGAGAGGCCTGATGGATGGAGAGGAACCTAGGACCAAAGATTTCCACTTTAACAATGATCTAACTATTTGTCCCAAACCACAGTACAGTCATGGTCATCACTGTCAATACAAAATACTGTGTGATGCAGGCAGGATGTCTTAGTAGTTTTTATAGTTTCCATCTCATTTTTGTGAGAAAATACTCAGACTAGAAACTACTTATGAAAGGAGAGGATTGGTTTGGATTTCTAAGTCACAGTCCATCACTGAGGGAAACAAGAGCAGGAATTCAAGTAAGAACTTGAAGCAGAAACTATGAAGGAACACTGTTTGCTGGCTCATTCACAGGTTCATGTTTAGCTACATAACCCAGGACCACCTGCCTAGGAATGACACCACCCAAAGTGGGCTGAGACCCCTTTGATGTATCAATTGATAATCAGGACAGTCCCTCACAGACATGCCTGCAGGCCAATCTGATCTGGACAATCCCTCATTGAGACTCTTCTCTCATGTGGTTCTAGGCTGTGACTAGGACGTAGGTTAAGCTACTTGCTGCCAAGCCTAGCAACCTGTGTTCGATGTCCAGAACCCATACAATGGAAGGCAAGAACCAAACCCCCACAAATTGTCCTCTGACCTCCACACAATGAAGCTTGCACATAGCTGTATACACACATAGCCACATGCACACACACACACACGCACACACACACACACACAAATAAATAAATAAATGTAAATAACAACAATGTATGTATAAATTGTCATAGATGTCAACTATTTACAATAATAACATGTGCTAGAAAGTATATTATATATTTTATTGATATCCCAGGTACAGAATATACTTCCCATCATGCATTACTATCTAGAGGGAGGTATCATATAAAGTACATCACACATTATTATTTGGTTCATCACACATTATTGTAACTGGCATTCATGAGACACAGAGAGCAACAAACGCTGGTTAAACAGAAACTCAAAGACTTAGCATGCCTCAAAAAGTCAAGCAAGGTCATGCTACCCCCACCCCACCCCACCCCCCACACACTCAAGCACACTAACCCAGGCCATCAAGCACTCCCTGTTGTCTTTGGAAAAGACTCAACTTTAGTCTCCTTTTCAGTCTTGGCTCCTTTCTCCTTGCCCATATCCCAAATAAGCTACCTGATGCTTCCTTCGCATACATGACAGTTCCTGTCCCGCTGCTACCACTGAGAGCCTCTCCAGGTCTGTTGGATGTGGGAGTCAGTCTCCACATACCAAGTGTTCATCATTCGCCTCAAGCTTCCCAAGTGTCGTTCTGGCTCCTTTCTTTGGAGTTCCCCGTCTCAGAAGTTCTTGCTCACTTACTCACTGTTTGCATTATATTCTAGTTATGGTATTTTAATACTTTTGCTAAATTATGAGGTCCTTGAGAGCAAAGACGGTATTTTAAATATTTTGTTTTTAAGCCTCCCATCAGCATCTTGCGTGGCTTCTGCAAATAGATGATTTGTAGATATTCGTTAAATCCATTTCTATAACTCTCTACAGATGCTCGGTCACGTGACTGCTTGAAAGAAATGGAATTCTCCACCTCCCCAGGGTGAGGGATGGGACGCTTGAGCCAAACTGTCTCACTGCTGTGCTTTAACTGTTGTACTTTACTGTATGGGTTAGGGCCCTGGGCCATGTTTCCTCACTATAAAATCAAACTAATAAAACTACCTGATCTACATTGCCACTGGGGAGCTTCAAAGTTCCCAATAAACATTATTAGTTCTTATTAATATGACATCATTCTTCAACCAAAGCCACACTGTGCCTGACTGATCATTTTCTCTAGGTCAGGGGGTAACAGTCTCAGTTCCATAACCTCCCTCGGGGTCTCCTTCCTGCCCCCACAAAACACAGTGTGAACCAATAAAGAAAGATGATCCAATTTATTATAAATAGAGTAATGTATACAAGACTCTGAAAGCAAGATAAATTTGACAATCCAGAAGTTAAACTGTTGCAGAAATCCTGACTAAAGTGAGGTGTGTATCCAGTGAGCCCAATGGCGTATGGCTATGGTAGACAGTGAGGGGTGTATCCAGTGAGCCCAATGGTGTATGGCTATGGTGGACAGTACGCACACATTTTTTTCTGTATCTATGCAATACATGAATTCTGAACTTCTCAGTGTGGATCTACCTAGTCTCCAAACATAGCTTTGCCTCTGAGTCCTCAGATGACAGCCAGGACTTCAGTGGCAGAGACTGTTGGCCTCTCATCTTACACAGACTATCGCCCTCACCCTTGAAAGCCAGCCTCCATTTTGTGAGGAAGCCCAAACCACACAGCGACCTGTGTGTAATAGCGTGGCAGTCGCGCTAAGGTCGTGGCTCAACTCTAGCGTCAGCCCCTGCACATGTATGTGGGCTAACAAGTGTTAGCCGCCACCCCTTCCTGGCGGGCGCAGCTGACCAGTGTGGCACAGAGGCAAGCCATCCCCACAGAGCTCTGACCAAGCTGCAGGTCTGCGTGGGAAATCGGTTCTTCGGGCTTTTAGCCATGGTGTTTTGGGTGACTTGGTAAACAGGAATCGCAGCCAGGGCAGGCAGTTTGGTACACAGAGAATAGGCCACTGCTGAACGTATTTGCTTCCCGCTTCTGCTTTTCTGTGTGTGCCTCGTTCAGAAGCGCTGGTCTAAGACTGCCGCCAAGGACGTACGGTGGAGTTTTAAATCTCCATCAGCCTGATAATAAAGCAGCGCTATTTTACTGCTTGCTTATGATAAGACATATGCCACACGGTACCTGGAGAATTCGCAGTGTGTTTTAGGACAAGAAAGCATCATCAAAAAAGTTAAAATAGTCACCTTTGGAAAGTCGAGAAAACTTGCACCAATCAGGCATACAGATTTCTGAAAACAACTGGGTCAATCTTTCTCTCTTAATAAATCCGTATGAGTCCTAAAACAAATGTTCACATAAACGAGAAGCACAAGCCGTGTGAGAATATAAACCCAGCCTTGTTCCCCCACCCCCACCCCCCAAAATGGCCATTAAAGCACACGTTGTTTTTCAGTCCAAAGTTTTATAGACTCAGATAGACCAAATAAAAGATACTGATCTAGCTGTTTCAGTGGGTATTATCAGAACCTGTACAGTAAGGAAGTGGGGGGTGGGGGGAGGAGAGAGAGAGAGAGAGAGAGAGAGAGAGAGAGAGAGAGAAGAGAGAGAGAGAGAGAGAGAGAGAGATCCAGGAGCTAAATAAAATCAGAAACGAAACTCACTAAAATGATGGAAAAGTCATCGCTCTCATTTTCCGACCATCAAGTCAGAATACTGTCTTGTTTTGACATCCCACAGTCCTTGGCAACAGGTTAAAGCCATAAGGGGTGGACTGGAGAGATGGTCCAGTTCAAAGGCGCTCGCTGCACAAACAGGAGGACCCGATGTTGGGTCCCTAGCACCCACAAACACAGCCCAGTACAGCAGTACAAGTCTGTAACTCCAGTACTGCGGAGGCAGGGACGGGGAATCCTTGGTGTTTCCTGGCCAGGCAGTCCAATGAGCGAGTTCCGAATCCAGTGAGAGATCATCTCAAAAAATAAGAGATCGCCAATGCTGACCACTGGCCTCCACACATACATGAATCTGCATGCACATGCACTTACACACGCCCATGTGAGCATTTACATATAATACACACACACACACACACACACAAAAAAAAAAAAACTCACAACCCCACATAGCCAAGATGATTCACAAGACTCCTGTCCTTGCATAAGACTGTAGTAACAATTTAGGACTTAAATAACTCACCAGAGCGTGCAACACCGACAGGTCATCTTCAGCCAGCCTCTTTCACTTCAGAACCACGTGTCTTCTCCCAGGACCCAACCTCAGTCATAGAAAGTAACGCAATGTTTCTCCTGTCATCCAGCTCTGCTCCCTCCTGGTCCGATCAGCTCCCAAGCCCCCGGCTTACCCACCTCTCCTTCGAGGATTAAGGAAATACACCCAGATGCGATCAAGCAGAATTTGCTCCCAGGGTTGACTGATACACTAAATAGCAAGCCATCCTTTCATCTAAAGCCATCCTTTCAAACCCTGTTAAGTGGTAAGAGCCCCTTTTTTCTCCATCGTGTAGACTACTCAGCTATTGTTTGCCTTCTCGTTTGAGAGAGCTGCGTCCTGGAGAATTAACTCCACATAAATATTTACTGCAGCCAAACCTACAGAAACAGACAGTGCCTTTTATGGCTGGATCTACCGTGCACATGTCAATAACCACAACATGTCAGTCAGCAAGGGACATTCATAAGATATGGCTACACACACGCTGGAGGAAGGAGGGGTAAACCCCACAGGTGAACTTGTCCCTGTGCCCTCAAAGCCTCCAGTAGGGATTACAACCTTTTGTTTCCTCACAGCTGATCAGGGGATTGCCCTTAAAGCGTACCTACCTACCATGTGTAACTTATCGAAAATAAATTATAATCAGATTGGATTCACAAGTTCTGCCTAGAAAACAGCCTGCAGATGTGTCCTGCATATCTTACATCTCTGCTTTTTCTTTCAAAAAGAGCTGGAAAATGTGTACGGCCCCTAGATACCAGATACATGTATTCAGTCTCTCTCCTTCTCTCCCTCCCCACCCCTTCCTCCCTCTCTCTCTCTCTCTCTCTCTCTCTCTCTCTCTCTCTCTCTCACACACACACACACACACACACACACACACACAAAACCTTTTGAAAACACTCCATTATTTTTACTAATCTCCACTAGCAAACATATAAATGTTGTTCAGAACAATCTCTCTACCTACTGACGAAATAGAAATAAATTTCAGTTTTATTTAATAAAATAGTGACAGCTGTTTAATTTACTCATCCCGTTATTGACGAAATACTCTATCCCAGGACCAGAGGGGCTTCACACTGCTGGGGAGGATACGAGGATTCAGTATGCACGGAATTGCACGTAGTGGTGGTGAGGGTCGCAGAGGGGACACAAGGGTGGCGATGGAAGAGAAGGATGGGGCTGAGTCTGGAGGTGACGGTCAAGTTTATAGGAGGTGAGGACAGAGGCAGGCCTCTCAAAACAGTGATGTTAAGCTTCCGTTTGAGATGACTACTCACACAATATAAGGTTTTCTCCTTTGCTCTTCCCTTCCTCTCCCTCTCCCTGACAAAGGTGAGCAGGGCTGATAATTCCACCACTGAGGCACACACACATGCGGTGAAAAGACCTAGAATTCTTCCAGGGTGACCTGGCCTCTGACCAAGAGCCTTGGTAAAAACACTCCAGTGCAACCCCAAATCAGAAAGGCACGAGTGGACATGTCCCCGGATACACCAGGTATGGAAGTATTGTCACTGTGTCCCTCAAATACACAAGGCATGGGTACTGTGGGTGCCACAAAGATGGGTAATACCTTATCTACTCTCAAAGACCAGCTAATCCATGGAGGGCAACAGGGGAATGAGACCTGGCAGCCTGTAGTAAATATGACAGAGGTTCAGGCAGATAAAGTGATCTTATAACCACGATGGAAGAACCACCTGGTTTTGAGGGCTGGAGGAAGCTGTGGAGAAGATCTGGCCCCTGACATTGATTGGCCTTGCAGCACTGAAGGAAGAAGTTGGATTTTCATGACTCATGAGAGTACACAGTGAAGAGCAGACAATGTCCCTGCCTACTGAAGTCTTCGGTCTGTCAAGAGCTTCAAACAAGAAAAAAAGACAAGAGTTTGGAGAGTAACTAACACACACACACCATAAAGGAGATTCCTTTATTTTTTATTTTTTATTTTTTTGGTTTTTTGAGACAGGGTTTCTCTGTGTAGTTTTGGAGCCTATCCTGGATCTCACTCCGTAGCCCAGGCTGGCCTCGAACTCACAGAGATTTGCCTGGCTCTGCCTCCCAAGTCCTGGGATTAAAGGCGTGCACCACCACCGCTGCCTGGCCATAAAGTAGATATTTTTATAATCAGTGGGTAAAATGCTTCCTGTACAAGCATGAGGAGCTAAGTTCAGCTCCCAGGACTCATGTGAGAAGTTGGGCATGGAGGCATGGGCTGTGAGCCCCGTGCTGGGGGGTGGAGCCAGGCAGATCCCTGGAGCTCCCAGGCAGCCAGCCTGGCTGAATCAGTGAGCTTCCAGGTTCAGTGAGAAACCATGTCTCAAGAATGTAAGGTGGAGACAACTGAGGAAGACACCCAGCGGAAACCTCTGGCTTCCACACACGTGCACACAGATGCACACGCATCTCTGCGCACACAGGTACATACAAACACATGTGCGCGCACACACAGTGAGAAATTCTGTCTCAAGAAAATACCGTTAAGGGCAAATGAGAAAGACATCTGACACCTCCTCTGATCTTCACATGCATACGCGCATGCACAAAGCACGCACACATGTATATGCACGTGTACACACACATGCCTTTTTTTTCTATGACAAACTCAGCATTAGTGAGGACGTTGGAATTGTAACCTAAATACAGAACTGATAAAAAAAAAAAACAATGAATCGGCATAATTATTTTGAGGCGGAACATAAAAATTTAGAGAAAAACTGAAGATAATGTCAATAACTTGACTCAGCAATTATAAAGCATATCTGGAGAAACTCATGAATAGTAAGACACACAAAATGTTCAACTGAGCAAAATCAGCAACACTGAAAAACCTAAGTGTTTATCAATAAGTGATGACAGGAATAAATGATGGTCCTTTCATGGTCTAAAACCCAGGAGCATAAATCATAAGGTAGGATTTATGTGCGTAAATCTCCAAAGTCTAGAAAGCAAATGCATGCAGACTAGTGAGACAATGTTACACGGTTTCCAGAAGGCTTTTTTAAAGTACACATAAGACAATCTTATGCATAGCATATGGATATATACATATGCAGCAAAAATGTGAAAATAAATGAACGGGAATGATAAAAGCCCACTCGGGTTAACTGCTGTATATAAGTAGGGGAAGAGCTTAGGACCTGGAAGGCTACAGAGTGGCTTGATATATAGATCATATACAAATATAATATACACAATATATACAAATTTAGATTTGTAATATATACAAATATAGATTACATACACTTCCTTGGATGTGGTATAAGTCTGGAATCAAAGGAAACACCCGAGGCATCAACCAGCGGCACCATGCCCCTAAGAGATCAGTCCTCAGATGTCTCTCGAGTGGGTCAGAGAAAAATGGCGTCAGCTAGCTGAACAGCACTTGGATGCTGACTGCCATGGCTTTGCTTAGGCTCATCATCCCTTCCCAGCGTCTCCTAACAACTTCATGGAAGCAAATGTGTGCCCACGTCCCAGGGATGCAAACTCAATACGCTGACACCTCAGAAACATGAAGTTTAGGGTCACAGAGCCGGCAAATGGGTAAAGGCACTTGCTGTCCAAGGGAAGTGACCTACATCTAATCCCTGGAGCCCACGCGAAGGTGGCAGAAGAGGACAGACCCCACAAAGTTGTCCTCTGACCTCCACATACACCCCAACACACACAGACGCAAATCATTATTTTAAAGATGATGCTTAAAAGAAGTATCTATCTACTCAAGACATGGTCAGAAGTAGGAATCCTAAAAAAGGTAGAACTCCCCAGACCCTGAAAGTACTTAAGCTAGGATGAACCATCTACTTGCTACAAAAGCTATAAAAGAAAGTCGTGAATCCTATGGCCCCAGAGGTTTTATGGGTCTTGCCTCAATGGCTTCGCAAGAGGTGACTTCAAATTCCCTCACCACATTTAAACGCCACCTCCTGTGTGTTCCCTCCATGGACACGGCGCTGTGTCTTTCTGTGATCCGTTGGACATCCTCACCCATGCTTGCTCTGGTTTACATAAGCAATGTCCCTCACGGACTCATGTCCTGAAGGTTTGTTCCCATTTGGTAGCACTATGTATGTGAGGAGGCTGGAGAACCTTCAGGAGGTGAGGTCCCGCTAGCAGAAAGTCGGTTACTAGGGACACACAGGCCTCTAAAGGTTCAATCTGTCCCCCGAGCTGCTTCCTGGTTGGCTCTGACTTAAACAGCTGCCCTCTGTCACATGCTCAAAACAAGAGGCTGAGAAGCTATGGCTTCAACGATGGCACAGACCAGATGTGCAAAGATGGCAAACAAAGCTCCCCGCCCCCACACTGGCTCTGTCCAGTACTGTAACCCAGCGATACATCAAGTACTAACCGGTACAACAATAACGGTGGACAGGAAAGCAGGTCCTGAGGGCTCTTCACGGCGACCGCCGTGAGGACGAGGTGAGAATGCTCACTTCCACAGCCTCCCCAAGTGACTTGTCATCCATCACTCACCGAACTGGTTTAGAGTTGTGGGGTTTTATCTCCCATGATTCTGTCAAGATCTATTTCCAGGCCGGGCACACATATCCACCTGATGCTCCACCGCATACAGAGGGATCTGGAGGTCTAGACGGAGCGAGCCACCCTAGGGTCCTTTGGCAACGGGAATATTTGAGGCATCCACAGTGAAGATACTGTGCAACAAACAGCCATACTAAGCAAGGGCTTGTGAAAGGATATAAGACCAAACCTTCCAATGACGGTAAGAAGCACTTAGAAGTATTTAGCCTGCTCGTCGATAACATTATGCAAATAAACGTCTCAACCATGAAGCAACTTCAGAAAAGAGCAAAGAGGAGGCTGGCAGTGGTTGCCATGGTGATAAAAGCACGCCTTTGCCTTTTTGTCTGTTCTATACGGGAAGGAGAGAGAGGAGGCTGTGTGCAGAACGGGCTGAGACGACAGGGAGAGGGTCACACAGAGACTGGAGTGTCTGGTCCTCAGGCGGAGCAATGAGTCCAATGCTGACAGCTTGTCCTAAAGCTTCTGAGGGGCAAGGCGGCAAGCAAGCCCTCCTGAGAAGCCCTAGCTGGGGAAGGCTACCCAGCACTGAGGCAAGATAAAGGCAGAGGGCTGGGGCAGGGGAGACTCAGCTGATGAGGTGTTACGGAGGAAGGAAAGGAAAAGAAAGGATGTGCAACCTGGAGGTGCAGCGTCACCCCAGTGGAAGAATGACGTTCTAACTGTACTCATGGAGCCAGCTGCGGGGCAGGATTGGGAACAAGAAACTACAGGGCTGTGAACGACAAAGCTTTGCCCTTCTTCCAGAATTTAAAATGTTGCCGCTGGCGGCTGGGTTTGAGGTGAAATGTTGGCTGTTGGGTGCTGGAGCGGTAGGCCACTCCCCAACTATTCCAGAACCAACCCACCCACCCTCCATGGGGGAGGGGAAGTCCCAGGAGGAAACAAACACTCAAGAGAAGCTGAAAACACAGTGTATAGGACACTGAGGGGAAGAAAAAAAAAAGACTGTTTGCTTTGGGCCATTAAAAGTAAATGCTTTCAGCCGGGTGGTGGTGGCTCATGCCTTTAATCCCAGCACTGGGAGGCAGAGCCAGGCGGATCTCTGTGAGTTCAAGGCCAGCCTGGTCTACAGAGTGAGATCCAGGATAGGCACCAAAACTACACAGAGAAACCCTGTCTCAAAACACCAAAAAAAAAAAAAAAAATAATAATAATAAAATAAAAAATAAAAATGCTTTCAAATAAGTATCATTTGTGAAGAATTTTTTTCTATGTAATTTAAGTACTTTTCAAGCATTTGTGTTTTTAAGACGAATCGGGAAGAATAGGAGACCTCTGTAGTAACCAGTGCATTTCACACAAATGCTTTCATTCTCGTGTAAGCTCAGTCCAGTCTTTCTTTGAGATGAGCCACACACCTGAAGTGAAAGATCAACCTCAGACCTCACCCTGCCCTCACAAAGATCAGTCTTGGATGAATTCACACACATGAGCACTTGCAACGTGAACAGGAATACCCTCTGTGACTTTCACGTTGCAGTGTTAAACGCTCTGCCCTACTATTTCGCTATCTCTGCTCATTCAAAAAATTTACTCCACCAATCTCTATGGAGAGCCAACTATCTGCTAAGCACCCCGCTCTCCTCTCTCCCTAATTGCCCTTCAGGAGACATGAGAAACACCTGGACAAGCAGGAATTCTTGCTTTGTGTGTGTGTGTGGGGGGGGGGGAAGCAGACCAGCTTGGGTAGCTCAATCACAAGTGGAATGTGACTTCAAAATAAGAGACTCACGAGTCATGGGTCAGTCTTCACACTCCCTGAATTAAACACATCATTGGCTCAGAGCATCAACCGTGGGGGAGGGGAGGGGTTTCTGGTCCAGTTGAAGTCTAAAACTAGCTCTATGGTTGATGTCCTAAAAATGGAGGAAACGGAAGAAAGGTGCATCTTACATCAAGGGTGTGTACATTCCACTGTATAGTATATCTACACACACACACACACACACACACACACACACACACACACACACACACAGGAAAACCATAATAAAGTTTACAAAACAAGCTTCTTACTATATAAATGTACTATGCTTTCTTTGTACTCACTCCATTTCAATTGTGTTAAATGCTAGTCCCAAGCTAGTCTGACTTTATTACCCTGATCAGCCAGCAGCCTGGAATTCACCGTTCCATGGGCAAGGAGACAAGATGCGCTGCATTCACCTTCCCATGTTCATCTCTACTGCTCCACCCTCCAGAATCAAGTCTCCATCGGCTCGAGAAGAATTTCCCCCCACTTTCATAAAAGATGTGGCGATTAACGTATGTTCCTCATTAGGAGAACCGGATTTTTTTAAGAACAGATGTACAATTCCCAAGTCTGTTACTTTATTTAAAAAAAAAAAAAAAAAAAAAGAGAGAGTATTTGGTTTTTCTTGAAAATTCCATGAATCACAGTCATCTAGTTTGGATGGACATCACTGCCTTAATAATAAAAACAGAATTCTGCAGCCTGGGATCCTAGGCATTTCCAGATACAGACAGGAACAGCAAATCTGCAGGGCAGGCCCACTAAAGAAGCAGGCACTGGGGCTGGAGTGATGGTTCAGTGGTTAAGAGCACTAGCTGCTCTTCCAGAGGTCCTGAGTTCAATTCCCAGCACCACATGGTGGCTCTCAACTATCTGTAATCAGATCTGATGCCCTCTTCTGGCCTGTAGGCATACATGCTATATACATAATAAATAAATAAATCTTTGGGGCTGGTGAGATGGCTCAGTGGTTAAGAGCACTGGCTATTCTTCCAGAGGACCTGAGTTCAATTCCCAGCACCCACATGGCAGTTCACAACTGTCTGTAACTCTAGTTCCAGAGGATCTGACATCTTCATACAGACATATATGCAAGCAAAACACCAATGCATACAAAATAAGAGTAAATAAATCTTTAAAAAAAAAGAAGAAGAAGAAGAAGAAGCAGGCACTGGCCGGTCCCTCAGCCTTTTCACAAACACTGGTTCCTGCTGAAATGCAGTGAATACATTTAACGTTCAGATTTGCTTCTAATTCTCTACCATATCGATCCACATTGAATCTAATGCAGAATCATGCACACATACACACACACACACACACACACACACACACACACACACACACACACATATGGGGGAACAATTCTTCCCTTTCCTCTTACAGTAATTCAATTTCTTGTTTTTAGTTTTAATTTTCAAGTGCACTTGTGAGTATACGTGTGTGTGTGTGTGTGTGTGTGTGTGTGTGTGTGTGTGTGTGTGTGCCAAAGGTCAGCATTACACGCCTTCCCCTATCACCTTATTTGCTGTGACTGGGTCTCTCACTGACCCCGAGCCCTCCAGCAGGTCACAGGGATCTCCCGTGTCTACCTCCCAGGTTTTCACGTGGTGTTCGTGCCGCAAGCACTTGGCCAGCTGACTTAGTGCCCCAGCCCCTCATAATTCAATTTCCAAAGCCACCTCCCAGTTTTGTTTGGGTTTTAACATGATCTCTAGGTAGCCCAGGCTGGCCTTAAACTAACAATCCTCCCGCCTCTGCCTCCCTAGTGCTGGAGTTCCAGGCATGTGCCACCACACCTGGGAACCACGTCCCACTTTTTAAAGAAACTTTGCAAGATGGGGGAAACCTGTTAGTGAGGTCATCTCTTTGTCTTTATGCAAAGTGTTAGTGACTGAGTTTGTATGTAAGCTTTTTGTTTCATCACATCAACATGGTTTATTTCTTTGAATTCCTGCTAATTGCCTGAGTTGTTGCCTTCCAACACTTACTCAACACATCTCTCCATTTGTAGACCATTCCAGAAAGACTGGGGGAGGGGGTGAGATACATTAACTCATTAGCTAGTGTGAAAATAAAGCAATCGCCATGCAAAGCTCAGGCCAGGGGCTGGAGCTGGAGCTCAGGGGTGGAGGGGATTGGGATTGCCTTGCATGCACACGGCCTTGGGTCTGGTCCCCAGGTCTCCCAAGAAATCTAGATTTCTTGCTGTCCCCAGACCCCTGCCCTCACCAGGTACCCAATTGTACATATGTCATATATGCTTCAAACAAGCCAACAACCGGCAACCTGGAGACGTTCTTCCCACCATGGTCCAGACCGTGCGTGGTCCAGCTGAACGTGCAATTTAAACCAGTTCTCTTCATCTCAGCCTTGAAAACAGCCAGGCATCCACCCTCAAACCCTTGGATAAGAAAGCCCTTTTTAGAACAATTACTTGACGTGCTGAGGCTTCAAACCATAAAGCCTTGGGGAAATTCATTGTCTTATTTGAACTTTTAATTCTTTCCAGAATTGTAATTGTCTAGAATCTACTCACAGAAGGAAATAAACTCCAGTTTAGGTTGATATGTATTTATCTCGGCCACAGAGGGCCAGGATCCTCCAAAGACGGCATCTGCTCCACAGAGCCAGGCTCAGAGCGCATCCGGGAAAAAGCAATCACAGCCAACAGTAACAGATAGCAAAGCAAGATAGGAAAGCCAGTGCAAAATTAATTTCCATTTTTAGGCTACATAAATTCCACTTTGAAAGTATGGAGGAAAGATGCAGTCCAGTGGGCAAAGAGATAAGAAATCCTTCACATACTTCATGGCGGAGGAACTAATTGTAGCAATCCACTGTTTTTCTTCAAAATGGAGGTAGCACTTCAATTGCAACTTTTATTTCCAAAAGACAAACAAACAACAAATTGGAGGACAAAAATTCCATCTGTGTCTCTGAGGCTTCCTGCTTTGTAGTTATACAGCGGGGGTTCTCATTTCCGATGTCCGCTGTCACGTGCTTTCCACTGGGGTCATACAACAGCATGAACACACCTTCCATGGGCAATCGATCAACTGCTCTAATATCAGAGGCTTTTCATTCAAACAGGCTCCCAAAGAATTTAACAGAGAATTAGCAAGGCTAAGGAGATTGTTCAGTCAGCCAAGGGTCTGGTTTGCCTCACAAGCAAGCTCAGACCTAAATTCGAGTCCCAGAACCCACTTTAAAAAACAAAAACAAAAACAAAGTGGGATTGTGAATGCTTGTTATCCTAGCATTGTGGAGACGGAGACGGGAAAAGTGCTGGAACACACATACACCCAAAATCGGGAAATGGTGAAGGGCCTCTTCATTAGGAGGACAGTGCTGACCGCACAAGACACTAGGCTGGAAGAAGTCGACAACATTGCCATTAAATAACCCAACACATAACCTCAGTCTGGTGGGCATGTCACCACAGAGACAGTGAATGGTAGGAGCTGGGCTAACTGTCGGCCACAAGATACTTTTATAAGCACTAGATCCCTAGCCACTAAGGAGGAACCATGATCATAAAGGATACGCAAATCCCCAATATTGAGTAAGACTGGAAGTCCATTTCTTGTGGTGGCCAGTATGAGGACACTGGGGCTCTCAGGATGACTCCTTCCAGGCTCTGGAGACTTCAACTGTTGTACTTGGCCAGAGCAGGTGGCACACTGGCTCCTCTCTCTTCAGGGTTACTTGGGGAGACTGAAGTGATATTGCCCACTCTAATGATGGGTAAAGATGACCAGAGAAAAATGATGGCATGTTGGACAAAGGAATGTCACCACAAGCACAAACACAAGTCAGCCCACACCGACCCCGTAGCTGGAGGTTCTGTGACTCTCTCTTAGGGTCATGCTATGTGCTAATCTCAATTTCCACAAAGTACCTAAAACTGAATGTGGTTCTTACCACTTCTCAATGGCATTGCAAGAACAAACCTGTAGTGCCCCCTATACAGCAGGAAGAAAAGAATCCATCCACATGATTGAAAGTCATCAAATGTCTATGTGAGGACAATCAAAACCAGAAAACTGTGTGAAGAAAGCTCCAGAACCTAAAACACACAGGCGCAGAATCTGGAGGGACTACTCGAACCAAGAGAAACTGGAAGCTCTCCATTCCTGCACCATCTCTGCACACATTTTCACTCTCTTCAGTCCCACTGATGAGCTAGCTATCCATGCAGCTAACCACGCAGCTATCCACGCAAGCTATCCATACAGATACTCCTGGAATCTGGGAGTTTCCTGATGGGTCCACCCTTCAAGACAAAGCAACACAGATGATGATACATTGCCTCTGACCATCCTCTGCCTGAGTCCAGACAAATTCCCTTCCGTCTTCCAACTGCTAGGAACAAAGGTTCCAAGGCACCTGCTCCGTGGGAGCCAGCCAAACTGCTCCCTTGACAGATGGAGAACATTCCATTTTATCTGGCAGGAAGAGTTTTCCTTCCCCAGGTGCATTTGTGATGTTTTCAGACCAGAGTTTAGCCACTGCTTATAAATACTCTGGATTAACGGATCTTCATTTCTCTAGGAAATGATGCGGTTTGGTGGGGCGGGGGGGGGGGGGTCATAAGTGAGGCTTTAAAAAAATACAGCTGCCCTAGCTTCCTGAGATCTGGAACATTTCACATTACAAAATGAGAATGGTTTCACTGGATAATGATCCATCTGCATAAGGGCGACGTCCATACTGCTATTAAATGTGTTTATCCACTGATTCAATTGGTCTGCATACTCCTTGATTTGCTCTTAAATACTATAATCAAATGTTGTTATTTAACTAATATAGATTCCGGAAGAGTCATTTAGAGTCTCACAGGTGGTCTGAATCCACTACATTGGTTTCTTCCTGGGGGTGTGGGGGGCGGGGGATCTTACTTTTTTTTTTTTTTTCCTCTTTACATCAGGACATGAAATGCCAAGCTTTTTATGGGGAAACTTGCTCCCTAAAAGTGAGACTATTGCTTGCTAGCTTATGTTTCCATTTAAACAAATCTCTTGACTAAACACACATGAAAAAAAACGATAGGGCCCGTCGTCCTTTGATAAAAATCTAGCTTCAAACATTGGCAGGCTGAGTTTAAGTCACTTCCTGAATTGCTAAACAAACAAAAGGAATTGTCAAACACATTTGTGCCCTCCCCTCCGTTTACATAACAATCCTTTTCTTCAAGTTAAAAAATCTTAGTTTCCCAGCAATTATTGTTTATCCCACTCAAATGACTGATACATAATAAGCTAATTACATGCGGCAAAATGGAGTGAGGAGCACAAAGTGCCTGTGCTGCTTACATGATTAAAATCCAATCTGTAATTGTTTCCATACCGTATCACTAGAACACGTGTGCATTTGCGAGGAGACTGGGTCTCTGAGTGCTAGTCTTTCTTCATCAACACAGTCAGCCAAAATGGGCAGTGAAAGAGTCTAATTGGAAATTACAGGTGATCTCAGACCCTAATAGGGAGCCACTCAAGTGATGTTCCTCAGCTAGCTCTGAAATCAGTCAGTGGACTATTGGTTGTATTTACCTGATTTCTTCTTTCGTTCCTTTGCTCCAGAAGTACACATTAGATCCACATGTGTTGCCAGAAAATATGCTAAGCATATATACAAAAGTGAGGCGAATCAGGCACTCTGGGCTGAATAGCCAAATACACAGATTTCATAACATGTTTTTGGTGGGTTATTCTGGTCTGTCTGCTGTATTTTTTTTAAACATTGATATCTGAGAGAATCATCTCTCTTGTTCCCTGTACAAACTCCATGTCCCCAGTAACCCCTACATTTCAGAATAGAGAGAAATAAACAAAACTGCATCTAATTTAAATTATTCTGCATTCCTTTCTGAGGTCTCACGTCACACCCAAGAACCTAGAACATTAATGCAGCTTCAGCTTACACTGTTTTAAGTTTATACCAACAAAGTTAATATTAATGTTTAAAATGACTTTCACTCTTGGGGACGTCAAAATAAAACAGAAGAAGACAGTTACGCACAGCTTTGCAACCCAGGCTCCTTAATGAAACAGCAGTGTCTTGAAATCAAGACACCCACCATTCGGATGTGCGTGTTTCACATTTCTGGGGAAGATCCTGTTTCCGATTTGTTTCCCCAAATCTCATGCATATTCCAGATGCTAGGGTAGATAGGGGGAAAAAATCCCAAATATTTAATGCAAATTCTACCCTACCTTCATTTTCCCTCAGATTAAAAGCAAGGCATGTGATGTCCTTACCAAGGGGTGCGCCGAATTTGAGAGTGCTACAATTTTTTTAAGCATTCCTTTATAGAAACCCACCCACAAGAGAATATGAGAAATTGGGCAAACTAACACAAATACTAATAATGTTAATTAGACTTTTTTTAACCTAACATAGTACTGCTGGATTTTATTACCAAAGATGCTGTGCATTTCTCATGTAATCAAGTTTCAGTATTTCCTGATTTCTTCTCTCAAACTAACCTCGAATTAGCAGTAATCCTTCTGCCTCAGTCTCATGAGTACTGGGAACTACCACCCTCAGCTAGTTTTTAGTGATTTCTACACTAACTATACTATACTATACTATACTATTCTATATTCTATATTAATGTTTAATATATTCTATATTAATGGCATGCATTTCCACATCTTCTCCTAGCAAACTAACTTCATTCAAAAGATCAGTTCTGTTAAGAATCCAAAGCTGCCGGGTGGTGGCGGCAGCGGCGGCGGTGGCACACACCTTTAAAACCAGCCAGCACTCGGGAGGCAGAGGCAGGCGGATCTCTGTGAGTTCAAGGCCAGCCTGAACTACAGATCAAATTCCAAAAAAATCCCTGACGATCCTTTGTGGTTTGGAGTTTCCAAGGCAAGAAAGTGCTAGAGAGCAGTGATGAGACTCTCTCTCACCCTCCATGTACGAGAGAAAGCGACTCCAGCCTAGGAAGTAAAATCTACCATGGAGGGAGGAAATCTGTCAATGGCGAGCAGTCATTAGAGGCTAAGACCAACCTACTTAGTTCCCACAGTTACATTCAGCATTTGTAAACGTTCTGGAGAACTTTACTTCCTTTATGCCTTGTCAACACAGAACTAAGTCTGCCACACTACCAAGGAATGCCGGGGGCATCTTCTTCCAGGTTCTGTCGAACCTACAATTCCAGGAGACCGTGTATGCCATCTTACGCTAGGGAAACCAAAATGGTTCACCAGTTCTGGGGCCTACAGCAAACTGTTCCACAGGGCACAGATGGTGCTCTGCCAGCAGGATTTAATCCTTGAGGGAGGTAGAAGGTGAAAAATAGCTCAGGAAGATGTAGGTTTTCTCAGAGAAACACTGTTGTAATTAGATGCTAGCATTCTGATTAAAACACTGAAAAACAAATTTACCACAAGGGCCCTATTTTATCAAGTATATAACCAAGCATTAAACAACATTTTCTTAAAGAAGTTCGTGATTGCTATGGGGTGTATGCATTCTTACCCAACTCAGATGTTGGAAAGTTACTCTCCAAATCCACATTGCAGTAGTTTTTAGAGGTGAGGCCTTTAGAAGGTAATTAAGGCTAGACAGGGTCATCAAATAGCGTCCCAGCGGTGGTAGTGATGGCTCTGAATGATGATTAGAGTTAGCTCCTTTCCTCTGTCTCCCAGGCCATGCTCTCTACCACCTTATTCCACATCAAGAGGGTCCGCAGTAAGTGTTAAGCAGACGCTAGCACCACACTCTTCCAACCTCTGGAACCATGAGCCAAATACACTCCTGTACTCATTGTCAATTACCCACCCTCACATAGCTTGTTCTAGAACAGAAAGGGAATTAAAATGATTACAGAGGGCAAGCTCACAAAACTTGAAACTTAATGATTTGTTTCTTTTTGACTTTTGAGAATGGCTCTCCTGTAGCCCCGGCAAGCCTTAAACCCACCACTTGCACAGCTGAGGTTGACCTTGAACTCATCTTCCTGCTTCCATCTCTCAAGTGCTGGGATCATAGGGGTGCTCTGCCATGCCTGGCTACGTTGTTTTTTGTTTTGTTTTTGTTATTCATTTCTTTCTTTCTTTGAGAACCTCGTACATGAGTGCTGTATCTATGTCCCTCCCCTCCCTCCCTCTCCAAACCCTCCCTCCCAAATTCATGGTCTCTTCTTTAGTTCTTATTGTTACGAATACATACACAACCCACTGAATCCATTTAGCTTTGCTTCTATGTCCATGTGTCCGGGGCTAACTACTTGAGACTGGATAGCCCATACAGGAGCTCACTGAAGGAGACTGGTTCTCCCTCTCAGCAGCTACAGACCACCTGTAGCTCTTCACCTAAGGATGAGGCCGTGTGGGCTTTCCATTGGCGTGTTAACTGGTAGTTGGTATTGCTCAGGCAACCATAGTATTGAGATTTCACGGGTGCATTTTCCCTGTCATGCCTAGGGAACGCTATCGAACAACAAGCATCCTGGGTCTCAGCCTCTTACACTCTTTCTGGTCCAGCTTCCATGATTTCACCTTAGCCTTAGGTTTGGGGGTTTCACTGCCCATATATCAGCTGGGATTGAGTTAAATTGAAATAAAAACTTGTAATGTTTTCTACTTTTTTCCCCTCTACCAGCCAACTCCAAAGTATAAGAAGAACACCTTTATCAGGAAGCAGCTAGAAAAACACGCTCTCAAGGAGATTTCAGTTAGTAAGCTGAACAAGTCGCCAAGTGAATGAGTAAGGACATTCAGAGAAGCTGCTGCAAGGCTGTGTTCTGCCCCTCTCCTCATTTTGGACTTCCCTCCCCTGTAAACCTCGCTGTAGGAGAACTCCGAAGTTCTCCCAAGGCGGAGGCTGTGATCGATCTTGAGGACAGTAACCCTGTATACTGAACGACAGCTTGAGCTACTGCAACTGGGGGGGAGGGGGGAGATGGGAAAACCGAATCATCTTCCACATGTTCAATTCCAGTCGCTCATCTTCACTTCCAGTGTCCCAAGTGTCCCTCCAAACATCCTCACACGCCAAAGCAAAATGCCACAAGAAGGATCTGTGAGTTAGTCATCACGGTCCATGACGGCACATGTGAACAGGGGCTGAGACCTGTGGCAATTTTATCATTGGCGCTCCCTCCAAGTCTTGCTGAGAAGAACAAAGACCTGGTGAGCTAGTAATCAACCTGCTTCGATGGATGGTCCAAGAGGCACCAGCGCGCCACCCCTGTCCCCTCAGCCTTGAGTTGCAACGGTTTGGGCCTTTCCTAAACAAAGACTTAGTTCTTCAACCACAGAAGTTTGCAGTGAAGAGACAGACACTGGAGTCAGGCAGACCCAGGTTTGAATCCTTGTCCTACAGCTCCTCTGCCTGACCTGAGCTAGCGACTTAACCCCTCCGAACGTCGGCCCTCCATCGAAGCAGACACAGATGACGACAGGTAATGCAGGGCCAGGGGTACTTTAGTGGTCGATCTCTTTCCCAATGCGTACAAGGCCCTGGGCTAGATCTCCAGTGCTCTAAGAAAACGAGGAAGGGGCCGGAGAGACAGCCCAGGAGTTAGGAGCACTGGCTGCTCTTGCAGAGGACCGGGTTTAGTTTAGAGACTTACAACTGTCTGGAACTCCAGTTTGAGGGGATCCCATGCCCCTTTCTGGCCACCACAGGCCTGAGAAATGCACGTGGTGCACAGACACACACGCAGGAAAACACTAACACAGAGAAAAGAGAAAGACAGAGATGAAGGCGGCCATTTGTTTATGGAGTGAGCAGCTACCTCTCCACGTCAGCAAATGCACACTTTCAGTTCTGTGTGACTCAAAGGCGGATAACACATTTGAATACTTTTTGGGTGTGTTCCGTTCTGCAGCTGTGTGAACTAAGCGCCATGTTTTGGGCAACAGCCCTCCTGCCATGAAAGAGTGAGTGCCCAGCCTCTTCTAATAGCCCAGGCAAAAACTATTTTGGCAACAGATTTAGTCTAGCACAGGCTGGAAGAGGACGTAATAATCCCGTGGACACGGCA
This sequence comes from Peromyscus maniculatus bairdii, assembly GCF_049852395.1. Lineage (NCBI taxonomy): Eukaryota > Metazoa > Chordata > Mammalia > Rodentia > Cricetidae > Peromyscus > Peromyscus maniculatus. The sequence goes on along the minus strand of NC_134861.1, from coordinate 62,463,534 downwards.
GGGTCCAGGCTTCACCATGTGTGACAGTTAGACCATTGTGAAGGGGAAAAAAAAAAATCTCAGCTCCATCCAACGATAACCAAAAAACACTGCCCCATCCAAAAAAAAAAAAAAAAATGATAAAACAGACTGGTTTAATGATTATAGTCATTACATGGAAAACGTCTGGTAGAACAAGAGGGGAAATGCATTTTTGTAAAAGATAAAGGGAAACATGCAGATCACTTCAGCTGGCCTGCACAGGGCGATTCCGGCCACCGTGCAAATGAAAATCAAGAGCAAACGTCTTTCTCAGGCCTGTGGAGTCCACCTGCCACACCCTGAGTACAGAACCAGCCAAAGCAGAGAGAGCCCTTATCGGGTCCCTTTGAGCCTTCCTGGGCTATTTTTGCCTGTGAAACGGCACTTTAATTCTTTCCGCCTTGATTTAAATAAATTCCATTACACCCTCCTTTCTGTTTATTATCAGGGCCAGCTGGGTGGGAGCCTGATAAGTCAGGGGACGCTGTTCCACAGTCAGCCCCGGTCCTCAGGGGGCTGCTGCCTAAAAACAGGAAACCCCGCCATGCCAGGACGGTGTGGCATCAGCTGTCAGGCCCAGGTCCAGGTCCCTGTACTCTTCTTGTCCTACGTCCCTACTGGAGGAAGAGGACACTTGGGTCACACGGGACTTTACAAGGTTTCTAAGGAGATTAACCCTTTGCCAAGAGGCAGCTGATCACCCCCACTGCCTAACATTCAAAGATAGTTGAGAGGAGGTCACTTGCAGATTAGACTAGGCTGGCTGGCCAGAGAACCCCAGGGACCTACCTGTGTCACGGCTCCTGGCCATGGGATGACAAGAGAGCATGGCCACTCCCCTCTCCTTTGTATAAGTTCTTGGAATAGAAGTCAGGTCCTCGTGTTTGTATAGCAAGCCGTTTATTGACTGAGTTATCTCTCCAGCTCTCAATAGGACAAGAAGTAAAAAGGATGAACCGGAAGCATAGATTTTCACCCTAATTTTCCACCTTGTTTAATTTAACCTTATCTATTTAATCAATTCTTTTTCCACACTGACTCTGTACTTCCAACATTTACCTAGACAGTAACCAGATCCTGATTTCCCATCCTCTGCAAGAACCGAAAGTATCCAATTGCCACAGACATGACCAAGCTTATACACAAATACTAAGAAATTTAGGAATTCCATTTGTAGTTCTGACATCCGCGCATGGACTGCCTGGTGCCATCATTATAATTATTTTACATGCTGTCTCCACAATCCCGATGACAAATAGAAAAGCTGTTTTGTTAGAACTTGGGCTCCAAATAGCACCCTGACGGTGGTAGGAAAAAAATCCGTCACAGTATTAACAGGCTCACAAAGCTTATTCTTAATGCAAGCTGTTCCAACATATGGGCATTATTTCTGAGTGACCCAGTCTTGTGACCAGACCCTGGGTAAGCCTGCGACCCCAATCCTTAAGTAAGGACCCCACTGCCAGGTCTAAATCAGAAAAACTCCAGCAGAAAGGCCTAGAGGGGTCCACACATGCAGACAAATGTTTAGAGGTGCCATCTCTACCCAACCCAGTGGGAGAGCTCTAAAAAATGAACCGTCCTAGCATCCAAACTTCTATATATGAGTGAGGAAAGGGGAAAGACTCAAAGCAAGGCACTGCGGATGTAGCTCAGTGGTAAAGTGGGGGACTAACATAACCAAAGCCTTGAGTTTGCCCCTCAATACCACAAAAATAGAAATAAAGTCTGCCTTAAAAATCCCCCTAAAATCAAACCACTACCACCTCGCATGACGGGACAAGGATTTCTGGCATCCTAATTTACAACCCAGAATTTATTCTTTTACTAGAAACACAAATTTAGAGGAGGCTTTTTCTTGTGGCTCTATAAACTTTATTAGAACTGAACTTCACAAAAAGTTGTAAATGTGGGTCTGGAGAGACGCCTCAGCAGTGGAGAGCAATTATCCCCCTTGCAGAAGACTGGGGTTCAGTTCCCAGCAGCCTCGTAGTGGCTCACAACTGTCTGTAACTCCTGTTCCAGGGGATCGGGGAGAGGGAGACTCCATCTTCTCCAGGTATGAGACTGCTGACAAGTTATCCACCCCCAAGAGGTCATCCCTAAACTCCTGTACCTGCAAGTGCTGTGTGTGTGTGTGTGTGTGTGTGTGTGTGTGTGTGTGTAACAGGAATCATTACAAAGGAGGACATGGATTTGAGAGAGAGTTGGGGGGCACAGGAGGGGTTAGAAGAGTAGGGAGAGGGAGGGATGGAAATGATTTAGTACTCATGTATGAAATTCTCCCCAAAACAATCTAAGAGATAATATGAAAAGTAAACAAATAAAATAAAAGGTAAATTGAAATTAAAATGCAAACCTATTTAAAAATTATGAATGCGCCGGGCGGTGGTGGCACACGCCTTTAATCCCAGCACTCGGGAGGCAGAGGCAGGCGGATCTCTGTGAGTTCCAGGCCAGCCTGGTCTCCAAAGTGAGTTCCAGGAAAGGCGCAAAGCTACACAGAGAAACCCTGTCTCGAAAAACCAAAAAAAAAGAAAAAGAAAAAAGTTATGAATGCACTGAAAACTACCCATGCCTTTAAACTTTCAACAAATACCCTATAGCGGTTATTTCTTCAGGGGTCAATTCAAATGTTCAAATTCAAGATGAGTGGCTAAGATACGCTGTGTAGACACGTCTTCCCATGCAGTTCCAGAAAGCCTTGTCAACAGGGTGCTCCAATAGAGGGATTTAAAGACACGATTTTAAGACCCCGGCACTTCCTCACTGAAGACTCCCAGTTGACACATCCCACCTGACTCATTTGACGGAAGTCCACCTCTTACCTGACAGCCCCAGAGTTTGGTGGCTCTAATCCAGACTCAGTCATCAATCATCCAACCTAGACACAGTCCCCAAACTTCACTCCCTACCCTTCCAAGTTCCTACTCATTAAAAAGAGAAAGCTAACATGTTACGAGGAGAATAAATGGGGGGGAAAGAAAGCTAATTCTCTTTTTACTGTACAAACGAGCAAAAGTGAGCTGGAATGTTACTGTGTGACTTTGGCTTGGAGCAGGAGAGATACTGCTGACATAACAGTAGTTTTTTAGTATAATGTATTAAAACAATGTAAATCCATTGCACTGTAGTTCTGGAAGCCAGAAGGCCTGTGTCACACATCATAGTGCTATTCCTCCTGGAAACTCTGAGAGAGTTCCCCCTCCCTTCTCTAGCTACTAGAGTTGACCAGCATAGCATCCCTTGGTTCAGGGCCTCCTCCACCTTTGAAATGCACCATCGCTTTATCTCCATATCTGCCTCTTGTATCGTCCCCTTGTGGGGACAACGGGCTCTCTCGGATAATCCAAAGGAATATCCCTATCTCAAGACCCTTCACTTAACCACCCTGTGAAGTCTCTTGGCTGTGTAAGATAACACGATCAGAGGTCCTGGAGATTCAGTTAGGAAAATGTGAGGGGTCTGGTGTTTAGATGGCCAGGTGGAGACAGCTAACTGCAGACCAGTGTGCAAATGTTTAGTCCAATAAATGAATCAACGTAAACAATAAATTAAGCAACTTCTTACCGTCAGTCTTTCTAGGCATCAAACTTGGTCCCCTGCATTTCTGACCTGCCCCCTGTTCATCTTCAGGACAGTGATGAGGTGTGTAATAAGAGTGTGTTTCCAGGGCTGGAGAGATGGCTCAGAGCTTAAGAGCACTGGCTGCTCTTCCAGAGGTCCTGAGTTCAATTCCCAGCAACCACAAAGTGGTTCACAACCATCTGTAATGAGATCTGGTGCCCTCTTCTGACCTGCAGGCATACATGCAGGCAGAACACTGTATAAATAATAAATAATAATAATAATAATAATAATAATAATAACAAAAGAGTGTGTTTCCACTGTGATGGTGCCTCTCCATTGGGGCTGCAGCCTGTTACTGAGTGAGCGGCTGCCCTCCTGGAGACCATGGCAACAAAACCAGTGGATTTCCAGATATCCCCCAGGCAGCTGCTGGTGGGCAGGGCAAGGGGAGCCACAGCCAACCCTGGATGTCACCTTCTTCTCGGTTCCTTGCCCCTCTTGCCTTGTAACTCAGCTGCCTCCTGAGTCCTCTCTCGGAATCATCTGAGAGCATCTGGCTCCTTCCACTACCACACAGGAGCTGAGGGAACACACTGAACGCCCTCTGCTGCAGTGAGGAACAGAGTCTCATTTGGGTGGAGAGAAGCCATTGCCTCCTCCCTTAAGAGTTAATCCAGTTAGGTCAATCAGCTTGCCAAGGGCCGCCCCTCAGAAAGCAGGTCTGTTTGGAAAAGTATAACTTTTCCTTTTTCTTCTCTTCTGTGTGTGTAAGACGCTGGCCAGAGCCTACGTGTGTTTTCCCTGGTACTTTGGGGCTTTTTCCGCTCTTTCTCAAAAGCTCCCCAACCCCACCATGTGGCTGCCCTCCACGCCTAACTCACGTGGCATTGCTCTCTCCCTCTTCAGCGCCTACCTATGTATTTAAAATAAACTTCCCTATATAAATTTATTATAATGTATAATAAATTTAAAATTCACCTCCGTGGTTCATGAATTTCAGCCTTTGAATTCGAAAGACAAGAGCCCTGAAGCCACTGGCTCCAGATGGCTTTAGCGGTCAAGTTTCCAGGACCCTGGCCCCCCAACAAGGTTCCATCGTTCTCAGACATCCTACCATTTTCTTATCACTTCCCTCGGACATCCCATTTATCATCTTAAATGACTGTACACTAAGTCACTCCACACATCAATCCTTGCCCAGAACCCTAAACAGGAAGCAGGGTACCATTTTCCTCTGCAACTGGCATTTCCGTCAGTCTTAGCCATCAGCTCCCCCTAGTACCTGTGGAATGCTTTCTATCAAGTCCTTCCCTCCTTTTAGGTATAAAGCACACCATCTGTCCAAAATCTATTTCCCATCCCTAGAATCCAGACAGACTACAGGACTTCCTCTGACCCGTGCAATATGGTAAACCAAATGTTCAGATTCCCAGGATTGGCTTTAAAGGGTCTGGCTGCTTCTGCTTCCTCTCTCTTGCAAACCAACCATCCAACGAAGGGCAACCACCTGCCTGAGAACACCATGATAACAGGAAGCCCAAATAAGCCAGTTAGGGAGGCCAGGAGGAGAAGCATCCAGGCAGACTTCCACCTTCCAGTGCACCCCAACAGCAGCTGAACACAATGATGGTGGACTAGAACTACCCCAGCCAAAGCAATTAACTCAGAGAATCTTAAGGAAAAAACAAATTATTGATTTTAAGCCATAATGTTCGAAATGCTTCCTTGTACTGTGGTAGGTAAGTGGAGGACTTTTTTAAAGTATATATACATATATCTATCTATCTATCTATCTATCTATCTATCTATCTATATTATTATGTTATTATATAACATCTACACACACATCTATGTATAAGTTTGTATTATATAACACACATACATATCTATATATAATTACGTATACATATATGTATGTACATATATTCTCATTCATTTTCATTCTCTCTCACTCTCTCTAGCTTTCTCTCTCCCCCTTCCCCTCCAAGTGTGATCATGGTGACAAGGTAGCAGGGCACTTGCAATAACTGAAAGGCAGTAAGGAGACATTTTACAAGGCCCACTCATTGGCAAGGGTTTTGTTGTACTTTGTTTTTTGACTAAATGCACTCATTTAACTCATCAGTAGCCAAGGAGCAACTCACACTGTTGGGTTTTGTTGTTGTTGTTGTTGTTGTTTTCTTTTCCAATTAGCATGCAGAGGTTTCCCTCCTGGTGAAGAGAATGTTCTATGCAAAGTCATTGGGCCACTGGCCTGAGTAACAACCCAAGTCTTTTGACATCAGTGAGAAATGTCCCAAGAATGCTAAGGACATAACACAGACTGTGAAGTGTGAAATTCCAGGGCATTAACCCTTTAAGAAGTGCTGTCTTGATCAGTTTTATTTTCTTTGATCAAACGGGCTGTGAAACTAGACTGGAATGCTACACATCAGACTCCACCATCAAAAAAAAAAATGATATGAAACTTGATCCTTTTAATAACATCTCCCCAATGCCCTGTACTTAGCAGACAGGTTTTAAGAAATGAAGCATGGCTATCATTTAAGAATGGTGTCCTGTGGACTGGGGAGATGGCTTAGTAGGTAAAGAACCTGCTGAGCAGGCATAAGGACTTGAGTTTGGAGACCTAGAAGCAGTGGAAGTCTACAGAATCCCAACACAGGGGAATAGAGTCAGGCAGGTCCCTGGGGGTTGGTGGCCAGCCAGTTCAACTGAAACATTGAGATCCAGATTGAACAAGAATCCTGCCTCAAAGAAGGAAGTGGAAAGCACCACAAAGTCACCTCACATCAACCTCTGTCCTCCATCGCCATTCTCACGGATAAGGCCATCTACACACATGTGTACGTGAGTCACACACACACACACACACACACACACACACACACACACACACACACACACACACAGAATGGTGTCCCATCAAGCCTCATAACCAAGAATAAAAACTTCCAATGTATGTATGTCACCCAGGCCTTGCTGCTTATCTTTGGGAATATTTTGAACGGAAAACTTAAGACAAAAGGGCATCCAGAAGACAACCACCCAAACAAGGGCAGGAAGACCCCAAAGTCTCTGGGATGGCGTACACAGACAAGTTCCAGTCCTTACACGTGAGAATAATGCAGGAGCTACTCAGACAGGTAAGCATGGACTTGTTCTTCTTGTCCATCTCTACAACTGTTCCTTCTCTCTATTAACGCCCCTGCTGTGGATGCCACTAAAGGGCCCGCAGAAGCCAAAACCCAGAGGTTATAAATGGAGTAACGAAGACCAGGTTCCCAGGTTCTCAGATGCCTTGTCAGTGTCAAGAGCAGCAACACTCTTATTTTAAAGTCCCTCAGACAAATTTAGATGGTACAAAACGCCAACAACACACCCTGCTTTCTTGCCACACAATAACCTACTCACACCACAGCAGTCACACAGCTTTTGTCAGCCCGGAATATCACTCCCGATTTGGAACTCACTATGTCTCCCCAAGAGAGACGAGGAAGAGAAAACAAGCTAATTCTGAAGTCCGGGAGCCTTGAGCCAAGACCAGCAATCCTAAGCATGTTGCCTGTTTATCCTCCTAATCTGAACTTCATCTTTAATGCACAAATAATAATTGAGCTTATAAATAAGACTCGTTCTTATTTCATACAAACACAAAAGCATCAACGAGGAACTAGATACATCTTAGGTGCCACAATGTGGATTGTGAATCTCGGCCTGTGGCCCCTGTGTTCAAGGTTCGATCCCCAAGTTAGTGGGTTTTTTTTTTTTTTTAAGATTGTGGAAGTCTTGAGAGGCCAAGTGCTGTGGGATGTTCTTGGGTCACTGGGGCTGTGCCTTACCAGGGGACTGTGGGACCCTCAGCCCTTGATTTCCACCTTTTGCTCCTTCACCCACATGATGTGAATTTGTTCTGTCATGAATGACGCCATGATCTATGACCTCACCATAGGCTCTGACCTACGGAGCTGAGCGGTCATGGACTAGAACCTCCAAAGCTATGGGCAAAACTAAACCTTCTTCTCCGTAAGTCCATTAACTCGGGCATCTTCTTACAGTAAGGGAATGATGACTGACATACAGGTTATTCAATTACTGTTACTGACTATATAACTATAGTTATATAGTTATATAACTATATAACTGCAATCCATTTTGGTTTTCTTCTCCTATAATAGTCACACTTATCCCCTCAGCCCTTAATCACTGCTCACTACTTACTCTAACTCCTAAGAGCCCAGAGGACTCAGTCTAGAGACTCTTAACAAGATGCCACATGAGAAACAGGACTAACAGAGAAAGCAGGCATGTATCCTAAGTCAACTACTAACTATGATTCAAACTCTTGTCCTTTTGGTTTTGAGTTTCTACTTTGGGGGGAAGATAATGAAAAGCTATTTCAGCTAGATTTCTCTCACCACCATGGTGTGTTCTCATTAGACAAAGTTCTTTAAACACCAGTAGGTACTGTGCCAATAGGGAATACTCCCTGCATCCTTCCTGCACATCAGCCATGGATGGTATCTGATGAGAGCTACGGGCAGACATTTCACAGGAAGCATTTGAAATCGTTCTGATGTTCTTCATTTCACTGAGAATGCAAGTGGAATTTGAAGAGACTAAGCAACCTGCCCAGGGCCCTACAGGTAGGAAGGGGTGGGCTAAGATCCCAACCCACATCTATCGGTCCTTGGATTGCTGCTCTTTCCACCGAGTAGGAGGAGGTCACATGTCATAAAGCTCTGAGACAGTGCCCTGAATGCTTCAGAAAAGAACAGGATATGGATTATGTCATCATTTCCATCCTATGTCTAGACGCTAGGAAATAACCCAAAACCCACCAGGAAGCATGGAGCTGTGATCCCCAACAATGGCCCTGCATCTAGGATAGAGAAACAATCTGAACATTGGGGGCAGTTGAGAAGGTGGTACCGACTCCAGACATGCATGAGCCATGTTGTAAGTGACGGACTTACTTGCACATATGTAGAATTGCTACACTTTGCGTTATGAGACTATCGTGCTGGTTTATTTCCAGCCTCAGCACAGAAACGGGGGGGGGGGGGGGGAGAGCAACCAGAAAACACATTGGCTCTCAATAGAACTCTGTCTGAGTTTTAAGCCAGCATGAAACAAAGATGTTATTTTCTTTAGGCATATTCAGCTTTCGGAGAGCTAATATATGGCCAGAAGACACACACACACACACACACACACACACACACACACACACACACACACACACAAATGGTGCATTTCCTATACAAAGACTCAAAGGAAGACCGTGTAAAGCTGTTTCTTAAGGATTTAAATTCTGGATGTGACTTTCTAGCATTGTGTAACTTGTGTAAGATAATGACAGAACTGGAGAAATGGATGTGAAGGGTAGAGGAGTTCCTTCAAAAACTAGAGAGAGAAATGGCTTATAAATTTAAAAAATATAAATAGCTCGTAAACTGCCTAGCTTTGACATTACATCCTTTGCAATTCTTAAAGCTGTTTCTCAACTTTTTAATTTCTCTCAGACCACATTGCCTTCTGCTTACTGGGTATGCCACTCAGCTCAGCAGAGTCTGGAGTAGACATTAGGCTGCTCACCAAATATTTCCAAGTCTCCCTCCAAGATCAGGATAGAGCTGTGGGTCCAGCCCACCTGGAGTTATGCAAGATTTTTTTTATTATTATTATTATTATTTATTTATTTTATTTTACAATACCATTCAGTTCTACATATCAGCCACGGGTTCCCCTATTCTCCCCCCTCCCACCCCCTCCCCTTACCCCCAGCCTACCCCCCATTCCCACCTCCTCCAGGGAAAATCCTCCTTCCCCCCCCCCCCCCAGGACTGCGATCAACCTGGTAGACTTAGTCCAGGCAGGTCCAGTCCCTTCCTCCCAGCCTGAGCCAAGTGTCCCTGCATAAGCTCCAGGTTTCAAACAGCCAACTCATGCAATGAGCACAGGACTTGGTCCCACTGCCTATTTGCCTCCCAAACTGATCAAGCCAATCAACTGTCTCACCTATTCAGACGGCCTGATCCAGCTGGGGGCCCCTCAGCCTTTGGTTCATAGTTCATGTGTTTCCATTCATTTGGCTATTTTTTTTCAATAATTGAGTGAAACCGAAATTTATTATAAGCCACAGTCGTCCTAGGGACCTCCATTCTATGTATATAGCCTCCATGGTTCTATGGGTTTTGGTCTGATTGTTCTTTATTTTATATCTAGAATCCACTTATGAGTGAGTACATACCATGACTGTCTTTCTGGGTTTGGGTTACCTCACTCAGGATGATTTTTTCTAGTTCCATCCATTTGCCTGCAAATTTCATGCTTTCATTGTTTTTTTTTCTGCTGAGTAGTACTCCATTGTGTATATGTACCACATTTTTTTCATCCATTCTTCCACTGATGGGCATCTAGGTTGTTTCCAGGTTCTGGCTATCACAAATAGTGCTGCTATGAACATAGCTGAGCATGTATCTTTATGGTATGAATCAGCATTCCTTGGGTAGATGCCCAAGAGTGGGATGGCTGGGTCTTGAGGTAGTTCGATTCCTAATTTTCTGAGAAACCGCCATACTGATTTCCACAGTGGTTGTACAAGTTTACATTCCCACCAACAGTGGAGGAGTGTTCCCTTTGCTCCACATCCTCTCCAACATTGGTTGTCATTGGTGTTTTTGATTGTAGCCATTCTGACAGGTGTAAGGTGGTATCTCAGAGTCGTTTTGATTTTATGCATGATTCTTTTTTTTTTTTTTTTTTTTTTTTTTTTGGTTTTTCGAGACAGGGTTTCTCTGCGTAGCTTTGCGCCTTTCCTGGAGCTCGCTTGGTAGCCCAGGCTGGCCTCGAACTCACAGAGATCCGCCTGGCTCTGCCTCCCGAGTGCTGGGATTAAAGGCGTGCGCCACCACCGCCCGGCTCTTATGCATGATTCTTTAACGGGCTTGATTTCTCTTACTGGCCAGTGAGCATGAGTAGTGGTTATATCACTCCTCAGTCCGATCTCACAGTGTGTAGGGCATGACTCACGGGGTCTCCTTTCCTTTACTTCAGCATGGTAACTACCAACATTCCAGGTAGGGAAGACACCCTAACTCCCTAATTCACAAGTGAGCCCTCTCCCAATCAGGAAACGGCGCAGGAAGCGGGTCTGACTCTTCCCTCTGTCCTCGATCCCACCTAAAACCATCATCCAGTTTGTGTCCCCAGCATTCCAGCCAAAACGGGAGCCAGCAGTCTGTGGGTTTCTGGAGGAAAACACACTTCAAAGACTGCTAAGCCGCGGTCAGTCCAGTGGTTACGGCACAAGCCTGAGGACCTGAGTTCACACGCCCAACACCCCAGAGGAAAAGGCATCAGCGGCACACGACTGTCCTCTCCACACTGCTGAGGCAGGCACAGGCAGATCCCCGGTGGCCAGCCTTCATCAGCTGATGAGCACCGGGTCCAGCGAGCGATTCTGCCTCAAAAGAGAAGCTGGAGAAGCTATTAAAGGAGTTGGCAGTGTCGACCTCTAATTTCCACACATGTACACACGCATACATTAATACACATGCAGAGTTATACACACACACGTATTTATTTATGCACAGATATTTATGCACATTTACACATATACAAATGCCCACACAAACATTTGCACACTCATGCACACGTTTACACACAGAGACGCTGAGTCAGTCTCCCTTGGCTGCTGGGGGCCCGTGGTTAAGTGGCTCTCAGAAAGTCACACGGTGAACATCTCCAAATGAGCAAATGTATTGTCCAGCTCTTGATCCTAAACCTGCTTTCTCTGCTTCCTCTGACACCCCGCCAATCATCGGCTGCCCTTTCAAACTGGTCTTCTCTCCTTGAGTCTGTCTCCCTGGTGATCTACTAGTTAGTTGGTCTCCTCCCTTCCGTGTGCATGTGTGTGTTTGTGGGGGTGGGGTGCACACACACATGTACTCACGTACATGTGTGCACACTAAGAAGCCCAAAGTTGACATCAGCTATTTGTTGAGGCAAGGTCCCTCACTGAACTGGGAGCTCGCCTATTCCAGTTAGTCTAACTAGCCAGCTTGTCCTGGGCCTTGCCTATCTCTGTCTCCAGAGGGAGCTGGGAACCCCAACTGCATCCTCACATTTGTGTGGACAAGGGTCTGGCTCACTGAGCCATTTTCCCAGCACCCCTCTGGGACTTCCTGACACTAGTCCCTCCTGACATTTTCCTACTTCCATTTCTCATTCATTTATTAGCCAACACCTTTGATGATGCTTAGCATGTGCCAGATACCGTTCTATGTCTCCCAGAGATATTAACTCATCTAATCACAATAACCCAGGGTAGGTCGTCACTGATACCATCACACAATGAAGGTAAGTGACTCACACAGACCTCTGGCCCTGTGGCCATTCTTCACTACTAGGCCCAAAGGGTTTCTCTCTACTGCTGCATTCCCTCTCTTCCAAAGATTAGAGAGGTCACATTTTCTCCATTTTAAAGTGTGTGTGTGTGTGTGTGTGTGTGTGTGTGTGTGCGCGCGCGCGCGCACTCATGCACATGTGTGTGATTTTTTTTTTTTTTTTTTTTGGTTTTTCGAGACAGGGTTTCTCTGTGTAGCTTTGCGCCTTTCCTAGGACTCACTTGGTAGCCCAGGCTGGCCTCGAACTCACAGAGATCCGCCTGCCTCTGCCTCCCGAGTGCTGGGATTAAAGGCGTGCGCCACCACCGCCCGGCAATGTGTGTGATTTTTTTGAGACACGGTTTCTCTGTGTCTCTGTGTCACGGTTGTTACCTTGGCTGTCCTGAAACTCACTTGGTAGCCCAGGCTGGCCTCGAACTCACAGAGATCTGCCTGCCTCTGCCTCCGGAGTGCTGGGATTAAAGGCGTGCGCCACCACATCCAGCCTTAAAAGTCATTTTTAAGGATCTCAATTCCAGAATAATCTGCTGAGCTCGGCTGAGACCACCCAAAGAAAACTGTTTATTATCCCCCACAACACATTTTAGAGATGACCTCTGCCCCCTGCAGTGGCCGAAGACATGGAAGGAAAAGAGAACCATTCTTTTCTCCCACACAGACCCACCATTTGGCGAGCAAACAAGACCAGGAAGAGTGACGAGCCCCCGGGACCAGACAATGCGGTCTGCATTAAAGACAAAGCGAGGCCCATGCTGAAGTCATCGGAATGATTGATTGCACCCTAACTAGGAACGCGTTTGTTTGCACAATCTAAAGGAGGAAGAAGTCCTGTTTGGGCAAGATAACCTCCAGTCCGGCTTCTGTTTTATTTTTTGTTACGTATTTTTGTAACTCAGGGTTTGCATGAGCAGGGGTGAAAAGGTCTCCCAGCAAATGCTACTCTGTAAAAGTGAAGAAAAATAAATAACCTAGACTAACGCTCTGGGACAGACCCCGGCTGCCCAGCTTTCAAACACGCTGCCTTCCACTTCTTCAAGGAAATGAACACACACAGACTTCCAGAACTGTCTGTCTGACCCAAGGGGCGGTCACCGCACGGGACCAACTGATTTCTTGCCTAGGACAGGCCGTAGGCTAGGAGGGGGGAAATGACCTTGCAGACTGGTAAATAGAAACTGCCCGTTCTCTGGACCCGAGGGGCAGAAAGAAAACAAAATCCATCATTGGTGAGCTTGGAGACAGGCGCTATGTGGTGCTAAAATGTATATATGATCCCACCTTCCCGTGAGTGAAAAGGAAAGACCCATGCAGACAGGCAGGCCCTGGACAGTCTGTGAGAGAAGGGGGCAGGCGGCAGGAAAAGCAAGAGGCATTCTGAAAATACAAAATTAAACAGCTCCCCCTCCTAACTTTCCAAGAAATGCTCAGCTGTAAAGTGACCTACATCTGGTCACTTTCTCTCATTACTAGACGTTCACTCAATTATCGATTCACCCAACCTTAACTGTGTGTCTCCTCCTATGCCCAAGAATTGTGTGAGGCTCTGGGGAATCAGAAACTAACAAAGGCCGAATGCCTTCTATCTAAGTATCCAAAATGTTCTAAGACCTGAAACTTCCTGAGTGTGTCCACAACACTAGGGTAGAATTGCACTCCTGGCCACCTATGACAGGTCACCTTCAGATGTCAGAAGCATGGCACACAGCTTCTTTGGTGTCCCCAAATGAAAAGGGGCCCTCCTGGACTCTGTCATCTGTGATAAGCAAACTTTGTCTCATGCACAGAATGAGTTAAGATATATAAAATTATCTTCTGCATATATGTGTATATATATGTGTGTGTATATATATATACATATATATATATTTCAGACTTGGGTCTTATCCTCATGTGAAGGGTCTGAGGAGATGGCTCTGGTGTAAAGTGCTCATGGGGCAAGCGTGAGAATCTGAGTATGGATTCCTGGTACGCTCGTGAAAAGCCTGACAAAGTGGTACACATCTATCTGTACCATCAGCATTGAGGAGCTAAGAGAGCAGGCCCTGGACCTCACTCACCAGCCAGTCTAGCTCAGTTGATGAGATCCAGATTCAGTGAAAGAAAGATCTGTCTTTAAAAGTCACAATGTCAACCTCTGGCTTCTACACTCATGTGTGTATATGTGCACATACCCACATAAACATGTGAACACACACAAGATACATACGTGTATGCAGCCATATCAAAATCCGAAATCTGAAACCTCTGCAATCCCAAATGTTTCAGATAGGAGAATTCAACCTGTGACACCACATCTCCATCTACAGGGAGTTAACAGCTAACTGGAATTTCACCAGAAGCTTCCAGCAGGTGCTACTCTGGGTACCAGGTGTACCAAAGGATGCGTTCCTTACTCAGTGTTTCCCCTCTAATGAATATTTCAGATGAAAGGCAAACCAACATCTATTGTTCCAGAGCTGTAAACTGTAAACAGAAAGACCTAGATCTTTCCACTCATTTCGACAAAGCTCGAGAAGTTTATTTACAAAGACCTGTCCAAGTGAACTCAGGAATGGGGTGGCTCTTCTGAGCAATAATGTTTCCGTGCCAACCCGAAGCCTGAGAGGGAGAGTCCCTGGTAGGAAATGACAGAGCTGGGTGGGAACGGCAGCTGTGCATGCTGGGCTGGGTAGGCTCCCAACGGAAAACCATCGTTTCCAGATAGCTCCTCCACAGTGCATGGAACCGTCCAAAGATGAAGCGATGTGAATTACTCTACACACACAACACTCATAATGGGACACGGCCAGGCTAAAGCTCCTACTAAATTTCACTAACATCTCCTACGATACCGCTACAGGACCAGAAAGGCCTCCCACTATGATAAGGAAGAATGCAGGCAGATACTCCTTTTACACACCCACACCACACACGTGCACGCACGGGGACACAAACGTTAGAAGAATCTCTGCACTTTCTCAGATTTCATAGCAGCCTCGGTTTCCGATAAAAACTGATTCCCACGCGTTAAAATATTCTGTCACAGCCACGGCATCTTATACATCCAGCATTTGGCTGCCCAGCAACCCAAGGGCTCCAAACAGCAATGAAACTAGAAATTCAAGTGTCTGCCTATGTGAGCAGACTCCAAATAGAAAAAACTTGTAGCATAAAAACAGTGAAGGCCAAGGCCATCTATTTTGTTTAGTTACTGTTTTCAGGAATGGGCAACTGAGGATCCAGGTCAACACCCACAGATACTCAGGATTTGTCGGAAATAGCATCTAAACGCAAGTATAATTGGATAGAAATTGTAGGCAGGTAGGACACAGGGTACAGACCTGTAATCCCAGCACTCAGAAGGCAGGAGTTTGAGGACCTCCCAGGCTATCTTTGCTTCCCCACGCCCAGTCGAGGCAGACAACAAAGAAAGCAGGTGACAGAGATGAATCGGTAAGAAAGAGGCTCTCTGTGTGCACTGCAAAGTCGGGGTGGGAACTAAGACCATGAGAAGAGAAATAAGAAACAGACAAGAATCAAACAGCTTGTGGGATCAAGGTCCCTTTACAGACATGGAGCCATCTGAAGCCATTATTATCTCTGCATATTAAAACAAATTACTCTTCACACTGTGTTACTGTTATCTTTTTAGGTTCAGAAAAAAAAATAGAGATTATATTCTTCTTGATGTAAGGATCCATTTGTGCCTGCCAATTAGCAATGCCACATTCTCTGAGCAGTGATTAAAGAAAGGGACCAGGAAGGTGACTGAGAAATTTGGTGACCAAGAGGATGTATTTTTACAGTTGAGAGGCCTAATCAGGACCCAACAGAGACACCCAGAGGGAAACCCAAGATGGATTTTCCTCCGCTTCCTTCCTGGCCTGTGGCATCGGAAGTGCAGATTTCCTGCAGGACACAGAAGGTGAATGATGCCATCAGCAAGCAGTCAGCCACCCCATCTAAGCCAGACAAGCCCAGTTTTTGTTTTGGTTTGGGTTTTTTTTTTGTGTGTGTGTGGGGGGGGGTTGGTTTGTATTGTTGTTGTTTTTATTTTTCTTTTTTGGAAGGCCAACTGGGCAACGCCTAATGGTGGCATAAGCCAGAAGCAGCTGCAAAGCTCTACTATGGTTTCTCATTCCTTACCCATAGTTCAAAGATCCCCAAAGCAAGCCACATGTAATGCCAGCACCAGGGAGGCAAAGGCAGGAGGATTTCTGTGAGTCTGAGAAAGTTCCAAGCCAGACAGGGCTGCATTAGTGAGACCCCCATCTCAAAATAAATAATAAGAAAAACCCTTACATCTCTGAGACCCTAACTTGAACTAACCCACAGCTGCATGTGTTGTCTTAAGTGTGCAATGTCTGCATTTGTACATTTCATTACTAAAAACAACACTCGGTGTATTTAAATACGGGGCACTGCTAGCGAAGAGGTCACGTGATATGTTACACGTTCCGCACCAATTTTTTGGAAATCTAGGAAATTCTGAAATACACAATGTGTTTCAGATAAGGATCCTTGGAGCCACTACAAGACAACTTTAAACAGTAAGAATCTAGGAGAAGAGCTTTGAACTTCTACCTGGGTTCTTCCATCCAACTGATCTTCCCCCAAATCCCCAGTTTCTTGAGAAAAAGTCTCACTGTCAGCCTGGGCTGTCCTAGAACTCACAATGTAGCCCAGGCTGATGTAGATCAGGCCTCCTGATGCTGGGACTGCAGCTGTGGGTCACCACACTGTCTCACCTGGCATTTCAAAGCGCGTGTTATTTGCCTGGTATGGGGCTAGGTATTTGGCATATGTTCAAAGGGCCTCTGTAGCAGGAATCTTAAAAGTTCTTATTAATAAAATCAAACCCGGGGCCAGTTATTGGGGTGAAATGCTGAAAGATCAGAGAGACAGAACAAGCCACAGCTAACCTCACCTGACTAACTTCTCCGCTGATCTTGTTTCCTCAGACTGGAGGCCTCTGAGTCCTCATCCAGAACGGCTCTCAGCTGAATTGTTGCTCAAAAGCCTGAATGCTTAACCAGCCAAATGCTTAACCAGCCAAATGCTTCTAGTTTCTGGTCCTCACGCCTTATATACCTTTCTGCTTTCTACCACCACTCCCTGGGATTAAAGGCGTGTGTCACCATGTCTGGCCATTTCCAATGTGGCCTTGAACTCACAGAGATCCAGAGGGATTTCTACCTCTAGAATGCTAGGATTAAAGGTGTGAGTGCCACCATTTTCTAGCCTTTGTATCTAGTGACTGTTCTGTTCTCTGACCCCAGATAGGTTTATTAAGGTGCACAATATTTTGGGGAACACAATACCACCACAGGCCTCAGTTTGATTTTTCCTTATGTGCAAAACAAGATGAAGAATAAGGATCACCATAACTGCTTGGATCATCAGCATGGTCTCATGACGAGAGAGAGAGAGAGAGAGAGAGAGAGAGAGAGCGAGAGAGAGAGAGAGAGAGAGAGAGAGAGAGAGAGAGAGAGAGAGAGAAACAACAACAAAAACAAACCAGGAAACCTGATGTCACATGCAGAGCTAATTAGTGAAAGTGCTTTTTTTTTAACAGTTCATAGGAGATATCTTAGTTAATCCTATCAGAGTGACAGGGAGAGGGGACAGGAGGAAAGAGACCTCCCTAATAGTTGTAGCCCCCTCCTAGTTATTCTGAGGCTCAGAACACCACTCCCGGGGCATCGTGACCCCTCAGCCAGGCCTGCGAACCCGAACCGCCACCCAGACAGATGCCTATGCGCCTTCTCCTAACTCCTCTTCACCATCTCTCCACCAAACCACTCCAGTACCCCTCGTGTTAAAAGGACAGCTTTCCCCAGGCCACGCCTGGACAGCACATCAGCTTCGAAATGAACCTGCCCATTCTCCTCCATCTTCACGAAAAACTGCCCCAGACCGGGCTAATCCCAGCACCCAACAGAAGCATGTCTATCCACAGGGCCCACTCTCTCTCTCATGGTCCTGCTTCCCTCTCCCAGGCAAGAAAGCTTTGAGAAGGTAGGAACTGATCCTCAGGTGAGGCTCCCCTCTCAAATCATTCATTGTGATAAGATGGCATTTAAAAATCAACTATTGCCGGGTGGTGGTGGCACATGCCTTTAATCCCAGCACTTGGGAGGCAGAGGCAGGCGGATCTCTGTGAGTTCGAGGACAGCCTGGTTTACAGAGCGAGCTCCAGGAAAGGCGCAAAGCTACAGAGAAACCCTGTCTCAAAAAACCAAAAAAAAAAAAAAAAAAATCAACTATCAAACAAGTATTCTCCCAGTCACACAGCCTAGGTTAGTAATTTTAACTGAAAATGCTTGCCCTAGGAAGAGAAATTAGATTCGAATCTCAGGCGCACTGTTACACATGTAGCCGTGAGGATAGAATTCAAGCTCTGTAATTCTTCACTTACTCAAGTGCAGAAGAGGGTGGCAGGCGCCCACCTCTTAGGGCCGCAAGAACACCATCTGTTGGGTGTCAGACATTCAGTGGTCAACACTGGACCAAAGAATAAGGACCACGTGCGCGGTAAGCACTGTGCATGTTTTGATTTTATTATTTTATTTGTTGATTGATTGTGTGGTGCTGAGACTAGAAGCCTCTGACCCTGGGCTCCATCCCAGTCCCCCCTTCACTGTCCATATCAGGACTGAGTCCTAGAGACCGAGTTCTTATTCAAGGTCACAGAGCGCTTCCTCTTCCTTTTCTGTTTAAAGAATGGAAGCTGACCGAATTATTCTCCTCTCACCAAGTCAAAAATCAACTCCCCAAGCTTGTTTGCTGAACACTCGCACGCTTGACTTTCAGAAAACTTAGATTCAATTTAAAATATAAGCAGCCATCACTGCCTTGGCCACAACGGGAAACACCTTGTTAAACGAGCTATAAAAGAAATGGCTGACTTTTATACATCTAATATCAAGATTTTAGGGGAAAGCCCAAACATCACATTCCAAGACATTTGGGACATCCACAGACCATATGCTGTCTGGGGCGTGGTGGGGCGTGGTCCTAGTGTTCAGCCTCAAATGGCTGATGAGCGCCGGCAACTTTGTATAGGTTTTATAGACACGGGACGGGAAGTGGTCGGCCGTCTTTTCTCCCACCTCTAACTCCAAGCAGACCCCACCCACTTTGTGGGTGTGGTCCTGAAAACCTGAGGCCACTGGGGTAATTGCACCAAGCTGCTCTGGGCATGTTCAGTGCATTGTCCTTGGTGAGCACTCCTTTCCACTTCCTGCAATTTAGGCAGGCTTCAACCTCTCTCAAGAGATCACAGCCAGGCTTCCCTAGCTATTCTCTGCGGCAATATGCTAGTGCTGTCTGGAGGCCCTGTGAGGTCATTTCTTAGCCCCAAGACAGTATACATGCATTCAATGCAAATCAGTTTTTTGCTTATATATAAAATTCATTTCAGCAATCCCTTGATGGACTGGGCTAGTTGTGTGTCACAACCAGAACTCTCCCTTCCAGAATCCACGAGATTCAAATGTTTCCATCTGTTGCTGGCTGTAATCAATATTAAGACGTCCACAGAAGCAACTGCCTCTGGAGGAAGCAGTAGCTTCAAGCCAGTTCCTAAGTCTCTGGGCTCTTCCTGTGTTCCCCAACCCTACAGAAGGTGCCCTACACTAATGCTTATCAAGCACCCCACAAATTCTGCTCTACATGGTTGTCCCCATTTGTTTCACTGGAGCTGACATTGAGTGCCACACCCCATGTGACATCTTCCCACAGTTCACCAGAGCCACACAGGATGAGCACACAGGATGAGCCACACAGGATGAGCCACACAGGATGAGCACACAGGATGATGACAACCTTGTCACTTTCAGCTCTCTGACCCCAAACTGATTCTTCACCATTTCCTTTTATTTAATCTTTAAAGGTTCCTTTTTCTAACTCTGGGGAGGGGAATTAATCATAGTATGACATTATGGCTCCATTTTCTAAAGGCCTTAAATACTTCTTTAAGATAATACTGACCTTAGGAGCTCATTGAAAAAATAAAATAATGCTAACACTTCAGGCAAGGAGAAGTTTCATATATTGAATGAAGGCATCACTGAGAACAGTTTATAACTTCATCTTAGAAGAGAAAAGGGCTCAGTGTGATGTCTGTGGTATAGCTTATCAGGTGATCATATCATTTATAGTTTGGCCTCACCAAAAAAACTCACGTCATCATTATATTGGAAAGACCATTTTCAGTCTTGTGCTTTCCAAGATCTTCATCAAACTGGGCACCAGATATGAAAAGACCAGTAACATAACAAAAACGCCGAACTAACCTCACTTAGCATAATTTAGTATTAATTGCTAGGTATCTCCGTTTCTCCCTTTGTGAAGCCAGGAAGACAATATCATTAAAAGTAATAGCATGTGGCTTTACTACTAAGGACTTAAATACCTTTCACATGTGATTTTTAAGTGTGTGTCATTCAATATGAAATAAAAATAGAAAGATTACTTAGAACTAGGAAACTCACCTTTGGATTCTGGATGCAGCCCCCTGGAAGTCTAATATCAGAGTATCAACAACGCTTAAAGACTAGCCATGTTAATTGGAGATACTATTCTTGGGGTAGCACTTGCAATCCCCAAGTTACTGTTAGTCCTAGAGATCCAGATCAAGGCATAAACAAATGTGAGATCAGTCATTGTCCTGTTCCCAGGGTAAATCTTGAGAGTGGTTTCAAAATGAAGTCTGTAATAATAACCAGGCAGTAAGACTATATTCCAACTGGCCCACATACACTAAAACGTGCTTCGTAAAGCATTCTTGCAGTGAGGAATTGCTATCCTGCAGCCCTTGGCGGCCACAGGCTAACACCTGCTATCAAACCCTTTCAGGCCAAGGCCATTTCTTCTCCACTCCATGGTGCAGAACTGGAGAATTCAGCAGAGGATCTGCCAGGTGTGTGCAGATGTCTCAAGAGCCTACTGAGGCATGCACATTGGCCCTACCTCAGAGCTACCTGCATATTGCTTTTGGGGAGAAAGAAATCAGGCTGAGTTAACCTGAGGCATGGTTCCTACAGTGAAGCCCTATCTGAAACTCATCCATCAAAGCACACGTTTCAGCCAACTACTAAAGCCGAGCTGGCAATGAACACAACATAATTAACCTCACCAATCATCTCTGGAGGCAAGGCTAGATTCTACCCCCATCTTGTTAGTCCTGTGCTCTAAATCCAAAACATGGCCCCCACAGACACTTTATTTATTTATTTATTTATTTATTTATTTATTTATTTATTCATTCATTCATTCATTCATTCATTCATTCATCCTCCAGAGCCAGCAGGTTTTTGTATAGATGATATGACAACTTCAACTAACAAAAAAAAAGAAAAAAGAAAAGAAAGAAAAAGAAAAAAGAAAAATAAAGGTGAGTGCATTTGTAAATCCTATCATAATTGAAGGCTACTGAGCACCAGAGGGCTTCTAGGCATTCCTGCTTCTTACCTCCATTAATTCCAGCCTCCCTGAGAAAGAACTCATCACCCCGCCTGGGGGCTATGTCCACACTGGAAAGTGCAAGGAACTACACAATTTCTCTTCATTCAGGTCTGGACTGAAACGTCAGTTCCCCAGACAGCCTTCCCAGACCACCCAAGGGAAAGCAGTAAACTGCCCATTGGCACTTCTCACCTGCCCCCTCCCGCCCCCACCACATGGGCTTGCCTAGTTTTATCCACAGCATTTAATATCATCTGAAATTCTTTTGATTTGTACATGTATGTGACTGAGTGCAAGTATGTGTACCACAAATGTGCAGGAGCCCACCTAGGCCAAGAGAGTTTCAGATCTCCTGGAATCGGAGTTACAGACGGTTGTAAGCCACTTGTGGGTGCTGGGAGCTGAACTCAGGTCCTCTACAGGAACAGTGGGTACTTTTAACCACTGAGCCATCTTCCCAACTTGAGTGTGTGTGTGCGCATCTGTGTGTGTGTGTGTGTGTGTGTGTGTGTGTGTGTGTGTGTGTGTGTGTCATGTAAATGCAGGTACATGTAGGCCACCGTACAACTATGGAGGTCAGAGGATAACTTTGAGGAGTTGGTTCTCTCTGCCCACTTTGTTGAGACCCCGCCCCACAGACTCCAGCCTAGCTGGCCCGTGAGCTTCCAGGTGAGTCTCCTGTCTCTGGCCACCATCTCGCTGTATAAGTACTGAGTTTACAAGTGCACACCACCACGCCTGCCTCTTTTATATGGGCCCCAAGAATTGAACTCAGGGTACGTGCAGCAAATGGTTTTACCTACTGAGCCATCTTGCTGGCCACTGAAGTTCTTTCTAAATATGTTAATTATCCAACTTTCTCTACTGTAACGAGAGTTTCTTTAGACCAAGGGAATTTTCCAGTCTAGAACTAGTTTGAAGCTTTACACTTGGTGTTAATAATAACAGGATCAAATGATGGCATTTAAGTATTACAGTAGAGGAGGGCAGTGAGGAAAGAAGAGAGGAGGGGGTATTGGAGGGGGTTGAAGCTGGTAAGAAAGGAAAGACTACGCAAGGAAAGGGGAAAGGAGAGAAAATTATAGAAAAAAAATAGGGAAGGAGGGAGGGGGAGGGAGAGAGGGAGGGAAGAGGGTCGGAGTGGGGGAGGGAGGGATGGAGGGAATGCAGTATCCCCCATTACTTTCAGGAAAAAGACTTATTTAAAATATTGGAATTTTGTGACTTAAAACCAAGTCAAATTCTGAGGCACCTCTCTGAGAAAGGCCATAAAGCATGCACTAATTCCCAAGTAAAAGCCCTAGAGCTCTCAGAAAATATCTTAGTGCCATCCCTTATGAACCAGGAATGATCTGAAACTTGGGGCCACACCACCTTCCAGACATCTTGCTCTGTCCCTGATGACACTCAGAAATTTCTGGAATTAAAACGCATGTTTTCTCTCTGGTTGGAAGTCACTTGTTAGTTACAATTCCATTGTTCCCCACAGCATGCTTCTCTCGGTGTGCCCCACCCCCACGGCATAGCCCTTTAAAAGCCTGAGCTGACAGAGCCCCATTGTCACAAACAGCATTTTAAAACTGGAATTTGGCTGGCTGACCACACACACCAGCAAACATCTGGACCAGTGAATGTGAGAACATTCTGTGATGACAAAAGCTTTCTGTAGTGAGGATGGGATTGGGATCCCAGGGTAACAAGGTGAGCTGCCTTAGGAGGCTGGATGCCTGGCAGGCTGGTTGACCAGATGGCCCAAGCAACAGCCACTTGCTCTGAGAAGGATATTTGGTTTTTACTGTGATTGCTGGTGCCTTCCCCTGCATACTGACTCTCAGTGGGCAACTCTAGGCTTGCTCACAGTGCTGCACATGGTAGCAGCTGTCCACTGGCCCAGACCAGATGCTGGCTGCTCCCCAGGTCAAGTCCCTTCTCAGTCCAGGTGACTGGAAGAGGTGACATGTTTAATTAAATTTTCTAACTTCCATAATGACCTACACCTGGGGCATGTGAATGTTAAGGAAGCTGTCAAATGGAAAGGTGGTGGTTGACTAGACAGCTATTGTCTTTCTTTCCCCTTGATGAGATCAGATACCACATCACTTACCAGCTAAAATATCACCCAGCCTCACATATTTGGCAAAAATAAGACAAATACAAGTAAACTGCTGAGATGTCGGAAACAAGACAAAGGGTGAGGTGGCAGAAAAGAAAAGAAGGAATAGTCCCAACTTCTGTGTCAGATGTACACTTTGAAGCAGGAACTGAGCAGCCATCACTGGCCCAAAGAGAACCAAAGGCATAGTTAGGTTGTACTGACACATAGCCTCTTCTCTGCCACTTTTTAGTCAAAGTGCATAAATCCAAAATGAAATGATCCATCATTAGATTGTTTTACTAATTCTAAAATAGCACATGCCTGTTGGGGAAAAAAATTCAAAAATTCATACACCACATTTCCCTTTTTATCTCACTGTGCACTAACTACACAAAAGAATGAGTTTCACTGTGATAGTTTCATACATGTTATATAACGTGTTTTAATCATACCCATGCATATCGATCATGCCTTTGATATAGGCGACAGGGCAAGAGAGGGGAGGGTAAGTTTAAAGGACGTTTTACTTCAGCTAGATTTTTTTTTTAATTAGCATCTGATTACCCTCTAGGAATACACCTCATAACATACAGTTGGTATGCTCCACACTGCTTTTAAGGGCAAAGGAGCAAGACAAATATATCACACAACATTAACAACAACAAACATAAATGCAAGATGTTTAAGCAGTTTCCTTATTATTTCTGCTGTTATTACTGCTATTATTACTACAAATCTCCACAAAAACAAATTTTATTATTGTACATATGCCCATTTTATACATAAGGGGAAGAGGAAGCTAAGAGAAAGGAAGTATCTTGTAAGTGGCAAGGCCAACATTCAAACTGAGGCATGATGGTTAGCTTTAACAGTCAACTTGACACAACTTGGAGTCATCTGGGAAACGAGTCTGCTGATAAGAAGGGACTGTCTGCATTGGGTGGGACTGTCTGCATTAGTCTGGCCTGTAGCATGTCTTACGTTAACTGATACAGGAGGACCCAGCCCACTGTGGGCAGCAGTATCCCCTAGGCAGGGGCTCTTAACTGTATAAGACCAGAGAAACTGAACTAAGCTCAAGGAAGCAAGCATGCATTCATTTGTCTCTGTTCTTGCCTGTGGATCTGATGTGACAGCTGACTCAAGCTCCTGCTGCTGTGACTTCCCCACAGTGACAGACTGTAACCTGGAACTGTGAGCTTCTAAGCCACTTTTTGTCAGGCTCTTTGATGACAGCAACAGAAATGAAACTAGAATGTAAGGTCTAGTCCCCAAGTCCACGTTCCCAATCACCCTATTGTACTTACCATTTTGCCAATAACATTTTTTAGATATTGTGCATGCAAGAGGTATACAATCTTCTAGAAAATCATTGGACCATTTTATTCTTTATTTATTGAGAACCAATTGTAAGGTTTCAGTTGTTTTAAAGCACAAGTTTCTAACCCTTGCATCTTGGAGACTGACATGAGAATTTTACTTTGGCATCCTGCATTGTGTTTCATAGTCCTGATATTAGATAATCAGGGTCAGCATCAAACAAAAGCTGCCATGCTGGCTAGTTGACACAGTAACATAATGCATAACTTTACATCAGGCTCCATATCCAGCCTAATTTATATTCATAACAAAAATGGCAATCGCCCAGTCTCTGACATATGGATTTACGGTCTTGGCCAAGGCCAAGTCAAGGCACATTAGCCGAGTGTGTCTAAACATCTGACTTTAATCACTGCACCGAAAACAGTCAGGCATTAGGGGCTTGTAAGTCTGTTTCACTGAGCATGAGAAGTTAAGAGGAAATTGAGTTTTGAAGAGGGGGGGGTCGGATAATGTGCTTTTAATTCAACGTCGTCTCTTCTTTGTGGCATGCGAGCTGCCCCTGCCCCATCTGTCCCTGCTCTCATGCTGAGGGCCCAGCTATGGCCAATGCCGCAAAGTCCCAGTCAGGCAGAGGACAGAAGGAAGATTCTGTGGACGTCTGTCAGCCACTGCGACTTGACAATATCTGTAGTTCCATGTGGGTCCACACACATCCTCTTCCTGCCTCCCCCACCCTGCTAAAATGAATAATAGAAGGCTATTAGCTTTGCAGTCACTCCCGGATACTTGGAGAAATGAGTTACTATAAATCTGTAATCTATTTTTCCCCTCATATAAACATAAAGAGCTGAAGTTTAAACTAAATGTATTTATTACCCTCTAATGATATTTCCCATTCTACCAGGAAGGAGGGAGGCATGGCCCCAGCCAGCCCCGAAGGGGTGTGCATGGAAACCTAGCACCAGCTACCCATGGTCTAGTAACCCTCAGCTATTCATCTCCTTCCTCAACCACTTCCTTCTGATGAACCGCAGGAAGCTCTCCTGGTTTTTTTTTTTTTTTTTAAACCTCATTTATCTGCCTCCCACTTGAGGTCACCGGGTGGAAACCACTTCGGTCTCAGCAGCCCACAGCAAAAATAACCATGCTGCAGAAACACTCACAGCCCCCAGGGTTTCTGTTTTAGGGACCAGGGGCAGAATGAACCCAGGAGTTTACACAAGCTAGACAAATGTCACCCCACTGAGCTGCACCTTCAGCCCTGGGCCAGGATAGATGATCTAGAAAGTGTTCATATCTTGCCAGTTTCTCTTTTTTCTGCTCCATCATTGACATTTTTCAAAAAACCTTGTATTTCAGATAATTCTTCAAGGTCCACAAGACTTCAAACCATTCAGCCAGATTTTCTATGCCCCCCTCCAACCGCCCACCACTTGTTAAGTCTACATGTTGCATTTAATAAAATATCTACCTTTAAAGTTTTGTAATTTAAACCAGTCTCTAGGAGGAAAAAAAAGTATCAATATGTAAAGGAAGAACAGAATTTGACATTTATCAGAACTTGGATATCTCACCTCCCAGATCACCTTTCAGATCGAGTTAGTGAATTCCTGGTTTGGATTCCATAAAGTAATTATGAGGCAAATTGTAGCTGGAAGTTTTCCTGTGTCCTGCCCAGTCCACAGTCACTCAAACCCAAGTAAACACACACAGGCTTATATTAATTAAAACTGCTCGGCCATTAGTTTAGGCTTCCTACTAACTAGCTCTTACACTTAAACAGCCCATTTCTGTTAAGTTATATGTTGCCACGTGTTCCATGACTTTGTGTGTGTGCCATTACATGCTGCTCCCTGGACAGCAGGCTGACATCTTCTGACTCAGCCTTCCTCTTCCCAGAATTCTCCTTGTCGGCTTAGCCCACCTATACTTCCTCCCTGGCTACTGGCCAATCAGCATTTTATTTATCAGCCAATCAGAGCAACACATTCACAGCATATAGAGCAACATCACCCATCAGCAAATATAGCCCAGCATCTTGCTACACACACACACATACACACACACACACACACACACACACACACACACACACACACAAAAAAAAAAAAAAAAAAAAAAAAAAAAGGCCATTCTGTCCCACCAGATCATCACTTTCCCTTACATCTTTTTTTTTTCTCCTGGGCAAAGACTTAACTTCTGGCCACCAGTTTGAGCAAAGGGAAAAGACTGGGTATTCCTGAATCCAGAAGGGTACAGCTCATCCCTGTTCATCTTCAGGTACCACGGCCTCGTGCAGCTCAGTCTGTTCCCCTACGGCTCATTCCCCCATCACTATCTCATTATCCTAGCAGCACACAACAGGAACATCATGCACAAAAGAACCTCTCCCTCTCCCAATATCTAAGACCAGGCTGACATGTAAACTGACCCAATTACCACATTCTGTTTTTAAAATACTGCCCTAAAAATAAACATTTTAGAGTCTGCCATTTTACCTCTATTTCCCCCTTAGGGTTACAAAATCTCATGGCACTTAATATCCTTAAGCAACCTTCCTAGGTCCTGGACTATCTAAAAACCTTCAAACATGAAAAGCGGGGATTGAGATATGCAGTTCAACACCTAGGACCACAGCTGCCGGATATCTTCAGTACGTAATTATATTTCAT